>NC_022010.1:40901713-40915318 GCF_000317375.1 Microtus ochrogaster
GCCACCACCGCCCGGCTTTTATAGGTTATTTTAAAATGTCTGATATAATACAACCAATGGGAATGAATATTCATTAAGTTAAAAAATGAACTCTTTGTGAGGTACAAGTTTATCTCCATGTAGATTTCGATAAGAGAGGTCAACAAAGTCGTCTTCATTAGGGTTACTGTTGCTATGATGAAGCACCATAACCATAACGGTTTATCACCGATGGAAGTCAGGGCAGGAATCTGGAGGCTTGCTTCCCATGGCTTGTTCAGCCTGCTTTCTTAAGAGAACCCAGGACCATCAGCCCAGGGGTGGAACCACCCACAATTGGTTGGGCCTTCCTCCCATCAATCACTAATTAAGAAAATGCCCTACAGCCAGATCTTATGGAGGCATTTTCTCAAATGTGGTTCCCTCCTTTCAGATAACTAGTTTGTGTGAGAAGTTGACATAAGACTAGCCAGCACAAATGTATTGAGTTTCATCAACATTATATTGGAGATTAAAAGTTATAGTTAGTGTAGAGTACATGCCTGACATGCAGAAAACCCCTTAAGTTTATCACCAACCCTGAGGAAAAGATACTTTAAAAACATATATATTTTATAAATATGTGAAATACTGATACCTAGAATGCTGTGTACAGCTCTGGTTTCTTTGCCGCTTAAATTATCTAGACATGCTGAAGGCTAAAGCAAAGAGAGGAGTGAGAAATTTTAAATAAGAAATATTAGATGTGAGTAGTTTGGAAGATATGTGAGAAAGGATAGGACATGGTATTTCCTGTGGGAAATTTATACCCATTCATGGATGGACTCTTACGAGGAACGTTGGGATCTGTCCATCAATTTCTAGATTATTTTTTATGGGGAAATGTATATGCCAAACTTGAGTAAGGTCTGTTATTAGGAACTACTGTTTTTGTAGCAAATTACTTGACAGATGTTAGTCTGAAAATGTAAGAAGTTTAAAACCCACTGACAGGCAGCTGTGAGAACTCTGAAATGTTTGGAGATTTAGGTCCCCTCTTACCATTCATTCTTGCTGCTTTTGGATGGGAGGCTTGACTCAGTGATCACTGACCTGATCTCTTGTTGAGTCATGTTTGTGCTGAAAAGACTTTGGAGCACACTGACCCAAATCAAACAAATGCAAAAATACACTTTTATTTAATTACAAAGTGGAAGATAATTTGAAAATCCTAAGGTTATTTTACTTTAAACAAGATTTAAGTTATTATTATACTCATATACTAAATCTTGGATAGGCAACCTCTTTCCGACAGAAATGACATGCAGTGTGATCCTACCTTTTTTTTTTTTTACAGTGTTTGCTTTTATGAAGCTTGTTTGAGATTGATCAGTTTCTGTCAGTTTCTGTTTTCTCTTAATGATGTAAATCTTTGCATTTTAAGGCATTTATCCAGTTTTCTTTGTTTTATTTATTTACTTACACTTGGTAACTGGTATACATCTTGCCAAATCTTTTTTAGTTAACCTTATGATGTTACCTTTTTTCCTAATATAGTAAAATTAAGTTCAATATAATTTATTTTTAAAATGATGTCTTATTTTCTTAGTGATTTTTTTTATGTCTCTCTGTTACTTTGACATGTATATTCCTGGGGAGATGTTTAGCATAATGTTTTTTAAAACTGTTTTGGGGACAAAGGTTTCCCTCCATCCCCACAAGAGTTCTTATGATCAATTATAGGTGGCTTGCTTTGGTGCAAGGCATTTTACTGTTGACCTACATTGCTAGCTCCTCCTTTTTCCCTTGTATTTTATTCATTTTTTTTTAAAAGAGGCATTTTGTTTTAATAAAAATAATTACTTTGAGAGAGTATATGACTTTAATGAAAGGAAGATGAAGTGGGAGAAATTGCCTAATTTACTGGGTTATTATCACAGAAAGAATGTACTGTTCTGTTCCTGGTATCATATTTTAAGTGGCTGAAAGAGCCAAAGGGTTAAAAAACAAGACCATTAGAACAAGTTTTTCTATGACTTTAGGATAAAAGAAACCTTTTTATTATTTTGGTTTTTCAAGACAGGTTTTCTCTGCGTAACCCTGGCTCTCCTAGAACTTACTCTGTAGACCAGACTGGTCTCGAACTCAGAGAGCCGCCTGCCTCTGCCTCCCGAGGATGGGATTAATGGCATGCACCACATCTGGCTAAAGGATACCTTTTCTAAGAGCTGCAACACAAAAAACCACTGCAAACCAGAGACTTAGGCTCGGATGATCATGAGTTTAAAGTCAGCTGAGGAACTAGAATCCGGCTTCAAAATAAACTGTAAAAAACAAGTGTAGACTTGGCCATATAGCTAAGTGCTAGCAAATGTGAGACCTTGGGTTCTGTCCCTAATCTGAGTTGGAAAAGAAAGTCTGGGGATGTACCTTGTTGATAAAGCACTTGCCTAGTGTGGAGCCCTATGTGTGATCTTCGAAGTCAAGAATGCTGACTGTAGAATGTTTTTCAACTAAGATTAGATTTTAATTATAGAACTGTTGTATCGTTGCTGGGTGTGGTGATGCTTGATGCTTGCCTCTGATCCCGGTATTCTAGATATTAAGACAGGAGTATTTTGAGTTTGAGGCCAGCTTTTGCTATGTAGTAGGTGAGCCCTTCTCCCAAAATATTAAAAAAAAAAAATCAGCCAACCAACCAAGCAACAAACAAAAACAAAAAAATAATTTCACATAACATATTAGGATTAGTTTTCTTTAGTGACCATTTCAACCTAAGAACACAAACTATAACCAGACTTCAATAGGAAGTGACCAAAACATGTGAATGAGTAGTTTATAGAAAAAAATACAGAACAACAAACCTCACATTAAATAAACGCAAATTTAAACAGACAAGGGATTGTTTTCAAATGATTAGCTTGTTAAAGATGAACTAAATGAGTACACAGAAACTTACATGGTTGGTAGAGGAGGGTAATAATTGAGAGACAATTGTATATAATTATGTGACCAGTGTTCCAGGATTTATTTTCTCATAAAATAATTAAAGATGTGCCCAATGCAGTAATCTATGTAATATTAATCAATAGGAGACAGGAAGAAGTCTATAAATGGTTACCAGTAAGGAACTGGTTTAAAAACATCATACTAGCTGGACAGTGATGGTGCATGCTTTTATTCCTATTACATAGGCAGGTAAATCTCTTGAGTTCAAGGCCAGTCTGGTCTACAGAGTGAGTTCCAGAACAGCCAGGGCTATGTAGAGAAACCCTGTCTCAGACAAGGAAACAAAAAAGCATACTGTGTCAGTGAATGGCTTGAAGGATAAAGGTGGCTTCTGAGGACTCACATGGTAGATGGAAAGAGCTGACTTCCACAGGTTGTCCACTCGTCTGCACATGTGCTGTGGCGCTGTGTTCATGTTTGCTTGTATATACACATAAACATACAAAAGTTTTAAGGTAAAACATTTTACTGTAGCTATTTAAGCTGTGTATTTCTATATTTTAATATATATTTATGTATTTATATATGTAAATATAAATACATGTATGCTAAGATAAATATAAGTTCTGTATATATTCTATAGATGGTTCTCAATTTGATTTTACTTATTATATTTGAGTTTTATGATAGTGTGAAAGTGATAGAGTTCAGTACAAAGCATACTTCAGATTTTGAATTTTGGTCTTTTCCCACGTTCAGCCTGGGAAAATTCGCTATGACTGAACTGTAGCCCTGCCTGCAAGACTTCTCTCTTGAATTTAGGCAGTGGCAGCTTGCCACCCCTGCCCATCAGCCATGCAGTCACATGCTGGATTTTTCAGTGTATCATTGTTTCAATTTATGGTTGAATTTAATTGTTTCAACTTAATATATTATTAAAACATACTTCCATTGTCAGAGTATATGTTTATATTGAATAAAGCAGGTTATATGCCATAAAGTATGTTGTTAAAAAGAAAACAGCAGGTAAGTAGGTGGTGGTGGTGCAGGCCTGTAATTCCAGCACTTGGGAGGCAGAGGCAGGCAGATCTTTGTGAGTTCAAGACCAGCCTGGTTTACAGATTAGACTGAGTTCCAGGACAGTCAAGGCTACACAGAGAAACCCTATTTTGAGAAACCAAAAAAAGTGTGTGTGTGTGTGGGGGAGTGAGGTTAGTTGTCTGAAAGAGCACATAGTCTTTTTTTCAGTATTATTATTTTATTGTGCTTGTTATCTATAACTTCACTTTTCCAGCCCTTTAGGGTTCATCCTAGCAGGAAAATTATCTAAGTGATGTGGAGAGATAATCCTAGGCTTTTTCTTTTGGTCCACCAACCAGCTCTCAAATCATGACTGGTTTTGAATGCTCCACTTAACTTAGACTGTTTTCTGGCTAGCTCTTTTAAATTAACCTGTTTCTCTTTATTTACCTTTTGCCTCAAGGCTTTTTACCCTTCTTTCCTTCTGTATATCTTAACTTTTATGGCTTCTCCTGTCTTACTGGCAGTTGCCTGGCTTCTGGCCTGGGCCTATCTCTCTTTCTCTCCTCTTCTTCTCAAGCCTAGATTTCTCCTTCTCTTTATTCTGCCTCCTAGCCCTGCCTATCCCTCTCCTGCCTAGCTATTGGTCATTCAGGTTTTTATTAGACCAATCAGGTGCCTTAGGCACACAAGGTGAAACAAATGCAACAAATCTTTACATAATTAAACACACAACCTTAAATTGTTAAACAAATGCAGCATAAACAAATGTAACACATCTTTTGCCTAGTTAAAATACTGCCCAACAACATCATAGCATTTATTTTAACTAGAAAATTTTGGAGTCAGGACAGTTACAAGCACATGTGAACAACTAAAGTCTAAATTTAGCCTTCTAGATGTTGACTTTAAAATATATTAAAGAACTAACTCTGTTACAAGCGTAGGAGTTATGTGGAAATTCTTCATGATGAGTGGTTGGTTTGTTTTTTAATTTTTCTGCCATTAGAGAAAATAACAATTAAAAAGCACCTTTTCATTTGTCAGTTCGTTTTTTAAAAAAGTCTAGGATTTATTTATTTATTTTGAATGCTTTATCTATGTGTATGTATGCGCAGCACATTTGTGCCTGGTGCTCACAGAGGTCAGGAGGGGTCAGATCTCCTGGAAATGGAGTTACCGATGATTGTGTGCCACTGTGTGGGTGCTGGGACTTGAACCCAAGTCTTCTGCAAGAGTAACACATGCTCTTAACTGCTGAGACAGTGCTCCGACCCCCAGTTGGTCATTTTGTTTCTTCAGTGAAGTATCTGTTCAAATTTCTCACCCATTCACAAAACAAAAACTTCTATTTTATGATAAACAAGATCTCTATCTGGATATAATTCCCTTGTCTTATACATATATTAAAATATTTCCTCTAATTCTTGGTCATGCTTTTTCTACTTCTGCCTTTTTTTTTTTTTTTTTTTTTTTGAGACAGGGTCTCACTATGTACCTGTGACTGTCCTGGAATTCTCTATGTGGACTAGGCTGGTCTTGAACTTACAGAAATTGTCTGCTTCTGCCTCCTGGTGCTGAGATTAAAGACATTTGCTTTCATGCCCAGCAACCTGTTTTTTTAATGTTCAGATTTTAATATAGCCCAAATTAGGATTAATGCAAAGTGTTTTAGGATCACTAAGATATTCTGCCCTACCTCCCCCTACCAAAAAGAAAAACAAACAAAGGAGGGTTTCTCTGTTCTGTTTCTTGGTAGTTCTGCAACTCTGTTTGTAGGCAGGCAAGGATGGCCTCAAGGTCACAGAGTTCTGCCTGCCTCTGCCTCTGAAGTACTGGGTTCAAAGATGTGTGCCACCACAGCTGGCCTGTTTTTAATCAATCACTTTTGTTTTTCTTTTCATGCTCATCTATAAACCATACCACAATCTGAAAAATGACACACAATTCTGTGCATTCTTTAAAGTATTGTTGCACCTTATGCACTTTGATGGCTCTGTTCAAAACTTTTAATGTGAGGTCTTCACACCTCTTTTGCTATAGACTAATCTCTGTTTGCCTCTTTGTACTTTTCTTCTTAAGAGATGGAGTGTGTGCCCAACCGTTGAACTGCCCACATTTTCCTGACTTTTGGTAACTTTCTTTAGGGACCCATATTTTACAGTTAATTTAGACCCTTTCTATGTTTCTCTCAATTTTTTTTTGGAAAAACCTCATATCTACAGAAAAGTTTGTTTGCATGTGTGCGCGCACGCACACACACACACACACACACACACACATGCACTGATGCACATACATATGCTTAGAATTCATTGACTTTGAGTTTGTAGGTTTATAGTTTTTACCCACATTGGAAAAATTGACTTACTTAGTGGCATCTGGTGACACAATCTGTAAATCTCAACTACTCTTGAGTCTGAGACAAGAAAGCTTAGTGGTGAAAAGCACTGGCTCTGCTTCCAGAGGACTGGGGTTCAATTTCTAGCACCTATATGGCGCCACTCTATACAGTTCAGTGAGACCCTGTCTCAAAATACAATCTAACAATGAGTACTGGGGTCTATAGATCAGTGGGTAGAATGTTTGCCTAGCTTGAACAAGACCCCTGGGGTTAAACGTGAGAAAAGGAGATTTCACCCATCTCTTTTCTTCAGGGATTCCAATTAGTTGTAAACTAGTTTGATTGGATGTGTCCCACACCTTACTAAGATGATAATTTTTCCTCATTTTGGACAGTTTTTGTATCTTAATTTATTGAATGTAGTATCATTAATTCCAGTCAGAAAAAAATTCAGAAATTTTAATGCTCTCTAGAATTTCAGTTTGGTTACTTTTTATTTTCTGTATCTCCTAATATGGTCATTGTTTTTTTTCCTTTTTGTTTGCTTGCTTGAAAGTTTGGCAGATGTTATGAATTTTTGTTTGTTGTAAGCATAGGTTATTATTTTATTCTTTAAAATATTCTTTTTTGGCTTTTTTTTGGCTTTATTTATTTATTTATTAAAGATTTCTGTCTCTTCCCCGCCACCGCCTCCCATTTCCCTCCCCCTCCCCCAATCAATTCCCTCTCCCTCATCAACTTGAAGAGCAATCAGGGTTCCCTGCCCTGTGGGAAGTCCAAGGACCACCCACCTCCATCCAGGTCTAGTAAGGTGAGCATCCAAACTGCCTAGGCTCCCACAAAGCCAGTACGTGCAGTAGGATCAAAAACCCATTGCCATTGTTCTTGAGTTCTCAGTAGTCCTCATTGTCCGCTATGTTCAGCAAGTCCGTTTTTATCCCATGCTTTTTCAGACCCAGTCCAGCTGGCCTTGGTGAGTTCCCGATAGAACATCCCCATTGTCTCAGTGTGTGGGTGCACCCCTCGCGGTCCTGAGTTCCTTGCTCAAGCTCTCTCTCCATCTGCTCCTGATTTGGACCTTGAGATTTCTGTCCGGTGCTCCAGTGTGGGTCTCTGTCTCTGTCTCCTTTCATCGCCTGATGAAGGTTAATATTCAGGAGGATGCCTATATGTTTTTCTTTGGGTTCACCTTCTTATTTAGCTTCTCCAGGATCACTAATTATAGGATCAATGTCCTTTTTTTTATGGCTAGAAACCAAATATGAGTGAGCACATCCCATGTTCCTCTTTTTGGGTCTGTTTGTTTTTAAGCAATACCTGGAAGCCTTTAGTGTGAGGCTAATTTTGTTCCCAGGCTGTGGCCATACTCAATCCTGTCTGTCCTGCCTAGTAGGAATATTCTGTTATTCTTGGTGCTGTGTGAATCCTGGGGCCTGACACTTTCTCCTTCCTCCACCTCCTAGATTTTTTTTTACCTCAAATTAATGTCTTTGCTGATCAAGATGATCACAGCTAATCTGGCCATTTGAGGGCGCCCTGCCTGTGCAGCCCATCCCTTCTGCTTACTCTTCCCATGGTTTTGCACATCTTGACCATACTGAGTTTTCACTTAGGTCCCCTCACATATCACTGGGCTGTGTTGAGTTCTCCCTTGGCTGGACAGTTACAGGGCTCATCTTCTATTTCCCCTCATACAGGTTCATTGGTTTGTACTGCCCCTTTTCAGTACCTGAAAACTATTCCTTTATACATGTCCAGTGTTTGTGTTTTTGTTGTTTAAGGTGGAGCATTTTGTTCCCTATCACACCATCATGGTTTAACAAGTCACTAGTATTCTGAAGCAGTGTTGATTATCTTTTGTTCCTAGATATTATGTGAGATATTGTTATCTCTGAAGGGTTATTTTAAATCTTTTTAAAGTTGCTTGTATTACAGGGTAACTTCTAAATAATTTCAAAGAGGAAATGACTTGAAAGGAACACATTGATTTAAAATGTGCCTTGTCAGCCTGGCAGTGGTGGCACATGCTTTTAATCTCAGCACTCGGAAGGCAGAGGCAGGCAGATCTCTGTGAGTTTGAGGCCAGCCTGATCTACAGTGTGAGTTCCAGGACAGCTCCAAAGCTTCAGAGAAACCTTGTCTCGAAAAAAAACAAAAGAAAAAATGTGACTTGTCAGTGCCAGTTTGGCTGTTGATAGGTGGAGTAAGTATAGAATTTAGTACAGTTAAATGATTAATCTTGAGTATGATATGCTATATTCAAGCTTTATTGAAAGACAAGTACATTAAAACAGGTAATACAGTTAACTGGTTACATCATAGACATTGTATATGTACAACTACTGTCCAAATAGGAAAAATAGATGAACTTAAAATGGGTGCTAGTAGAAGATTGGATAAATGGTCAGGTGATATTTTAATTTAGAAAGAGCAACATCTCATGCAACTAAGATTCTGTAAAACTGTTGTTTGAAGTTAAGTAAATTTAATTTGTGTGTGTGTGTGTTTATGTGCGCGCGTGTACACACATAGATGTGTGTATGGGAGGCAAGTATGCAGGCACATATGCACTTGTGTGTTCAGACCAGAGAACAATCTCTGCTGTCCACCTGTGTTTTTGAGACAGTGTCTTTCATGGGCCTGGAACGTGCCATGCCAATTTAGGTTAAGCTGGCTGGCCATCAAGCCCCGGGTACTGTCGTATATACATGGCTCTCTTTATTTACTTTTTAAAAGTTTAAATAGGATATGAGCATTAAGCTCAGGTGCTTACAAGGCAAGCATTTTATCAAACCGTCTCTGCAGCCCACATCTGACTAGAGGAATGTAGTTATACGGATGACTGTGTCTAAGATGAATATAAAGTCCAACTAAAATTACTTTCTAAAGTGTGACTTGTTAAATATGCATCAAGGTGACTCAGATTTAAACTTGGCTATTTGGCCATTTAATCTATACTCTTACAAATTTATAATTGAGTTGGGAGAGATATTTTAGAAGTAGTCTTGGGAAAATGAGGTGTCTCATTTTTAGAATCAATTCAAAAATTTAATTTTCTAATCACCTACAGTTTACATGTTACTCAGTCATCAACACATATTGAACCGCAGTTATGTCCTGGTCACAATATGCTAACCCTCAATTGATGAGGACAAAACAGTAGATGCAGGAGACATTCTTGAGTTTTGCCCTTGTTGGAACTTAATATCTATTGAATATAGAAATTATAACAGAAGTAAAGGGAAGAACTCTTAAAATGTGTTTTATAAAAGGGAAAACTGAGTGTGTGCCCCTACCCAAGAAAGAAAATGACTGCTTATATAGCTTATTAATGGATTGAACCATGTTTCTTATTTCCTATAGGGATTGTCCAGCCTTCACTTTTTGGAAGTCTGCCATGCTGAGGGAGACCTTCTCTCTTTTTATGAAATTTCTGAACACAGAGAAATCAACTAAATTCTCTATTTTCCTTCAAAAAATGCAATGCCCTGTCAGTGTTTGAATATTATGTACATTGTTTCTAGTATTCTGCTTTAAAAAATGATAAATTTTATTTAAGGTATCGGAATTGCAGATAGTACTCTTCCTTACTATATGTTTTTATAGGGGAGTTGGAAGCTTATGAAATTGAAAGCCACTTAGCATCTCTGTGTCCTTTCCCTTTTCTGTTAGCTTTTGATTGTAAGGACCAGACATCATTTAAAAAGTTAGGAGGTCTCCGGGTTAAAAATGAGTACTTACTTAGGAGTTTGATATGGTACAGTTAAACCTGCCTCCTTGTGGCGCTTCATCCCTGTACCTGAGGGACAAGGGATTGGGGTGGACTTGGTAACATAATAAAGTAAAAATCTGACTTCAGTGATAAAATGTTGTCTATTTTGGTAAGGAGAGAAAATGTAAGTTTTAGTGATGTTTTACATTATTACTTTGTTCTCCCTGCTCCCCTTCTCAAAAATAACACTTGGAATATTCCATTCATTACTGCCTGAGAAAGTCATTACTTTGCAGACTGCAGTTGCTGAAATGGTTTAGTGGAGAAATGTTTGCTTGCATTTTTCTAGTGATTTTCTTCTTCTTTGGCAGTCTTTGAATATCTACACTATATCAAACAAGGAGAAACAGATTTAAATTTGTGCTTGGGAACCCTCCTTGTGAGGCATTTAATCAGATGACTCCCTGGCAACGGATCTTGAAAAGAGGGATTAATGAAGTAGCATCTGAAGCAGCAGTGGGCTTTTACGGAATAAACCCCAGCAAGCTCCACAGTGTTTTGTTGGATAATTTCAAGTTCTTCAGATACAGATTACATAAAGAAGATTGTAGGGCACGTGATGCATTCTGGCTTCTTATATTTCAGATAGTAGAAAAATTGCTATCTCTAAGAATGGATCCTGGCGAGATCTTGGCACAGTTATAACTTTTCATCTACGATTTTATCTAACAACTTTTTTATTTGAAGTTTTTTGTTGTTGAACTAGACAATTTGAATAGTTTTGCTTTATGTTTATAATATTGTAATGGTAGAATAATGGATTGCCTGTGCATTGTAACCACCAAGGTAAGATTTAGATTTTCTGTGCTCATTCTTTAACCTGAAACATAGCTATTGTTAGATGCTTGCAGATAGATGCTTGGGTTTATGTGATGCATAGTTAGCAAAGGCAATAGTTTGAAATGTATTTCAGGAAGGTAAAAATAGTATGCAAAACTGATTTTTTTTTCTTCAGATTTACAGGCAGTTTTCCTCCTAACAGTATGGATATGGAAAGCCTTTGTATGTTTAGGTCTTGTATTTCCTCAGAGTTCCTCTCTTTCCCTGGACATGGCATGTTAGCTGAAAGTATGGCTCGTTTTGCCTACAGTTTCTGGACTATTCTTTTTAAACAGTCGGGTTCTCACTGTGTTGTTAGGTAGATACTGGTCTGAACGGAGAATCGTGAACTTGCTCAGCACTTCTTGAAATACTTTTAAAGCCTGCTTTGCTTTTTGTCCTGAGTCCAGCTTGCCTCACTTAGTCTCCAAGTAGACAACTTTGATTTCTAAGCACCAGTTTGTGGTCCTTGTATGACTGTATGGTTATAATTTCAGGTGATTACATTTAAACTTTACATTTGGGTTTTCAAAACTCCATTTTAGTTTTTGTTTCTACACACTAATGCCTTATAGTGATTTTTTAGACACAACTGTTGAGATTTTAAGATTATGTTCAGTAGTAAAGGAAGAGCAAAAGTATTATTTCTGAAAGCAAGCCATGATTATTTTTGTGCAATGAATTAGTTCTCAGAAGAAGGAAGGTGGGAACACTGATGGCATTGACTTTTGTTTTATTACGGCATGCAGAGCTGTGGTTCAGATAGCAGTCTGTGATCAGATGCAATGTGCCCATGATGTGGGCTTGTCCTCTGTGCTAAGAGGGTGGGCTTCTCCAGGATGTAAGTAAACTGCTTTATTGAAGTATTTCCAAAGAGTATTTAAGAGACACATACTCCTGAAAACAGGTTTGTTTGTTTGGTTGGTTGTGTTTTCCTTTCAAGTTTTTTGTTTTTGATTTTTTGACATTTATGTTTGGCTTTCTCCTGTGAATTACCTTGTATAATTTCATTTAGTTAATTTCTCTTTATTTTATAGATTTAGATTTATTTTGCATTCACCCTCCTTTTTTTTACAGCAAAATAACATTTTTTATTGCGTAAAAAAACATTGGATATAATCACTGTCCTTAAAATATTTATAATTATGTAACTGAAAACAAAAATAGGAAGATATGTAGGTTGGAAATTAGGAAGCATAAAACATTATTTGTAGTTTTGAAAACTCTAAATTAGATTCACTTATTCTGTGGTTAGAAATAAACCCTTTGAACATTTTTAAGCAATTGCTACAGCAAGAAGAACAATTTTTTTTCTCTTCAACTAAAGACTTCAGTGCATCCTTATTCCCCTTCTTGCCTTCCTGCCTTTCTAATTTTTGGAGAGCTTTGTGCTTTTTAAAATCTGACAATGTAGTTGATATAATTCTATCGTGTTAATACTAAAACTCCTCAAGTAAAATTTTTTTCATCATCCGCCTCCCCTATCTCCCACTTGTGTAGGCACAGTGAACTAGTAGGCATGTTGCATCACTGCTACCATGGATACCCTTAAGAACAGGCATGTGGGTTGAGCTAAAGCAATGATGATTAGTTTTTGAGTCCCCCTCCCAACTATAATAACTATATGTTCTTCACAATGAAGACTGTTATTTTAAAACACTTTCAAATGACTAGGTTGTGAGATGGGATGACTAAATCTTCACTGTTATTGAGCTGCTGAATCTTGGCCTCCATCTACAGTAGTATAATTGGCATTTACTAATTTAAGACAGTTTTAAATAGCCGTACATTCCTTTTCTGATTAATGCATTCCTTAAAAGGAGCTAAGTTGGTTTCTCCCTCCCAATGCTGGGAATTATACCTGGGACCATGCGTATACCAGGCAAGTGCTCTACCACTGAGCTACATACCCAGCCCTCATTGATACATTTGAAACGGAAATATGGTGGGTTTGAAAGCATACGTTCTCCTTGATTTTTTTTTTTTTTTTAATGTTCTGGGTTTAAACACTTTTCAAAAGGAAGGAACATTTATATTCTGGTATTTTGGGTTGTTTTTACTTGTACTAATATAGATTACTTGTTATTTAATCTGCTTGAATACAGTATTTTCTTGTGTGTCTCCTGTATAATGTCTTAGAAAACAGTTAATTTTCACCTTGAGGATTCTTAGGTTCCCAACTAGCCACTTTATAAAGAGATCAGTGTAAAGCTAATATGAGAGACTAGGTAGAGAAAAATAGTTTTATCAGGTTCATTATCATTGTAAGAAAGTTAATTGTAAGCACACTAGATCTAAGGAGTGCTTTGGGAATATTGCTAAGAAGCTTTTTTTTTTTTTCTTTATAATAGCAGTAAAGTGCTTCACACACACACACTGAAGCTAAGGGCATATATATATTCTTTATTGTAGTACATTTTATCTGATTCGTAACTTCTGTGAAGAAAAAGGAAAGGAGGGGAGCTAATAGGTATAACTTTAGTACCCAAAATTCTTATAGTAGGATCATACCTTTTCCCACCCTTTGTTAACTAATTTTTGATCATATACAGGGAAAAGCTCTTCTCTGTCTTCTTAGGGTCATTTAATAGACCAATAGTTGACAAGATAGAGCTAAAAAAGAGGCGTCTTACTTAGGTTCTTATTTAAGAATAGAAAGGAGAAAGTAACTCTCCAGCTCAAGACTCAGTGCCAGTTGCTAATATTTATTTTTTTAAGATTTAATTTTAAGGGCTGGAGAGAT
>NC_022010.1:40915851-40926743 GCF_000317375.1 Microtus ochrogaster
GGAATTGGCAATATGTTTGCTTTAAGAACTATACTAGGTTTCCATTATTATAGGCCTTTTCCAGTTCCTCTGAGGTGTTTCTTTCATCTTTGAGTATTTGTCCATGACAGTTTCCAAGCTTCTGCTCTTAGATCATATCCTTCTGATTCCAGTTGATGGATTGCTTCATCAGGGACTCTCTAGTGTACTCTTTAGATTTAGTTCTTCTATCAGAGTATGCCTCATTTTTCCTTTCTAATATGTAGTGTACCATGCATTTATATTTGTTATTACTGTATTCTTCTCATTGTATTGAAAGTATTATAAAAGCACTGTTTAGTTTTCTGTAGTAGCTCTGCCTGATGCAGTGTTTAGTACATAGTAGGTACTCAGTATAATATGTTATGGGTAGAGCTTTGGTCCATAAAACCCAAACTTGAGGCCTAAAAAATTGTTTTGCTTTGTAATGCACATACGGATATTTCAGAAAACTCATTAAAAATTTATTTATTGGGCCTGGAGAGATAGCTTACTGTTAAGAACTCTAGTTGCTCTTCCAAGGATTTGGGTTCAATTTCTAGCACCCATATGGGGACTCACAACTGTCTGTAACTCCAGTTCCAGGGGAGCCAATAACCTTTTCTGGCCTCTGTGGACACCAGGTACACAAGTAGGGCTCAGATATACATACAAGCAAAACACCAACACACATAAGATAAAATATTAAAAGTCACTTATTGTTCTGTATCTTTTTTAAAATAATGAGTTCAGAATGATCCAGAAAGTAGGTTTTCTTGCTGTTTTTCCCACACATGTCTCTTAAAAATTATTTATTTTTATTTGTGTGTGCATTGTGTTTTCCTGCATGTATGTCTGTGAGGATGTCAGATCCCCTGGAACTGGAGTTACATTTGTGAGCTGCCATGTGGGTGCTGGGAGTTGAACCTGGGACCTGGAAGAGCAGCTACTACTCTTAACCACTGATCAATATCTCCAGCCCTTCCACTGTATCATTTTTTTGTTGGTACATATTTGGCTTCTCCTCACTTAAATACCCTAATCATCCATTGACTATGTGACTGTATTTATTTCTGGATTATACTAGATTTGGGAAACAGAATCCTTTCTCACTTTAGTACTTCAGTATCTCTGAGCTGCAAAATGTCAGCAGCTTCAACATTGTCCAGTAGAAATTCATGCTCAAATGATGGTATCACCCCCCAATTCATGTTAAAAATGAATATATACAATGTATAGGTGTTGAGAGTTGTGGCTTCTGAGAAATGATTGTCATGAGTGCTTTGACCTCATGAAGATAGCACCCTGATGGAAAGGCTACAGACTGAAGGATCCCTTACTGTCCTTCTACCCTTTCTGCAGCAAGGAGAATACAGTGTTCTTGTGCTGGAGGTTGCTTCTGTCTGCTTCAGATACCTGTCCTGCAGGTGTTCAAGACACAAAGGAAATTCAGTTCAGTTCCTTATTGATTGCTTAGTCTGTAGTATATTGTATTCTAGCAACCCAAATGAGCTAAAACAATTATAAATTCTTTTAGTGAACAGAAAGATTCTTTTTACTCTTTCACTGTTAAGAAGAATGCTTCAGTAAACAGCTTTGTCATTTTGTATTTGTAACAGTCTCTTTATATGTGGCATTGTTGGTTCAGAGAAAAATGCTCCTTAATTTTGGTACTTTTGTTACATAATTCCATAGGAATTGTGCCATTTTGCATTTTTATTAGCAGCATGTGAGTGAATAATTTTTACTTTTGATGGGTGACTAGTGTTCTATGAGAGACAGGGTTTCTCTGTAACAGCCCTGGTTATCCTAGAACTCGCTCTGTAGATCAGACTGTCCTTGAACTCACAGACATCGGCCTGCCTCTGCCTCCAAAGTGCTGGGATTAAAGGCCTGTGCCACCCTGCTTAACATGAAGTGAAATTTTAATTTGCATTTCTCTGATGTGTTTAAGGTTTATTGTAATGTATTATTTGGAGGGATAGCCCTTTTCTTTGTAGTTTGTAAGAACTTTTTTAATTATCAGAAATTAACCTTTTTCTGTAAGGTTGGTTGCAGGTTTTCAACCCTTCCCCATGCCCGCACGCACACACACACTTTGTCATGTGTCTTTACTTACAGTGTTACTCAGTCCTCTCTTCCCAGTGAAAGATTGTTTTCTAAATTGTTACCTGTTTGTTCATGTCATTTCTTTAAAAGTCCCTATTTACCTCCACCCACTGAACTGAAGTTTCACCCAGCGAGTTCCCATGTCTTTGGGTCTGTTTCTGGGTATTAGATTTGTTTCACTGGTCTGTTTATGAAGCAGCCTAACAGTGTTTTACTAATTGAAGCTTTAAATAGTATGATTTAGAATCTGATAAAGTTTCTTGTTGCTTCTCTGTTTTAGAGCTCTGCTTAAAATTTCACTTATTCGTTTGTTTGAGAAAAGGCCTCATATATAGCACACACTGGCCTTGAATGCTTATGCATCTGATGCTGACCTTGGCTTCCTGGTCTTCCTCCTGTCTTTACCTTCTTATGTTCTGGTTTCCAAGTGTGCACCATTGCAGCTAGCTTTGTTGATTTTTCTATACAAAATTTGTACTCAACTTATTAAATTCATTAAGCATTTTGCTACTGAGAAACTCTCTAAAGAAGTAGCATGTTGCCCTTGGGAATATCTCTTGCCTAGTTCAGAAAGGCAAAAGAGCTGGGTAAACTCATCTCTATATATCTTTCCACATGCTAGCATGACATAGCTCTAAGAAGGTCCTGTAGGGCTAGGGAAATGACTCAGCAGGTAAAAGCTCTTGCCATGCAGACTTGACCACCTGAATTGGATCTCTAAAACTCATAGTAGGAGACAGCTAATTCTCAAAGTTGTCTTCTGACCTCCACATGTATGCCATGGCATGTGCTCCCCCACCCCCATAGTAAATAACCTATATTAAAAAATAAACTACTGTAGTTTTCTTAGTTCTGAGAAACTGGGTTTTAAATTACTCTAATTGGAGTCCCTGGGGTTCCTTTTTGTTAATAGGACCCAAAACTAGAGGTGGATTAAAGACATGTTTTACCTGTTTTCCTAAGTTGTTTTTGCCCTTTGCATCCTGACTTTACTAGTTAACAAGGTCATAATCTATCTGTTGACCAAAACCAACTTTTTCCCTTTTTGGGGGGTGGAGATGGGGCAGGGTCTCAACTGTGTAGTTCTGGCTATGGAACTCACTATGCAAACCTGGCTGGCCTCCTCAAACTCACAGAGAACCACCTGCCACTGCTCCCAGCCTCATTAAACCATTTAGTACTGGTTGCTGTAAGAAAACTGCTGATCAGATGCTCTGCTACTGAGCTACATCCCGAGCAGTTGTATTAAGGATTCTGATAAGCAGTTGTAGGCAGATGTATTGTGATCAGTTCTTGTCATTGGTGTGACTAAGGGATTGGAGATAGGTGAGAATTTGTGTTCAGTGCATTTTGAAAATCTTTTAACATGCCATTAGATGTTTTCCTGTAACATAATTATTTCGTTGTTTGGACATTTTATAATATATAAACGTTTTATAATCAGCATTTTTGTTTTGTTTTTTTACTTAAAAATGATTAACTTGCTGCTAAATCTGAGCATAATCATGATTCTTTTGGTAATGAATTTGTAATGTAAACGGTAACATTTTTAATGTATTGGTACATAGTGTCAAATGTCTCACGGTTTAATTACCTTCAGACTGTTGAACACCATGATGTGTATTGAATGTGTCTCCACTAAATTGTTTACATTTGGAAAGACTCATTGTTATTCTTAGGTCATTTTCAACTTTCCAGTTTTTGTTGTTTGGTTTGGGGTTTTAGTGATAGGGTTTGACTATTTAGCTCAGGCCTGGAATTCACTAAGTAATCAGAGTGATTCACAGATATCTCCCTGCCTCTGTATTAATCTAGGATTAAAGATATATGCTACCTGTAGTATATGACATTTCTCATTTCACCTTTTTCTTGATTTTTAGTATCTAATAGTGCATATGGACGTGTCTTATTTAGAATCTTCTGGTTGAAATAAGAGACATTGTTTTCAAGCATTGCCTTTATTTTCTGTTGATCCTTTTATAAAGAATTTCAAATGTATAAGCAAGACTTTTTCTTATTCTGCCTCTCATTTTAAAATTCTTCTTAAATTACTGATTGTGAGGCTAGTTGCTTATTATTTCTCCTGGGTTTTAGTTTCCTGTTTAGTAACATAGGTGAGATAATGGTACCTTCTTTACAACTTGTTAGAGATGAGTTGAACTAAAACCTGTCAACTGTGAAACAGTGACTGGTATGTGGTAACAGTAACTTTTACTAGATAGAAAATAAGTAACCTCCTGGCTGGGTGGAGAAGTCTTTTCTGAATACTTTTTCTGGACTTTTGTAATTTCTGTCCCTTTTTACTTTTTAATTTATTTATGTGCATTGGTGTTTTGCCTGCATTTGTATCTGTGTGAGGGTGTCACGATTCCCTAGAACTGGAGTTACAGTCAGTTTTGAGCTGCCATTTGGGTGCTGGGAATTGAATCCAGGTTCTCTGGAAGAGCAGCCAGTGCTCTTAACTGCAGAATCATCTCTCCAGCCTGTCCCTTGCTTTTTAAATGCCTAGGGGTGGTAGATGGTTTTTTGTACAACTCTGTTACCGGAACAAATTTGAACTTAAAGTAACAATAGTTAAAAAAAAAATAGATGAAATTTAAAGTTGCTTCTATTCATACCTATTTTTGCTCTATCAGCTCCTTGTCTCTTTTATTTTACATCTTAGAACCAGCTAAGCCTGGCACTCTGTGTCAGTTCCAAGTCTCCAATTGTTAGTTGTTAAAGGTTTAGGGTTATGATAAGTATTTCTGCGGATTAGTATGTAAGTATCCGTGTGGATAGGTAAGAAGAAATGCCTTTTTCCCCCCCAAGCAGAGGGTTTCTCTGTAGCTTGGGAGCCTGTTGTGGAACTACTACTGTTGTAGAGCTCTTGAACTCACAGAGATCTGCTTGTCTCTCAAGTGCTGGGGTTAAAGGCATATGCCACCAAGACCCAGCTAAGAGATGCGTTTTTATGGGGATTATTTGTGATTCCAGTGGGTATTCAGCAAGTACTTATTTTAACTGGGTAACTGATGAAATATTAATAATTAATTGCACCATTATTTTTGCTTTACCTCCTTGAAAATTATGAATATCAAATTTGAGTCATGTGGGCAAAGCCTTTATATATACACCAGGGCACTTGCACTTGTAATAAGTTGTATTAAAATTGCATCTTAGCAAGAGCTTTGAAAGGCTGTGAACTTTTAAGAGTTCAGATTTTTTAAAGTTAAAATGAATAGAAATGCTGCCCTCTAGTGTTAGCTAATGCTCTACAGCCACACCAAAAAATTTTCATAAGCCTATTCTACAACTGTTTAGTATTTATTATGCCACTAGATTTTTTGATACTATAAACTGTTATTGTGATGCTTTCATTATTTTATTACAATTAATACTAATTTCCAGAAAGTATGTTTTTCTCATATTGGCTTTTGGAAAAGCTTGATGATGAAACAAGCTTTTGCTTAGTTACAACTTTGCATTTCATGTAGTGACCTTAAAGTAGTTGCTACATTTATCATCTTTTGCTTGTGTGACTCAGAATGTTACATCGATCACCTATAAGCAAACCATATGTAAGGATTTTCTAAAGTAATAATTGTTTTACTTTATCTTTGAAAATTTAATAAGTAAACCTTTACTTAATCTTAAGTGTGAGGTACTTGTTTAAGATCTAAAAGGAGACATTTCTTTAAAAATAATGTTGAGCATGTTTTAACCTGATTTTATAGTTTTTCACTGTAAAATAAAAGGATGACAAATAAATTTCAAGATTGCTTTTAACATTGTTTTATGGAGTGCCTTCTACAGATAAAGCCCTATACTGTGTATAAAATGAATGTGGGAGACAAGACTGGCAAACTGTGGGCACTAAGTCCTCACCAAGAATTCTACTGGTTGAAAGAATTGGCGCTGTGTCTTTGCCATGGTCATGGAAGTGTGTCTTGACAGAAGAATGAAATCATTTGCATTTGCTCTATTTTGAAAATCTTGAATTGAATTTTGTTATTAGACATTGGAAGGTCTTTGTGTATTCTAGGTATTGACTCTTTACTAGATGTGTGATTTGCAGGTCCTTTCTCTTGTTTGTTTGGTTTTGTTGTTGTTGTTGTTGTTGTTGTTGTTTTGTTGACTCTGGCTGGTCTGTAACACTGTAGACCAGGGTGGCCTGGAGCTCATAGAGATCAGCCTGCCTCTGCCTTTTTAGTGCTGGAATTAAAGGTGCCTCTATGACCACCCTCTCCCATTCTTTAAATTTGCTTTTGAAAGGTTGATTGTATTTTTCATGAAATCCAATTTATCAATTTTTCTTTTGATGTATCTAAGGAACAGTGCAGTTTCTCAGTGTTTTATGTTTGGTCCTTTGTCAGTTGGGAGTTTCAAGTTTTTTTTTTTTATATGGTATTAGGAAAAAGTCCAATTCCTTTTTTTTTTTTTTTTTTGGTCTTAACATGTGGGTGTGTCACTACGCTTTACCATTACAGGTGGAAAACTGACTGCCTGTTCTAATTGAATGATTTTGACACTCTTGTAAAAAAAATTATTTGACCATGTATTTAAGAGTTTAATGTGGACCTTTTATATTATACTGTTTAGATATCTGTCTTTAGTACCATTGCTTTGAGTACTGTAGTTCTGAAAAGTTTAGAAACTAGGTTTTTATCCTCCCCCATATGTATGTCTTTATGTATTGTGCGTGCACACACACACACACACACACAGAACACATGAAGGCCAGAAGTTGACATTAGGAGCCTTTCACTGTCACTATCTTTTGAAACAGTTTTCTCACTGACTCTCCACTTGGCTAGATTGCTGGCTAGTGAGCTCTGGGCTCTCCCTGGCTCTCCCTAGCCCCAGCTAGGGTTTAGATGTACATGACCATACTTCACTTTTATGTGGTTGCTGGGGATCTGAGTTCAGATCCTCATGTTTGTGAGGTAGGCAGTTCACTGATTCTCCATTACTCGCTGTGATCATTTGAATAAAAAAATGCCTCTTGTTTCGGAGGTATGGCCTTGCTGAAGGAAGTGTACCACTGAGGGTGGACTTTGAGAGTTGAAAGCCTCACCCTTCTTCCCATTGCTTTCTTTGCTTTCTGCTTGCATTTGAGGATGTTAGAGCTCAGCTAACTCTGGAGGGTCTTTTCCCACTTTGAGATTTAGTTATGTGTATTTTGTGGCAGTCCTGTTCTTCATCTCCTGCATTGCTCTCTGCTATGTTTGAATAATTTTGCACAGGACATTTACATTTCTTTCTTATCCCCTTTTATGCATGTTCCACATCATATTTGTGGTTGCCAAAAAATTACTTTCAACATCCAAAAGCTACAGCACACTATTTTGAACTTAAACAATTTACCTTGGGTAGCACACAACAGTTGCTTTTTGACAGTTGTGCCCCATCCCTTTTTGCTGTTGCATTCAGATTATAACGTCACGGTTACTGTATCCCAAAGCATAGATTAACAATGGCGCCTTTAAATGTAATAGTTCTTAAATTTGTAGAACATATTTATAAACTTACAAACTGACATAAAAACTATAATATAAGCTATATATCTTTTATTAGAAGATCTGAAATACTCTCCAAAAACTTGGAGCCCTGACATGACCCCACCTGCAGAAAATTCCACATTTGACCGCATTTGATAGGTTACATTCAGAATTGTGGTACATTAAACATATTGTAGACCTTTCTTTTTAGATCATGTATATAAGGTATTTATGAAACAAATGAATTTTGTGTTGTATATATACACACATGATACTAATACCTCCAACTTATTGTAATTTTTTCAGCATGAAAAATACCCATTCTCAACTTAAAAGTTTGGATCACCCATATATCTTCTCTACAAACCACCATAGATTATTTCTTTAAAAATTATCTACATAGCCTGTTACCACTTTCTTACCTCATAGTAACTCTTCAATTGACTTTATTCCCCTCTTAACTCTCCATTTTATCTGCTTTATTAAATAGCTGACAGTTTTTCTCTTGTCACAGCTAATGAACACTTCTATTCGCCAACCTTTTAATAGTATTTTTTTTATAACCAGTCACATTCTTGCTATTGTTCTTTAGCTCTTGGTGTCTCTATTAATGTACTGCTGTATTTAACCTTGCCTTTCTCCAGATTTTCTGGATTCTTTTTTCTGAATTTCTGATTCCAGATTCCTGGAAAAATTCTGATTTCTTGGAGTCCATTGTTTGAATAGTCTGATAATCAGAGCACCCAAGTTTGTTTACAGTGTATTTATTCCTGCCATGTGAGGCAGTCACAAGTTTAATTTTGTGTTCTATAAGCAGTGAGTTCCAGCTGTTTTCTGTTTTTCTCAGGTTAGATATTAGTCATCTACTTTTTCTCAGATAATACTGAGTAGCCTTTTCTTCTTACAGTATTGAAAGATTGTGCATATTCAAGCTTAAAAAGCCTCTCTAACGTGCTTTACATCGTGCATTGTACATGTAGAGCACTTTGTACAATGTCTGATAAGTAATAAAGTAGCTATTGTTGGTACCTGGGACTGTTCTTGTTAATACTTTCCTTAGGCTGTTTGAAACTCATTGTTTGACAGAATATACTAGTGATACTAATTCGTTAAAATTATATTTGCTCATTAAGCCACAAATTTCTATTTCTCATACTGTCTGCAGCTTTAAGTGTTGATAAATTTTGACTATAAATTAATTTCCTTTATTTTATTCTTACTTGGCTTTGGTTACATGTTCACAACTGTCAGCAGGCAGCATTGGCCAAGGAAATTTGTGAAGAATTTCAGTCTGAATTGGTTGAAGTGCTCTGGGTCAGAAAAAATATCCGCTAGGATCAAATACAAACTGCTGTTTCCCAGTGTCCTACAAAGTAGCATGCACCAACAGAAAAGTTGCCCTTGATGTTGGGTATGAGGAGAGTTTGCACAGGTGTGATTTTTTTTTTTTTTGGCACGGTTCTTTGTAAAGGAATTTGATATTAAAATCTAGTAGTATTTCTGAAAATAAATAATTGTAATTCAAGTAAAATTGGTTGATTGGCTTTAATTTGTTTCAGGAAATCCCCAGCCCTTTGTGTGTCCCACACAAGAGCTGCTCTGAACACAGATAAGATGTAAGATGTAATAAGAAAGCTCTGCTTTTTTTTAAAAGTTAACTTTTATTATATTGTGGACTGAAGAGATGGCTCTGTATTTAAAAGCACTACTTGCTTTTCCAGAGGACCCATGTTCAATTTTCAGCACCCACATGGCAGCTCCCCACCATTTCTGTAACTCCAGTTACAGGGTACTCAGCACGATGGGCACCAAGCACGTGTGGTGCAGACATACATGCTGGCAGAACACCTATACACATAAAATAGATGAATAAAATTTTAAAGAAATCAACTTTTCTTTATGTGTATGCCACATGTGCAGGTGCCTTCAAAGGCCCAAAGAGGGCATCAGATTCTGGAGCTGAAGTTACAGGTGATTACAAGTCTCCTTGTGTGTCTTATGGAAACTTAGCTTGGGCCTCCAAGGTAGCAACAAGTGTTTTTAATAATTGAACCACCTCTCTAGCCCCAAGCTCTACTTTTAATGAAAACTTAATATGGAATTCTATCATTCTCTATTGATGCGGGATTGTTTGCTTCATTTTTATTTTCTGATCCTGTGGAAAATTAAATATATAGGAAACTACTTTAATATGGGGCATAAAATTTGATAGCATTTTGATGAAATCGGTGGTTATAGGTTTAATATTTAAACTAATATTATAGGCCTTTAAAAATTCTAAATTAGTTGCATGGTGGTGGTACACACCTTTAATCCCAGCACTGAGGAGGCAGAGGCAAGCAGATGGCTGTGAGTTTGAGACCAGCCTACAAGAGCTAGTTCCAGGACAGGCTCCAAAGCTACAGAGAAACCCTGTCTTGAAAAACAAAACAAACAAATAAAGAAACAAAACAAAACAAAAATCTAACAAGTCAGTGGGCAGTGGTGTGGTACACATCTTTAATCCCAGCACTTGGGAGGCAGAGGCAGGCAGATCTTTGAGTTCAAGGTCAGCCTGGTCTAGAGAGTAAGTTCCAGGACAGTCAGGACTGTTAAATAAAGAACCATCCCCCAAATCCAAACTAACTAACTAAATAAATATAAGTTCTAAATCAAATTGATCTTAGGTTATATAGAGAAAAAAGCTTCTATCAAAATGAAGCAAAAAAACATGCTCCCTTATTCACCATGTGTAAATTGGTATTCTGTTACTTTATTGATGAGTTCTACATAAAGAAAATAACCGCCAAAATTTGCCCCAAAATGCAAATCTTTATCTTTATGTAGCAGTTCTCAGACTGTGGATTGTGGCCCCTTTGAGTTTCATATGGGTCACCTAAGACCATCAGATTACTTTAAGGTTCATAACAGTAACAAAACTACAGTTATGAAGTAGCAAAGGAAATAATTTTACAGTCGGGGGTCACCACAACATGAGGAACTGTATTAAAGTGTCACAGTGTTAGGAAGTTGAGAACTACTGACATAGAACTTTATTAAAAGGCATAAAAAAAAGTGATGTATTGGGATTAGACAGATGATTCAACAGTTAAGAGCATTTGTTGCTCTTGCGGAGGAACCAGGTTTGGTTCCCAGCACCCACACTGTGGCTTCATCTGTGACTCCAGTTCCAGAGAATCTGACTTTCTTCTGTCCTTTGCAGACACCAATCATAAATGTGAGGCACATTCATAAATATGAGGCACAAACATACATGCATACATACATACATAAACTCAAAACACTCTTGCACATAAAATTTAAAAA
>NC_022010.1:40927148-40934328 GCF_000317375.1 Microtus ochrogaster
ATTAAAGGCGTGCATCACCACTGCCCAGTTGAAATACTTAATTTCTTAACCTGCATTTGTTTAGTATATGTGTTAGTAAACATGCCATGGTGCGAGGACAGTTTGCAGGAGCAGATCTCCTATTGTGTGGGTTCTAGGGATTGAACTCGGGTCACCACACTTGCTGGCAAGCATCCTTAACCTGCTGAGCCATCTTGCTTGCCCTAGAAATTGTTTTAAATAAAAATTTTTCCTTAGTTTTTAAGGAACTATGAAATTTTCCAGTTTATGATATGAATATATCTTAAATTGGTAGGAGACTAAGTTATATTGAAGTATTTTCTTTAAACCATTATTAATGAATATAGTACTTTTCTAATTGGCTGGGGAGGTTTGGTGTTCCTTTGTTTTTCCTTCATTTCAAAAAGTCTGTACTGTCAGAAAATTCTAGTGATAGTTCAGAAATGCCAAATGGAAATGATTGTACAAGAAAATGCTTTTATGGATATGTTTAACATTTTTACTGTGCATTAAATTATGAACCAGAAGAAAATTCTTTTGTATGGCTTAGACCACTCAGAGTACATTTATGTTTTCTCTGTGTTTTAGGCTTTTCTTCATTTGTTGCATACAATGGGATGGTTTTGGGGAAGGGTTTTAAGTATTAAAAGTAATTTTTCTCAGTGTAAAAATTTAATCACTGGAAAATATTTTTCTCTTTTTAATTTAAGCTGATTATATATTATGAGGTTCATAAGATGTCTTTAAAATGCTAACTTTGTCATAGGGTCATTCTAAAAGATTGCATATCACTTAGTCTACTATTCTTTGCAAATGCTGAATACTTCTAAATCCTATTACTTTAAATCATGTTAGAATTCTGTAAGAGGCACCACAAAATACTGTTTGGCTATCTTGGTGGCCCTCTAGTGGGAAAGTGAAGAAAATATTATGTAGAAAATGTCTAATGGTCATATGTATAATAATTAAAGGTAGTTTGAAACAGCATCTAAGTTATACTTGAATAATCTAAGAAATACTTCCAAGTAGTTTGGAAGTAAAAGACTGGATTTACTAGCATTTTGTGAGAGGCTTAACTTTGTAGTTACAATTTTCAAAGAATAATGTTAGGCTAGTAAGCAGGATATATTATTGATACAGACTGTATAGAGAAATACACCTAAGACTACAAATGTATGAGTTACATCTTCACTGATGTATTCTTATAAATTTAGAATTTGTTATTTAAAGCATTATGGCAAATTAAAATCAAAATATTAAATGTACAATCAAAGCAGGACATTCGTGAGAAGTGAATTGTTCTGTAAACTTTGGTTAAAGCATGTCAGAAACAGCTTGAAACAATAATGGAAAATCTTTTTTTTACCGTTCTTAAGCATAATACTTATATTATACATTTAGAAAAGGTTTAATTTTTTTAATAATTTACTTTTAAAAGTATATTTCCGTATTTTTATTTTTCCCAGATGGTTTTTCTTTTGTCCTTCCTTTTGAAGCTAGCTCTTTACATGGGCTTTGATGGAGGCCACAGGGCAGCACCAGCAGATCTAAATCACAGTGGGGGTGTTTGGTCCTTTTAGGCTTCCTGAGATTAATTCCTGAGCACCCTACTGTGAGTGGCACAACTCATACAGTAATGCAATGTGACGTAGAGCTTGGGAAGCGCAGAAATGTCGAAGAATTGTGTCTGGCAGCAGTACTATGTACCAAATGACATTTTTTTTAGTGCTCTTGTTCTTGGTCATGTGCCATGCACAACTCATGCATCTAATTAGCTTGAGTTCCTGCCCTGATTTCCTTTAATGATGGACTGTGATGTGGAGGTGTAAGCCAAATAAACTCCTCTCAAACTAAGTTGGTTTTGGTCAATGTTTTATCAAAGCAGCCAAAAGCAAACTAGGCAGACACTTCAATTCAGGACCCTTAGGAAGTTAGCTGTGTGAGTGCTTCACAGTCGTTGGACATCAAGTTTTCTGGATGTCCTTACATTCTTGTTTTGTTTTGTTTTTTTGAGACAGGGTTTCTCTGTCTAGCCCTGGCTGTCCTGGAGCTCACTCTGTAGACCAAACTTGTCTTGAACTCACAGTGATCTACCAGCTTCTGCCTCCCAAGTGCTGGGATTAAGGCATGTACCACTACCGCCTTTAGCCCAGTGGTGGTGGCACATGCCTTAATCTCAGAACTCAGGAGGCAGAGCAGAGGCAGGAAGATCTCTTTGAGTTTGAGGCCAGTCTGACCAGGTCTACAGAGCAAGTCCCAGGACATCCAGGGCTACACAGAGGAAAAACTGTCTCAAAAAACCAAAAGGGGATATAAAAAAATACTTTAAAAATTATATTACTTTTGCAACTTGGTATGATTATAAATGGATTAATGGCCATGTGGATGCTTAAGGTCTGAACTGCCACCTGGGGCCATGTTAGTGTCTTGAGGGTCGCTCTGCCACTGGGACTGTGCCAATCTTGAGTGACCTTCACTGCCTCCTGGGGCAATAGTGACATCTAGACCCACCTATTGCTGAGGACCATGTCTGGGTCTTGAGTCTGTGTTGAAGTCTGAGACCCGTGTTGCCACCAAAGGACATATAGAAGCCTGAGGTTTGGGCCACAACTTGTGGCCTTGTTGGAGTCCAGAGGTTTTAGTGCTACTGGAGCCATTTTGATCTGAGTAACTGTTCTGCCATCTGGGATCCATGATGTCTTCCAGACCCAAGCTGCTGCTAAGGGCCATGTCTAACTTCATGGTCCTGCTACAGCTAGTGTCTATGTTGTTGTCTGTGGCCTGTGTTACCACAGGGGATTATAGGGACCATGCATGACAAAAATCAAAAGACCATGCTAAGCCACCCACCTTTCTCTACCCCTGGGAAAACTGGCCCTGCACTTCACTGGACACTGCATCAAGAGAGCTAACCTCCCCCCTCATAGCAGAGCCACCTCTCTCTCCCACTCAGAAGAGATGTCTCTATCCCTTACCATGAACAAGGGAGAGCTGGCTTCCCCCCTTCTCTGAAGGGGTCAGCCCCAGGGGTCAGCTGGGCGTTGGGTTGGCCCACCCTAACTCCATCTCATCGTGGTCCTGCTAGAACTCATGAAAGGACTGCTCCTGTGGAATGACACCATAGGATCTTCATGACGTGGGCCAGCCTCAGGAATTCTGAGAGGAGTTTTGGTGAGGGTCTAGTGATGATGGAGTACCAGAAACCAGAGGCCTTGAAGAAGACCAATGACTTGTTGCAGTGAACATTTAAAAGTAAAACTGATTGTACAAAAAGGTATACTGTGTGTGATACACCAGGGCTCCCGATGCCACTAGGATGAATGAAGAGGTGTTGGACAGGTGGGAAAGAAGGAGGAGTGAAAGGGTTTTTCCCCCTTTTGTTTGCTTGCTTGTTTTTGATTTGAATTTTTAAAATTTTTCTTTTGATGGGGACACTTCAGGGATGAGGGGTTTATCTGAGAGACTGGAAGATGAATGGAATTGGTACATTATGTGAAATTCCCAAAGACTCAACAAAGAAATATGTTAAAAATAAATTTAAAAAATTTAAAAATTGATTAACGGTTGTTTTATATATATACAATTATAGTATGGAATTTGTGGCAAATACATGATTTTCAGGAGATACCATTCATGGTACTGGAGAGATGGCTCAGTGCGCAAGAGCACCTGCTGTGCAAGCATGAGGACCTGAGTTCAGATCCCAACACTCCTTGTGCAAGTGTAATTTCAGCAGCTATAGGACTGGAGACTTTGATCGCTGGGTCTTGTTGGCTGCCAGCCTAGCTCTAGGTTCAGTGAGAGCGCTGTGTCAAAGGGAATAGGTGGAGGGTGATACACATCAGAAAACCTGATGTTCTTTCTTGGCCTTTGTGCAAGTGTACACACACACACACACACACACACACACACACACACACCAAGAAATAACTGTTCATGTAGGTCTGTGACTTCTTATTCTGCCTCTTTATCATATCATTAAAGTAATAATCTAGTAGGGGGGTTGGTGTTTTTTCTTCTAATTAGAGGACATTAGGTGGAATAGTTTCCTGTCTCAAATAATTGCCCCCCCCCGGTACTGTCCCTCCCTAATTGGGAGGAAAACAAGAACCAAAAACCTTACAGTGTAGATTTGAACAGTCTGACTGACTTTACTCAGCTAACTCATGCTAAAAGCTGAACTTACAAATAACTAAATACTAAAACATTAGCAGTTTAAATAAATGTGCCTCCCCTGCTCCTCAGTACGACCAGCTTGGAGGTAAGGGGCTGTTGCAGGCACTAACATTGGTTCATTGAGAGTCTGTTGTAGTTCCAGACACAGTGTAGAAAGGAGAGGTAGAAAAAAGAGAAGGATGTGGTTTACAAAACCAGTAAGTGTATGCTTATGTTTTATTGATGTGTCTGTCTTATCATGGACTCTATTAACAAAAAGAGTTGGAAGCTTGGTAGTCAGCTTTTAGTAGCCTGTCTATTAGAGAAAAGCAAGAAAAGCAGGTGGTAGTGTTGAGTGAAGCAGTGTGTATGTACTAATTTTGCTGGCCATTAATTTTATAAGTGCTATCACTAAATCATTTGTCCATTTAGCAGAAATACAGGATAAATTAAAATGGAGGCATTCTTTAAAACAATAGTATGTTTATTATACAGTTGTGTGCTTTATAATGATGTTCCTATTCAAATGTGGTCCATTGTTGCACACATTCTAATTGTGCTTAATAATAAAAACTCAGAGTCAGATATTAGGTGATAAAAGCTAAAGGATCAGAGAAGCAGAGCAGCCAGCCACAGGAGACTTCTAACCTCTAACAGTGCTCAGACCAAAGAGAGGATCCTGTCTCTACAAATAATCAGACTGAATCAGCATTCCTGTCTCTTCCCACCTTACATTTCTCTCTCTGCCATATTCTTTCTGTCTTCACTTCCCTAGTGCTGGGGTTAAAGGCATGTGATCCTAAGTGCTGGGATTAAAGGCATATGCCACCACTGTCTGGCCTGTATGACTAACTAGTGACTTGGTTCTGTACTCTGATCTTCAGGCAAGCTTTATTTGTTATATTTCAAGCAAAATATCACTAGAGTACTCTTTGGCCAAATTCCCTTCCCCTTATTTGCTCCTGCCCTCTCTCACTAGTCCCCTTTTCCTTCATATTCCCTGTTCTTTTTTGTGTCTGTGTGTGGTGGGTGTGTGAATTTACAGGCAAGTGGATAGAATTGGAATCACCATATTTAGTCTAATAAACCAGACACAGAAAGATACATATCCAGTGTTTTCTCTCACACGTGAAACCTAGATTGATTGATTGTATATATTTCTTTCTCTTGCTTTAGTATTCTTTTGTATATATTTCTTTCTCTTGCTTTAGTATTCTTTTTTGCCTTAGTTCGTGTTCTCTCTCTGTCTCTCCCCCCCCCAGCCTAAGAACTCTTAAGATTTAAAGTAGTTTATTGATTAAGAGTGGAGAGAACAGAAACCCTTGTTTCAGATTTTAGAGAAATGCTTCTCATTTTTTTTCTCATTAAGGTATAGGCTTGTCATGTGGCTATTGAAATATGCTTCTATTCTTAGTTTCTTTGGGGCTTGTTTGTTTGAGACAGGGTTTGTACAGTATATTGTCAGCAGTGGAGGCAAGGACAATTTCTTGCCCAAATGGCTAGCTTTGTCAAAATGAAAGCAAAGCCCATAGGGAGGTTCTTTGATGCCCATCATCCTTTTTTGAAGTAAATTGATGCTCCTAGGAGCAGACATGTCTCATTGTCATGAAATGCCATATGTTACTAAAACATTTTAAATGTTATATTCTGTAGGCCTTTGAAGTGTTTGAAGATTACACTACCTAAAGTATATCTCTGTATGACCTTGAAAACATACCTAATATGACTGTTAGTTTGTTATAGATGACTATTAACTTGGGTTTTTTTATTATCCTAAATAGCTTTCAAGGACTAAAACTTAATACATTTTTAAATGAGCCGCATAGGTATAATACCTTAAACAAGAGTAGAAGCATATATACTGTATAACAAAAATAGCCTTAAATTTGTATCAGTACACAAAAATCCCTATCAGTGTGAGATATTTGAGACTAATGGTTGCTCAAAACAACCCACTCTTTTGTTCCATCATTTTATACCATAATCATCTCCCCTTTTTCCCTTCAGAAAGTGATCTCTGAATTTAATCTTTACCTTTCTCCTTGACCATGACCAGTAACAGTTTGTAACTACCCCTCCTCCCCCAAATGATTACAAACATCTATAACCCACTGAACTACCAAAAACCATCCACTCTACCTCCTAGGAATGTCACCTTGGAGTTCTCTAGACTGCTTCCTGTTTTCAGGGGTGATAACATCTTTCGGAGGTCCAGAGAAAAATAAGATAATGATCAAATTCTGGGAGAGCTAGCTGTTGTTTAGTCTTAGTGTGATGGGAGGGTGCAAAGCTGATCTGAAGTCTGGCTGCAATAGTTTGTGACGCTGGACCATCTCAGCCAGCAGCCTTGAAGAAGCTGTTCTAGATATAGAACTCTGAGAGACTGAATCACCTGGGCCACACTTACTCATTGGTGTGGTCTTCTTGTTCTGAAGGCACACAAACTTTCAAAGGTAACATACATATCCACATTAACACAAGTATGGACTGTGTGTTGTACACAATCCAGCCAATGATTTTTGTGTGTGTGTTATGTTTGAGTAGGTAAAATATATGTCACCTGTCTTGTAGTTTTTCTAGGTTTATTTCTTTACATCTATAGTCAGGATTTTCAGGGGTCTTCCGTGATCAAATCTGATTTCTATTAACCCAGAAGGAATCCACAGCTTTTCTTTTTCTGTGGAAACAAAGGCATAACCTCCTTCCCAACATAACCTATTTTTACTTCCATTTTAAGTTAATTCATTTTTTTAAATACATAGGTTGTTTTAATTTAGTAATTTTTATAATCCAATCTCTCAGCACCTATTGTTCAGCAATCAAAAAATTTAAAGTCAACATGACACTATATAGGATCCAAACTTTCTGTGTAATTATCATCTTTACAGTGCTTATCATTTTTGTATTTTATTTTATTTTTATTTTTATTTTTTTTTGCTTTTTCGAGACAGGGTTTCTCTGTGGCTTTGGAGCCTACCCTGGAACTAGCTCTGTAGACCTGGCTGGTCTCGAACTCACAGAGATC
>NC_022010.1:40934428-40935600 GCF_000317375.1 Microtus ochrogaster
CTCGAACTCACAGAGATCCGCCTGCCTCTGCCTCCCGAGTGCTGGGATTAAAGGCGTGCGCCACCACCGCCCGGCTTGTATTTTATTTTTTAAGACTTATTATTTATTAACTTTTTAAATGACTGCCTATATGCATTTTTCTTTTTTAAGCCTACACACATTTTTTTAAAATAAACTGTTACCTGTTTAGAGTTTTTTTTCTGTTCAGATCTGTCTTTCTGAGCATTAGTAGCATATCTATTTATGTGAGACAATCGCAAACTGCTATTTCCACATAGCACTGGCGTCTGAGCCAACCTGCAAGCAATAATTAGTAGTCATGCCTCTGTATGCTACTGATCACCAGCCTGCCTGAGAGACTGCAGGACTATGAAACTACATCCAACTCCCTGTCCAGAACTTTTCTTAGCTTTTTGAGGCCCTGTCTCGGGGCTCCTGAATATTTGAGCCCCTCACTTTGGATGCCATTTGTAGTTAAGAGGTTTTTGTTGGGACCTTTGGCTCCCCAATAAAGACATGGAGATGTCTTATTAATTATGAAAGCTCAGCCTTAGCTTATACTTGTTTTTAACTATCTCATAACTTAAATTATCCCATATTTCTAAATCTATGTTCTTTCATGATCTCGTCTCTATTACGCCCATGCTGGTTATTCCACTTCTGGCTGTCCATGCCCCTTCCTCTTCCCAGAGTCCTCTCTGCCCTGAAATCCTGCCTAGCTATTGACCGTTCAACTTTTTATTGAACCAATTAGAGTGGCACATCTTCACAGTTTATAAAAATATTTTTCCACAACAAATCATGGTTTCTGTCACTGAGTGTCTTTATGTGCCAGCTTTTCATAACTAATCTCACCATCCTTGCTTCCTTGTAATGATGACAACTTTGTCAAGGTGGAATGGCGTGTATGTACGCATATATGTGTGTTAATGTGTTGTTGAATTCAGTGTACAAATATTTCACTAGAAACTGTGCATCTGTGTACATCAGAGATAGTGGTCTGTAATTACTCTTATTGTTGTATACTTCTCCAATTTTGGTATCAGGATAATACTGACTTCGTAAAAATGAGTTTTGTAGTCTCTTTCTACTTGATGCTGTAACTTGGGGATATACATGCTAGTTCATTTTGAAAGGTCTGATAGGAGTTAGGATTTTTTTTTTTTTTTTTT
>NC_022010.1:40935840-41022441 GCF_000317375.1 Microtus ochrogaster
TTCAGATCTCCATAACACACATATAAAACATGGGTATAGTGGCATGTGCTGTGAACTGTGTCTTCGTTACTGTTCTGTTGCTGTGATAAGACACCACAATCGAGGCAGCCTTTAAGGACGAGTTTGTTTAGGGCTTATGTTTTCAGAGGGTGAGTCTCATGGTAGGGAAAATGGCAGCAGACAGACAGGCATAGTTCGGGAACAGGAGCTTAGAGCTTATGTCATGATTTACAAGTACAAGAGGCAGAGAGACACTGAAAATAACATGGACTTTTGAGTCCTCAAAACCCACTTCCGTAGACACCTCCTCTAACAGGTCACACCTAGTGACAAACAGTTCCACCAACTGTGAACCAGGCATTCAAATATATGAACCTATGAGAGCCATTCTCCTTGAAACTACCACAGCCTGTACTCCAGCACTGGGGAATAGAGATAGTTGATCCCAGGTGCTCCCTGCCCAGGCAGTCCAGCCAAAACTACCACCTTCAGCTTCAGTAAAGAAACCTAGTCTTGAAAAAGACGGTGGAGCGCTGATTGAGGAAAGACAGATTCCTCATACTCAGCTTCTGGCCTCCACGGTCATGCAACTCACATACTCGCTCTACCCCCACCCCACTCTCTCAAGTCTATCTGGCAAAATCAGCCATTAGACTCCATTTTATTGATTATTTTCTGCTGTATTTTATAATCCTTACCTATTATAACTTCTTTGTTCCTGCCTTCAGGGGTAAAAATAAATATTGCCAGATGCTATCATTCAGTTAGTCTATTCATCCTGTAAAGTAATGAATATGTCCCCATACCATTAGACTATAGTATTTAATGCTACCTTGAAAGTGATCACTGAACATTAATAGATAACTTTAACTGTCCTTATTTAAGAATGCTCCTTTTAAGCCGGGCGGTGGTGGCGCACGCCTTTAATCCCAGCACTCGGGAGGCAGAGGCAGGCGGATCTCTGTAAGTTCGAGACCAGCCTGGTCTACAGAGCTAGTTCCAGGACAGGCTCCAAAACCACAGAGAAACCTTGTCTCAAAAAACAAAAAAAAAAAAAAAAAAAAAGAATGCTCCTTTTTTACACATACGACACAAAATAGAAATGCAGGGTACACTTGGAAACCATTGTATTTTACTACAAAAACTAAACTTTTAGAATCCACACATTAGTGGGGGTCTGTATTATTTATTTTTTTGTTCTGTGCTTCACTGTGCTTAACAGGATCTCTAGTTCCATCCATGTTGCCAAAAGTGACAGGATTCCATTCCTTTTTGATATTGGACATTGACTATCAAATTTTTTCAACATTCATTTAAGTTAAAATTATACTTTCAAGTCTAGTAGCATAGTGCCTTCTGCTGTGTTCTGTTCATGATTGCATGGCACGGTACCTTTTCTAGTTATATAAACAGTATCACATATATTTTGATATGATGTGTATTGAATATATAGATCATTTAAATTTATTCTTTTATAGTATGTATATGTATGTACAATGTGTGTGGTGGTAAGACAATAATTATTGGAGTTAGTTTTTTCCTTCCACCTTTATGTGCATCCCAGGCGTTGTCTCAGTTCAGAACCACTTCTCCAGTAGATACCTTTAAAGCCTACTGAGCCGTCTTACCCCTTATTGGGGCTTTTGTAGCTTTCTTGTAGAGATTATTTCTCTTGTTGGTCAGATTTATTCCTAAGTCTTTTGGGGGGTAGCTAGTATACATATTATCTTTTAATTTTTATTTATTTCTGGTTATTGTATTCATTTCTGATTCTCATATAAAACAATTATATAGTATATAATAATTACATGTAATTAATATAACTTAATTATATTAATTTCTTATTTGCTATTGACATATTGTGGTACTACTAATTTTGTATGTTGACTTCACTATTTTACAATTTACTAGTGATTATTCTACCAGATTATTGGCAGAAAATTTGAGGGTTTCTTTTTACAAGCTTTCGTCTACAAACAGTGCCGGTTTGATTTCCTCTTTTCCAATTTGGATGCTTTTTGCTTCCATTGTTTGATTGCTCTGGCCATGCCTCCCATACTGTGTTGAGTGAAAGTAGATATCCTGTTCCATCACATATTTTTTTTTTGCTGTTTGTTTGTTTTGTTTTTTGTGTTTTTTGTTTTTTGAGACAGGGCTTCTCTGTAGCTTTGGAGCCTCTCCTGGAACTAGCTCCTGTAGACTAGGCTGGCCTCTAACTCACAGAAATCCGCCTGCCTCTGCTTCCTGAGTACTGGGATTAAAGACATGCGCCACCACCACCCAGTGAAATGTAGCATTTTTATTCATTTAATTATTAAATAAGGATTTTATTATGGAGTATTTTGTGATGTACTTGGCGTGTCCCATCATAAGAGCACATGACAGTATCATTTCATCTAAGTTTATAGCTGGCAGCTGGTAAACGTACAAAGGCAAATGAAAGAAAATAAATGCAAACATGAAAAAAATCACAATATTATTGTGTTTGTGTCACTGAGGACATTGAAATGCTCTACAGTTACAGACTAACAAGATTCCCACTAATTAGAAATGTTTTGATTTTCAGAAAGATTATTTGCAGCAAATGTAAATCAATCGTATACATGTATCAGTTTATAATTAAGATTCTCATATTATGTGAAGTTTACCTTTGTAGTATTGTGGGATTTAGGTATGTAAGGATGTGTTACATTTGTTTATGCTGCAGAATATTACTTTAACTGTGTGAAAGTGTGTTACTTTTGTTTAACAATGTAAGGATGTGTGCTTAATTATGTAAAGATGTGTTGCATTTGTTTCACCTTGTCTGCCTAAGGCACCTGATTGGTCTAATAGCTAGGCAGAGAAAGGAAGGCTGGCAGGGAGAGAGAATAAATAGGAGGAGACATCTAGGCCCGAGAAGATAAAAGAGAAAGAAGAATGAAAAAGAGAGAATGAGGGACACAACCCTGAGCCAGAAGTCAGGCAGCCTCCAGCCAGTCAGACACAGGAAGCAGTGAAAGTAAAATAAACAGAAAGTAAAAAGCCCCAAGGCAAAAGGTAGATAAACAGGTTAATTTTAAAAGTTAGCCAAAAGTGTGCCTAGGCTAGTCCAAACATTCAAAACACTTCTGAGTCTCTGTGTCCTAAAGAAAAGAAACATTGGTACATTGTAGAGGATACAGTCCAGAATGTATTCATTGTGCACAAAAGAGATTTCAAACACATTAGTAGTTGATTCCTATCCCCTGTTCTTGGCAAACTTCTATTTTCTGGATCTATGTGTTTACCTATTCTGAACATTGCTTATAAGTGCAGTTCTATAATTTTTTTTGTTTTTTTTGTCAACTTGACACAGGGTCATCTGGGAAGAGGGAATCTCAGTGGAGGAATTGTCTCTCTGATTGCCCTGTAGGCAAGTCTGTGTTCACTGAGGGTGGTGCCATCCCTGGACAGGTGGTCCTAAGTTGTATTAAAAGGCTAAGCAAGCCAATATGCAGTATTCCTCCATGATCTTTGCTTAAGTTCTTGCCTTGGCTTCCCTCAGATGAAGTACTGTAATATGGTCACATGAGCTGAATAAACAACTTTTCTCCCAAAGCTGCTTTTGGTCATGGCTTTTATAACAATAGAAAACAAACTAGAACAGTAGCCTTTGTGTTTGTCTTCTTATACACAGTAAAATGTTTTCAGGTTTCTATCTTATGCTTGCTAGTTTTATGCTCGACACAAGATAGAGTCATTTTAGAATAGGAAACCTCAACTGAGAAATTATGTCTACCAGGTTGGCTTGTGGGCAGACCTTTGGTGTATTTTCTTGATTAATAACTGATGTAGGAGGGCCCATCACACTGTGACTGTTGATACCCCCACATAGGTAGTCCTTGGGTGCTAGAAGAAAGCAGGCTGAGCCACCCAGGGACAGACCTGTAAGGAGCATTCTTCCATGATGTCTCCATTAGTCTCTGCTGCCAGCTTCCTCCCCTGTTTGAGTTCCTTCCCTGACTTCCCTCAGTGGTGAATTATAAATTGTAAATGAAATAAACCCTTTATTCCCATTTACTGATCTAAAGGACCTGGGAGAGTGGCGCTGATAAATGAAGAGGACTTAAGCCTCATGAACAAGTGTTCAGTCACGAGCACAAGCCTTGCTGGTGGGCAGGCTACATATAGCCAGCAAGATGCACGAGACAAAAGCGTATTTTTCTATAGAGGTATATAAACAAATAACAAGTAAACTCTCCCATCCTCTACACCTGAGGGGGACATGAAAATGTAATCCAAGAATAGTTCCGTGTGTTTAAAGAAATAGGTCACAGATTCTTGTCTTGGTTTCTTGGAGTTTTCTCACAAGCACTCCAAAATGTCCTCATAAGACTCCATTCTTAGACCGTGTTCTGATATCCCCAAGTTATTCTTGGTCATGTGTTTATCATAACAATACAAGCCTAGTTAAGACACCAGTTAATGAGATCTGTAGCTCATTCTTTCTAGAGATACTATTATATCATGGTGTATATATTAATTTTCTTTATTCCTAAGTTAATGGGCATTTGAGCTGATTGGGACTACTGTGATTAGTGCTGATCTAAACACTTGTGAGTTCTGAGGCTTGTTTTCCGTTCTATACACTGAGACGTGGGGTTGCTTAGTAATATGGAGACTTCTGAAACCTCAATTCTAACAGGTACACCACCTCAGTGTTCCCACCAACAGTGTGTGAAGTCTGCTTTTACACATTTCTGGCAGATTATTGCCTATTGAGTAATAGCCTGTTATGGCCTTGATTTCTGTCGTGACTGATAATGTCAAGCATCTTTTCATGTGCTTACTAGTCATTCTTATATCTCTGAAAAATGTCTTTTTAAATCCCTTTCAAAATTATGTTGTCTTTTATTGTTGAGTTGTTAGAGATCCTTTTGCATTCTGGATACTAGACCCTTATTAGAAATACTATCTGTGAGACTCGAGAGATGGCTTAGGAGTGAAGAGCACCTGCTAGTCTTCCAGAGGTCCTGAGTTCAATTCCCAGCAATTGCATGGTGGCTCATGACCATCTGTATTGGGTACTTTTCTGTCATGCAGGCATACAGACAGAACACTCACACTAGTGAATGAATGAATGAATGAATGAATGAATAATATTTGTGTTTCTACAGTGTGGGTTTCCTTTAGATCTTTTATTGTGAGTGCATCTGTTTGTCTGCACATGTGTGTAGGGGTGTGGACCAAGGTCAGAAGAGGGTATCAGATCCCATGGAGATGGAATTACAGATGTTTGTGAGAAACCCTACTTTAATATGGATACTAGAATCTAAACTCCAGCCCTAATGGTGACTAACAAGTGCTCTTAACCACTAAACCATCTCTCCACAATCTGTCCCCCCCCAGCTTTTGAGTCTCCTGCTCAGACTGAGTCCTCGTGTCCTTGGATTACAGGTGTGCACCACCACAGTGCTGGGGGCTAAACAAACCATGAACTTCATGAAGGCTAGGGAAGTATGCTACTAGCTGAAATATACTCCCAGCCCATTTTGTGTATGTGTGTTTATCTCTGTAGTGACTTCTAGAATCAGGAGTTGTGAGTTAATCTACCTCATTCTTATGTTCAAAGATTTATTTTGGCTATTCTTGGTCCCTTGCAATTCCATATGAACATTAGTGCCGGCTTGAAAAGTTTGGGGGTGGGGGAAGACAGAGAGTGCCAGGTGAGATATTGAAAGCTATTATGGTTCGTCTTTGGAGGGTGGCAACCAAATTTTGTGTGTATTGAAGTCTAATTGGAAAAATTCGGGCATTTCTCCTGTTACTGCTGTATGTATCGGACTAGCAAATTACTGAATAATTGGTGAAATGTAACTTTTACATGTGTTCTATTTAATTAGTTTAAAAAATAGCTTTAAATTTTGCAAACCCTTCTCAGGGAATGCTTTATTTTAAGCACTAAGTATCAAGAAGTACTAACATCACAAAAATGATTAACTAGACACTTCTGGTTTCTGATAAAAGAGTACACCATTAGGTGGCTCACTAGTTAGGAAGACTTGGGTTGGGTTCCCAGCACCCACATGGTTGTGGTGACAGCAGTCAGTAACTACGGTTTCTCAGGATCCCTTACCTTCTTTTGGCCCGGGCACTGCAAACATGGTAAATGCAAGCAAAACACACTCATACACATAAAAGAAAAATTTAATTTTAAGGAAAGAAAATGAAATAAAAGAAACCAAAAAGAAATGTATATATTAAAAGGTGTCTAGAAAACAGTATTTAAAATTGTTTCTCTAGCCTTTCAGAATGAACTAGTTTATTTCTTATTGTTAATTTCTTTAATCTACATTTATGGGTATGAACATATACATTTTTACACAATATACACATCTATATGCCTATTTGATATATACATACATGCACTTTTGCTTTAAAATATTTACACTATTTATAGTTTTATTTATGCACATATACCACTTTTTAATATAATATGAATGTCTTATTTTGAAACATGTTTTTTTTCAGTCCAGTAATTTATATCTTCAGCCTTTCCTATTAGATTTTTACTCAGTTTAACCTAGATAGTATTTCCTATGGTGCCTGTATCAAAGTTTACTTAGCCTTTTTTTGGACAGGTGGAATCTGTTAGTAGGTTCTTTAATGTTTTCCCCCAAAACTACTCTGAAGTCAATGTCCTTGTGGATGTATTTCTCCTAAAAGTATATGCTACTTGCAGAGTGCCTGTAAGTTACAGATACGCTTTCTTTGTGTCGTATCTATCATGAGTATTTAGAGTTTATTTACACTTGACCAAGTTACGTATCTACTGCAAAAAGAACCTTCTCTGATGAGGGTTAAGAGTTTCGCTAGTCTGTGTGTATAAAGCTAAGAATGTAGGGTACAGTTCATTACTATGTACACTTAGCATATTAATAGTACTAGGTTCTCCCCTAGGGACTATGACCTAGACAGCCATGGGTTCCATCTTGTGTGACTGTACTTTAAGTACAGTCAGGAAATGGTTGGTCACTGTTAATAGCGTTCACGCCACTATTACGCCAGAGGGCGTATCTTGTCAGGCCTGTCACTGTTTCATATTCAGTCAGTATTTGTGTTCTTCATTGATACTATTTCTTTTTGTTGTTGTCCTGCACAGTTCTTTTCACTGAATGTGATACTGAGTTACATAAAGGCATTTTCATACAAGTCTATAATGTGCATTTGAGCATGTTTCTGCCATACCTCACTATCCTTCCCCTTATTTTTCTTCTTTCCTCTTGTTAGTCACCTTTGTTCCCCTAGGTTTTTTTCACACCATAAGTTATTGGCCCATTTGTGTGACTTTTAAACATTTGTGTTTGTTGACTATTCTTTCCTAATAATTTGTAAGAATAGCTTTTAGTGGCTAATAATAATTTGAATATTGTTTTATTTTCTGTAATGCCTTATTTTTTTCTTTATTATTCGGTTTATCTGTGAGTAATCTGAGTGTGTTTTATTTTGTTTTAACTTTTTGTAGAGAGCAAACATAGCCTGAATTGAAAAATGCACCGTATTTTTTCAGTTCCTCTTATTATTAATTTTTATATGTTGTGAGGTAAATTTGTTTTTGATGGTTATGTTAGTCTTTTAAAATTGTATTGCACCCCCCCCCAGTCCTTAATTCCAGCACTTGGGAGACAGAGGTAGGTGGATTTTTGTGAGTTCAAGGCCAGCCTGGTGTACAGAATGAGCTCCAGGAAAACTGGGTCTACACAGAGAAACCCTGTCTCAAAAAATAACAATGAAATAAAACAAAACAAATTTCGTAGAGCCGGTTGTGGAAGTGTACACCTTTAACCCTAGCACCTTGGGAGACAGAGGCAGGCAGATCTCTGTGACTCTGTCTATTGGAGGCCAACCTGATCTACATTATGAGTTGTAAGACAGTTGGGGCTACAGAGTGAGATTCTGTCTCAAACAAACAAACAAACAAAAATCACAAAGAAAATGTCCCTCTTTCTACCTGTACATACACAAGTTAAGATTATTTTGTTAGGTAAAAGAAAATCAGAAAATGCTGTTTTCTGCTGGGCTAATTTTCAGTTCTAAATTGAAATGGCTGACTGGCTTATTTTCTTTTTTTGTGCAAGTTAACTGAACAAGAAACCAGACCTATTTAGCTAAATAAGCAGATTTTCATGCTGACTTCATTCAAACATCTGCCTTCTAGAGATACACATAATGTTGGATATGAAATAAATGGGCAAATTAATGTTTAAACTTCTATTGCAATTTTTTAAACCTTTATCAAGACTTTTAAAATAGAGTCCTGTTTTTCTCAATTTATGAATAAACTATATAAAACACTTTTATGTTATTTAATATTTGAATAGTTATGAAAATCATTATTTGAATTGTGCTTCTTTTGGCTAATAGTTTTCTTTATTTTACAGAAATACCGGTATCAGGATGAAGAGGTCCCTCCTCCAGAGCACATCTCCCCACCTGTCACTAATGAGGTGCTAGGTCCAGAACTAGTTCATGTCTCGGAGAAGAACCTGTCAGAGATAGAGAATGTCCATGGATTTGTTTCTCATTCTCATATTTCACCAATAAAGGTAGGATAGTAACTGTTATTATTGTTTATTGATATGACTTAGATATTACTTTTATTTATAAATAATTGTTCAAGCTAATGTAAATTCCCCATTCTTTGGGTTGGCTTTAGTTTTATAATTTTAAAGAATTACATGCTATTTAATAGTATTTCCAATTCATTTTTAAACACTCGATTAAAATAGTCTTTGAAATTTCATTTGTGAATTTTCTTGCTCTTAATCTCTTCTTTCTTTATAAATAATCACAGTCCTGAATTTGATGTTTTCCTTTAAAGTTCTACTGCATATTTACAGTTATAATCTATGTATTGTTTTATATATTTTGAACTTTATTTAATGGATTCATACATCAGATTGCATTTTTGTGCAACATTATATTCCTACAACTTATTACTTAGTTTTGCAATGTAAAGTTTTCTATTTAAAAAGCATTCATAATTTTTCTTTTTTTTAATTGGTATTGAGTATTTTTAGGTTATTGCTAGCTAAAAATATAGGGGAGACACATAGGACCTTCCCCCTCCCCAATTAATGGTACCAAACTAAAATATTTGTATAATTTTCACTTTAGAAAAGCAAGATACAAGGCTTTAATTGGTCTGTATTCTCATAAATACAGAGTGGTCTTATTTTTCTTTTGAAATGATATCTCATTATGACTGGAATATACATATCCCTTTTTATTAGTGAGCTAGGATATACTTACCTCCTCAGTCAGGCTTCTTGTTTTGTGACTTGCCTACTTAGGATTTTTGCTTGCTTTTGTATGGAGCATCATTCTGACCAGTTTGTAAGCAAGTGGGTTTTTATGTTTGTTTGTTTGTTTGTTTGTTTGTTTGTTATCCATTTCCCTTTGTGTTGGGATAGCAACCCTTTGTTTATTGTAAGTATTGTTTATAAAGAACATTTATTTACCTTTTCTGTACCTCTTATCTCAGCCTCCCGAGTGCTACTGAGATTGCAGGCCTAGTCCACCATACCCAATACTATATAAAGTGTTTTTTAAAGTTAGTGTGTAATATCAAAATTTAGAGAACTTAAGGTACCTCTTATCTCAGCCTCCCGAGTGCTACTGAGATTGCAGGCCTAGTCCACCATACCCAATACTATATAAAGTGTTTTTTAAAGTTAGTGTGTAATATCAAAATTTAGAGAACTTTAAGAATTTGCTTAGCATGGTGCCATGTACTTGTACTCTCCATACCTTGGGAAACTGAGCTAGAGAGACTGCTGTAAGTTTAAAGTCAGGTTTGAGCTACATAGTGACTTAAAAGCTAGTCTGTGCTACATGGAGAAGCCGTGATCTTCCCTTCACTCCCAAAGTAAAAGGGAACATTAAGAATTGAAACATGACATATAGTGTATTTGTATTGTGTATATTTATACTATATTTGATGGGCATATTTATTCTTCAATATTTGTTTCTATTTAATTTATTTATTTATTCTTTTCTCATACAATACATCCCTACTACAGCTCCCCCTCCCTTTACTCCTCCCAGATCCTCTCCACCACCCACATCTCCCCCTAGAAAAGAGTAGGTGTTCTAGGGACATCACTTGAACACAGCACCATATGATACAATAGTATCAGATATAAACCCCCACATCAAAACTCTTGTGTGGCAACCCAAGGATCCCAAGAGCAAACAAAAAAGTCAGAGACACCCCCACTCCTACTGTCAGGAATCCCACAAAAACACCAAGCCAATAACCATAACTTATTTGCAGATGACCTAGCACAGACCCACGCAGGCTCCACAATTGCCAATTCAGTCTCTGTAAGACCCTATGAGCCCTGGTTAGTGATTCCACAGGCCATCCTCTCTGGGTGTCTTCTACCCCTCTGACTCCTAAAATTCCTCCTCCCCTTCTTCTGCAAGAGCTCTGAGGGAAGGGACTCATGGAGCCTTCCAACCTGGACTGTCTCTCTCCATCATGTTTGGCTGTAGGGTCTCTGCATCCACCCCCTCTCATCTGCTGCCAGACAAAGCCTATCTATGGATGACTGGACAAGGAACCCATCTATGAGTATAGCAGTTTTTTAAATGATTTATTAGCTTTTTATTTTATGTGCATTGGTGTGAAGGTGTCAGATCTTGTGGAACTGCATTTTCAGACAGTTGTGAGCTGCCATATGGGTGCTGGGAATTGAACCCAGGTCCTCTGGAAGAGCAATCAGTGCTCTTAACCACTGAACCATCTCTCCAGCCCCCAGTATAGCAGATTGTAAGACTCATTCATTGATTTTTTTTTTGGTAGGGGGCAGTCATGTTTGGTTCTACCGTGGGTCTCCAGTTCCTGATCATCCAGGCAATGTCAGGCATGGGCTCCCTCTTGTGGCATGACCCTCAAATTAGACTATTTATAGTTGGCCACTCCCATGAGTTCTGAGCTTCCATTCATTGCCCCAGCATATCTTGCAATCAGGACAGATTATAGGTCAAAGATTTTGTGGCTGGGTTAGTGTCCCAGTCCTACCACTGGAAGCCTTGCCTGGTTTCAGAAGGTGGACTGTTTAGGCTCTGTATCCTCTATTCCTATTTTTAAATTTGGTTTGTTACAGTCTAGTTTCTTGAGTTCTTTATATATTTTTGATATTAGCCCCCTATTGTATATGTAGTTGGTGAAAATCTTCTTGCATTCTGTAGGCTGCTGTTTTGACCTTTTGACAGTGTCTTTCGCCTTACAAAAGCTTTTCAGTTTCATGAGGTCCCATTTATTCTTGATCTTAGTGCCTGTAATATTGGTGTTCTGTTCAGGAAGTTGTCTCCTGTATATTCAAAGCTGTTCCCCACTTTCTATTCTGTCGGGTTCAGTGTATCTGATTTTGTGTTCAGATTTTTGATCCACTTGGATTTAAGTTTTGTGATGGATAATAAGTATGGATCTATTTGCATTCTTCTACATGTAGACATCCAGTTAGACCCGGATCATTTGTTGAAGGCTCTTTCTCTTTTTCTGTTGTGTATTTGTAGATTCTTTATCAAAAAACAGGCCATTAGTCTTGGCAACAAGCACCTTTACCCACTAAATCATTTCACTGGCTCTAAAGAAGACATTTATAACCCCAGCCAAGGCTCAGAGAACATTGTAGGAGAAAGCATGGAAAGAATATGAGAACTAGAAGTTAGGAAAATGATTGTAAAACGCTGTCTCTTAGATATGACACAGCTATTGCAAATAGGAACTGTGGTGGTTTGAAAGAAAATGGGTCCCAAAGGGTGTGGCACTATTAGAAGGTATGGTCTTGTTGGAGGAAGTGATGACCTGAGTTTGTTACCTGGGACCCATATGGTGGAAGAAGAGAACCATCTTCTGCAAGTCATCCTCTGACCTCCACATATGCACCACGACACATATACACAATAAAACATAATAATAAAAAAATGAAAAATAGACATCTTGTTAAGGACTGAGCACACAAGTATCCCTTGTTTTTTAAGCACTCTGAGCAGCCATGAGTCTCTACATTTACCACTATGCATTACACAGAGAAGCTTCTTTGATTGAAGGTAATAGCATTTATCTGTGGTTATAAACATAAGTGTAGAAAAGGTAGTTCAACACCATGTCAGTGTAGATAAACACCAGTAGTAAGTTCTTTACAAGGGTCTATAATCTTTCCACAGATTCTTGTCTGGATTTACGTACTAGGTATAAATTCCCTTTTGTGGAGCAGGGACTCATCCAACTAGAGAGTACTTGGGTCACCCCCACCCCCACCAATCATGCTTACTGTTGTATCAGTGGTCAAATCTTATCTAACAGATTGGTGTTGTAGCTCATAGTTAAGACCACCATTAACTGGACAGTGGAGGTGCATACATTTAATCCCAGCCCTCAGGAGGCAGAAGCAGGTGGATCTCTGAGTTTGAGGCCAGCCTGGTCTAGAGAACGAGTTCTAGGACATCCAAGGCTACAAACACAGAGAAACTCTGTCCCAAAAAACAAAAACAAATAAGCAAAAGACCACTGTTCACCTTTTTTATCCTAGCAGCATGCATTCCTTCTAGCATTGTGATTGCTTCCAGCTCAGTTCTTGCTTGCTTTCTATCTTACAACCAAGATGTTGTATCTTCAGCAGTAAGGTCTTACCGTCTAATTCTGGTGGACAACTAAGAGCATTGGCAAGAGCCTGTATCGTTTTAGGGGCCTTTTGGGCCCCCGTGACCAGCAATACACACACCGATATCCTACACCTGGCACTGGGAATTTTGATTCTTAGACAGTAGGGCTTCTAGGAGCATTATCCAGCCACTAGGGATATATCTCTTTAACACTTTGTCATTGTTGTTAACTTATATTTTTAAATTGACTTTCAAAATAGTAGGCTTCCTTATGGCTCTTACTGTTTTGTGTGTGTGTGTTTGTGTGTGTGTGTGTGTGTGTGTTTTGTTTTTTCGAGACAGGGTTTCTAGGTGTAATATAGGCCATCCTGGAACTCAGCTTGATCTATAGATCAGGCTGACCTTGAACTAGTAGAGGTCCACCTGCCACCACTGCCTTCAGAGTCTTGGGATTAAAGGTGTGTGCCACAAAACTTAATCCCCATGTGATTTTTTTTCATGTAACCTTTATTTTGGTTAATACTTCCTCCAATTACGGTTTTTTGCAATTATGGAAAGTATCTATGCATAAGATTGATTTGCTGAGCTGAATATTAACTAGGTACTGCTTTAGTCTTCATAATTCTAATAAAAACTAATGATAAAAAAGTAAAAAAAAATCAGAGTTAGGCATGGTTGAATGAATACTGTAATCCTGCATTTGGAATGCAGAGTCCAGAGGAATATGAATTCAAAGCCAGACTTGTCTACATAGTGAGTTTGAGGCCAGTGTGACTTACATCAGACCAAAACAAATAAAAAATAAATAAATAAATAAAAACAAATAAAACTCTTCAAACCATAAGAAAACAGTAAAATTCATTTAATAGATGATTATTTTTAAAAATCAATTGCTATGCTAGTACTTTGGAGGCTGAGATAGCAGGATTTCAAATTTGAGAACAGCCTGGACCTGATAGTTTGTCTTTGAAATCCATCAGAAACAAAATAGTCCAAGCCATAATTACTAGAATAATAGTTTTGCTTATATTTCAAGAACATAAACAGGTAGCTGGGTGGTGGCCTTGGCGCATGACTTTAATCCCAGCATTTGGGAGACAGAGGCTGGTGGATCTCTGTGAGTTCAAGGCCAGTTTGGTTTACAGAGTGAGTTCCAGGACGTCCAGAACTGTTTCACAGAAAAACCTTGTCTCGAAAAACCAAACCAAACAAACAAAAAACATAAACAGATACTGGGCTAATGATGATTTAACTTTCGGTGGTTAATACTTTAATGGAAATCAGGTGTAGCATGATATATGTCTTACTTTAAGTTCCGATGCTGTAGTAAACACTGCAACAAGCAGGGAGAAAGAGCTTATTTGGCTAAGAATTAATTCCTGGTTACAGCTTATCATGGCAGGGAAGTCAGGGTGCATGGGGACTTGAAGCTGCTAGTCGCATGACATTCACAGTCAAACCAGAAAACCATGAAATTATGTACACAGTGCTCTGCTCACTTCTGTGTCCAGAAAAAGTTACCATCCATGGCCGGATGGATCTTCCCACTAGTCAAAGTCCCCACAGATATGCCCACAGGCCCTTATAATCCAGACAGTTCCTCATTGAGACTTTCTTCCTAGATGATTCTAGACTGTGCCAGGTTGGTATTAAAACCAACCATCATAGTATGTTATAAAATATAGGAGGAATTAAATTATTTTAAGAAAGTCGACACTTAAGCAAGATTTTGAAGAAAGCAGTCAGAGTTAGAAGTCACCCCTGGAGTAACTACTGTAGAGGCAAGACTTCAGCATTGAGGTTACTTCAGTGTCCCTGTTAGGAAAGAGGGGTATGGTGTAGAGGGCTGCTGTGGAGAAGGAGCTGCCAGCATGAGATGCTGTGTGAATAGGTTCTTATGTGGTGCTGACAAGTTACAGTGATGGAAAGTCCACCCAGAGCTAAGTATGAAGGTAATTATGATTTTATCATTTCAGAAACTGGAAAGGGTACTTTCTGGCTAATATTGGGGAAAGTCTCAATAAAAGAAATTAGTGATATTATGCTAAAAAAAATTCCAGTGAATAAAAAGGACATAGTGGACAAATTCAGGGATTAACAATAGTATGAGGACTCTAAAAACAGTGAGTTGGGATGTAGGAAAGTAGTCAGAAACTAAATTAAAATAAGCAGAAATTCAGCCTTCAAAATAGATCCAATTTTAGGTGAAGTGACAAAGGAGGCCAGATGCTATATATATGAACACTCCTAATTGCAATGACACAGATATAACAAAGTAATTCGTATGTGTTTCTTCTTCAATGGCAAGGAAAGTTTTGTTTAAACTAGTATATACAACATAAATATTGTTAAGAGAAACTGGAAATAAAAGATAGAGAAGGATGTATGGACCAAAAATGAGTTTCTCTCTCACTTACATGCATTCCCTACAGTAGTAGTTGAGGATATTGCCAAAGGAAGTCATATAATAATGCTTAATGGGTTTTCAAAAATTATTGAACATGGGATTTGTAGAAATATATAATCAAAGATAAGCCTTTTTACTGGATGCTATGGGAATATAACTTTCCTGTTTCAAGTAAATAATGAGCAATTTTGAAATTAACTCATTTCTACAACTCTGGAGCATAAAAGGTGTTGGCTTTTTCATTTTTTAAGTATATCAGAGATTATATGTGCTTGTGTGTGTCGGGCTTTGCACACACACACACACACACACACACACAGAAGCACACACACCTGTACGCACACATGCACCCTGCTAACCAGAGGTATTGGATCCCCAAGAGCTGGAGTTCCACATGATTGTAAAGCCAAGCTGTCTGTTTTGAGTGCTGGAAGTCTAGTTTGGATTTTCTGAAGGAACAGTACGTATCTTAACCACTGAGCCACCTCTCCAGAGCCCTAAGAATTTTTTCATTTAATTTTTTTTTTCATTTTTTTTTTATTTCTTGTTGGGGTAGATTAAACTAAGACCATATCATTTGTATACAATTCCACCACTAGGTGGTGCCCATACAGAAGGGATTTACTTACATGAAGGTTGTGTATGTGTTTCTGTGTTTGCTTTTCTAAATAAATAGCACTTTTTGTTCACTAAGATTATTTAATACTTTGTTTTGTAATTTATACCGAAAGGTTTCTGGGTTTATTTGTAAGTTTGGAAATATGTATCCAAATAATTGAATATCTATTTTATAATTTTGAAATAATTTTTACTTCTATTTAATATTATAAAAATACATATTAACACCCCTAAGCTTATTATTATTGCATGACTTTTACTCTTTTGGCTCTTTCGAGGGGCCCACCACACAGCTCTTAAATAAATCACACACACACAGGCTTATTCTTAGTTAGGAATGTCCGGCCTTAGCTTGGCTTGTTTTTTCAGCTTTTCCTAAGTTGTCCCAACTACCTTTTGCTTCTGGGCTTTTTCAAACTTTTCTTACTTTTGTATATCTTTCTTTACCTCTTTCTCCGTGGCTTGCTGTGTAGTTGGGTGGCTGGCCCCTGATATTCTCCTCTCCTTGTTCTCTTGCACCCAGGGTTCTCTTCTCCTTCTGTTTACACTCTCTGCCTGTTAACCCCACCTATCCTTGTTACTCTCTCGCTATTGACTGTTCTTTATTAGACCATCAGGTGTTTTAGACAAAGAATCACAGCTTCACAGAGTTAAACAAATAAAACGTAAAAGTAGCACACCTTAAAATAATATTCCCCAACAGTTATGATATTCAAGTTTTGCATAACAATCATTAAATATGTACTTTGCTGGATGAAGTAGTGCATGCCTTTAGTTCCAGCACTCAGAGGCAGAGGTAGGCAGATCTGTGTGAGTTCCAATTCAACCTGGCTACATAGTGAAACACTGCATCTGAGTGCGTGTGCATGTGTGTCTGAATTCTCCAGAGAAAAAGAACACACACACACTCTCACACTCTCACACACACTTACAAAGCTGTGGTTCAACTAGTCTAACAATGACCGTCTCTTGGCAGAAAATTCAAGAATCCAAGGACCGCCCACCTCCATCCAGGTTTAGTAAATTGAGCATCCAAACTGCCTAGGCTCCCCCAAAGCCAGTATGTGCAGTAGGATCAAAAACCCATTGCCATTGTTCTTGAGTTCTCAGTAGTCCTCATTGTCTGCTATGTAAGTCCGGTTTTATCCCATGCTTTTTCACACCCAGGCCAGCTGGTCTTGGTGAGTTCCCGAAAGATCATCCCCATTGTCTCAGTGTGTGGGTGTACCCCTCGCGGTCCTGAGTTCCTTGCTCGTGCTCCCCCTCCTTCTGTTCCTGATTTGGACCTTGAGATTTCTGTCCGGTGCTCCAATGTGGGTCTCTGTCTCATTTCATCGCCTTATGAAGGGAACCCTGATTGCTCTTCAAGCAGATGAGGGAGAGGGACTTGATCGGGGGAGGGGGAGGGAAATGGGAGGCGGTGGCGGGGAGGAGGCAGAAATCCTTAATAAATAAATAAATTAAAAAAATATTGATGTCTTGAAGCACTTCTAAAGTAATAGAACATCTGAAGATGCTATCTTAATGGGGCTGAGAGCCACTTCACTGTCTAAAGGAGGAAACCATCCCAACATTATATAAACTTGAGACTCTGAAAATGTACATTTGATAAACACTGGTAATACTGCCAAATGCTGTCTTCATGCTTTTAGCTTGTGATAAAGAATATTTGTTAATAAGTAATACATACATAGGCAGTTACTTTTTCTTCTAATCCCCAAGTTATATTATTTTCAAAATACTGTTTTACTTACATATTTATTTATTATTCATTCATTCATTTATGTTTTGTGGATGTGTGCATGTGTGAGCATACTGCTATACTGTGTGTGTGTGTGTATGTGTCTGTCTGTCTGTCTGTCTGTCTGTCTAGTTGTCAATTCTTTCCTTCTATTGTTTGGGTCCAAAGGATCAAATTCAAGTCTTCAAGCTTGGAGGCAAGCATCTTTATGTATTGACACATCCCACCACCCTAAAATCATTATTCTCAAGGTTATCAATTTATGTACTTTGAAACCAAAGTTTCTGTTTAGTTGCATCATTTATACTACCTACTTGTAATATACTTCTACATAGCTAATAAAAACGAAACCTTCAAAAACAAAAAAAAAAAAAGAAAATTCAAGAATCCAATAGTTTAGTCCACAAGGCTGGATATCTCAGCTGGCCTTAAGTGTTCATCAGAATCCCAAAGAATTAGGTTCCAATACCCGTGAAGGAATGAATATGCCAACAAGAATGAGAGCAAGCAGGCAAAGAGCAAAAGCCTCCTTCCATGTCCCTTATATAGCTGCCACCAGAAGGTGTGGCCCAGATTTAGACTGGGTCTTCCTATTTCAAATTATTCAATCAAGAAAAATCCTACACAGTTATGCCTAGTTGCTTGGGCCTTAAGTTAATTAATTCCAGATGTAATTGACAACCAAGAATAGCTACCACATGTATATTTATGTCTGTGTGTAGTTCGCTTTTCTACATTAAACTTTCTCCAGCTGTTACAGTTAGAATTCCAGTGTGAAAGGAAAAAGTTGGGGCTGGAACAATTGCTCAGTGGTTAGGAGCACTAGGTGCTTTTCCAGAGAACCAGAGTTTGGTTCCCAGCACCTACATGAGGTGGCTCACAACCACCTGTAACTGCTGTTCTAGGGAACTCTAAGCCCTCTCTTCTGGCCTCCATAGGTACTAGCATTCACAAGGCAGACATAGAGTCACAGACATATAGATAAATAATTTTAAAGGAAAAAGTAAACTGCATAAAAATGTTACTTTACATATACCCTAAGGTGTTAGCAGCAATTGTTTTTGGTTTGTTTTAGGTTGCATGTTACTTTTATTTCCTATTCCAGGGTTTTCTGTAATGAACCTAAATTCTGGTTTAGTGAAGTTCATCTTTCAGCTCTGTTGTGGAATGAATAAGGTTCTTGCAAAAGTACTCTTCATTGCCTTCTACATCCCAGTCAAATTATGTGGAACCAGTTATGATTTTGATACATATATTGTTTTATACACATCTATTGTTGGACAGTGGATGACCTAATCTACAGCCTAGATGTTTGTACTTCAGATAACAAGATATTTTCATAAAAAAGCTTTTTGAGAAATTGAAAGTTTTGTAGCGAATAGATTGAAATAGAAAATTTGTATATTAGAGCATAATTATTCATGTTTTTGCAAAATGTGGAATTTAGCAATCTTTGGCTTTCTAGGCTAATTCTCTATGCACTGAAGGATTACTGTTGTGTTGTCTGTATTATTGTTTGCAACTTGAAGAAGGGGGTTTGCACTTAATATTCAGTATCCTCATCATGATAAACCACAATCTCAAAGGCTGTATCAAAACTAGAGTGTTGTGTTTAGTTTTTTTCTCTTGGTGTTTATCAGAATATATGGATCATAGCACACATTTTGGGATCAAACTAATTACTCTCTGTGTGAAATGTATTAATGACTTCTTTATTAAATACTGGTCCATAGTAAGACTTTATTTTTTGGGAGGTCTTACCCTTCCTTCAAAGAGGATTCTTAGATTCATGTAAACTTCTAATGTTTTCATGTATTTCTCTACTGGACTTAAATAGAATTAATCTCTTTAGAACCACAGATTGTAAGCTGCTTTCCTACTACTTGGAAAGAAACCCCAAACTCTGCTTTAGTCTCTTTGGTAAAGTATTGGATCCCTAAGAATTCCACATGATTCTCAGCTCTTTGGAGTATGTGTCTTAGGTAAAGGAATCAAAGAGATAATATGGGCATCTTTCTTTTTGAGCCAGATTTGCAGTGGGCCTCAGGGTTGTGGTTTGCTGTGCCATGTCCAGTAAATTACATTTAATTCCTGCTTTGAAGTACACACATAAATAAGATTTTTGTCCACATCTGAAAAATAATCATGAGTGGGCCTGGAATTTATGATGTCTTCAAACAGAACTAAAAATTGATTCACTCAATTATCATCAGATAACGCCTTTGCTCACATACCCTTTTAAGTGTACATATATTGTAACATATACTAATAGCATATCATAGGTTAGGCTTCAGAATCTACTTCTTAAACTTGAGGGTGTTAAGAGTTACTTAAGGAGTTTTTAACTAGCATTTCATGGGGCTAAACAGATTACTCAGTGGTTACAAACATGTGTTACTCCTCCAAAGGACCTGAGTTACTTCAAGCACCCCGAACAGGCAGTTTCCAAACACCTGTAACTGCAGCTCCAAGGGATCTGGTGATCTGATGCCCTCTTCTGGCCTTCCTGGTCACTTGAATACATGTAGCTTATACACATACACATAAACTAAATTTAAAAAAAAACAACAAAGAATTTATATTAAACACCAGGCGGTTCTAAGGTTAATTGCTATGAGGGAAAAAAAAACATGGAAAAAATTATAGATTAAGAAATGCATCAAGCAGTATTCACGAGCCAGAGTAGCATTTGTACAGTGGTTTATAATAAAAAAAATTACTGGTGTTTTTTGCATATTTAAACACATAACCTTATAATCTTAATGATAATGATATACTAAACAGGTGGTGCTGATTGCTTCTTAACAGTTCTTTTATCATAAAAGCTCCAGTGGCCGTGTATGTATTTTTCTGATCAATCTATTCTAGACTCAGTAATCAAAACATTAGAAATCAATACACTAAATAGAATAATTATGCTATATTATAAACATTTTTCCTAACATTAGATGCTCAGAATTCAGCATAATGGTATCCTAAACAATTTTTAAAAACCAGTGCTAAATAATGTAAGATCCTTTACGATGTCAGAATTTGTGAGTAACAGATACCCTTTTAATGAAATTACTTTAACAATCAGAGCTGTTATCAGAAAGAAACCTTGTATTTTAAAATTCAGTTCTATTTATAATTTATGTAAGCAGTGAAGATGCCATTGGATTTTACTCCACACTGATTGAAACTTAGTAACCCGGCCTTTCTCCACCCCATGCGCTAAATCAGTCAGCCCCAAAGGGTCTTGGTAGCCCAGTGTTTATAACATCCTTCTTTACCTGCTAATCGACCTCACTTCCTGGATTTCAGTCCGTCTAGTTATCAGCTAACAAAAGAACAGCTTTTGGTTCCTGCAGACGCTGGTGAAAAAATAATCACGAGAAAGAAATCCACCTTATGTCGTCTTTTTCTGTCTGCAAAAATAAACTCAGCCATCATACAGCTAACAGGTACAGAAGGAAGATACAAGCTCGTTCATAGGAAGGAAACTACAGAGAAAATGAGCATCATTTCTCAAGGTTTTTATTTTCTCTGATCTACAAGTGATGCTGCTGTAATTCTAGCTGCAGTTTTTACCGATCATTCACCACTCAGCAGCTGGTGGAGAAGTAAGACTGCTTGGCAACCACCTGCAGGGCTGCAGAGATGAATTACATTTTCGGAAACAACACACTTCTGTACTCTCGCGCCAGTCGAGGAGGGAATGCTAGCTCTAGCCATGGCTCAGTAGGCCCAAAGCAGAAACACTGGGCAAAAAAGGGCTCGTCAGATGAACTGCAAGCTGAGCCAGAACCTTCACGCTGGCAGCAGATAGTTGCATTTTTCACTCGAAGACACAGCTTTATTGACTGCATCTCGGTAGCCACCAGCTCCACCCAGGTAACATGCCACTTGTTGAAATTATTTTTAATATATTTATGTTCATATTTGCTTTACCACAATGTCTTCATGCAGATTTATTATTAAAATTGAGTCTTCTGTGCTGTTATCTTGGCACTGAAATTTTATGTTTTTAGTCCGTCTCTGCAGGTCTTTAGCACAGAAGGGGAAATGAAAAACATTTTCTCTTATGTTATGTAATACTAAACAAAACAGTCTCAGATTCTGCTAAATGATTTCTCTAAAAATGTAAAGTCATTAACACACGAGTTAAAATATAAGTTAATAATGCTCATCTTATTTTTAGATGATGTTAAATGCTGTAGAGAATGATGTTTGAGCAAAAGAAAACAACCTATTTGTTTAGTTTTGCATGTTAGTAGAAAACCTTAGGGAGAAATTATAGTAAAGAAACAAAAGATAGCTTAAATATTTTAAATTTTTGAGAATGGATTAAATGTAATACAATTAGCTGATATTATATTTATTTATCTTAAAGATATATTAAATTGATTTAGTCAAGGGATTAATGAGTCCTTCCATTTTACAAATATATATTGTCTAAGGCTAATCTAGAATTAGTAAATGTGTGCAATTGCATAGTCATGGAATATTTTTAGCATATTCAAATTATAAAGAAGCTAGCAAACAGGAAAAGTCCCAATTTTTAAAAAATGTCTCATAAAATTACTTCTTTAAGAGGAAAGGAATATTAGATATAGAAGGAGAAAATAAAAGCAGTTGAATCAAATGCTAGTGATTTGGTATAAAAGATAATGAAAGGAAATGTTAATATTTTAAATACATTGTAGCAGATAGCTATTCAACTAGTGAAAATAAAAGGGTAAAAAATAGTCTAATTTAAAAACAAATTGAGAGTGATTTTTCCTTTGAAACCAGTAATTCTTAATATGCTTACAGATGCATATACTTTTGGTTCTTTGAAAAATAAATTCCTTTAAAGATTATTTCCTTCATCACTAGAGGCAGCACAGTAAATATAAATATAACTGCCAGGCTGATTTATTTGTTTTGGTTGCTAGAGTTTTCTCATAATGGTTTTTGGTTGTAAAATGTCAACTTTAAAAGTCAGAAAAATCTACCTATTTCTTACATGATTAAGATGAAATTCAAGAGTAGGAAGCATCATCATTTTACATGTAGGCACTGAGGTTACTTCCAGCAAAACTTACTGAAAGGCAATGATTGACTCTGAAATTACATACTCACTGCTCTAAGAATTTTTTATCTTAATTCTGATTATGATGGGTGAAAAGATTAAAAGTTAGTGTTGCCTGTTTTTATAGATTAAATAATATAAAATAATGTTTTCATCAATAAAAATACCCGATGATTTATGTAAATAAACTACTGTGCTTATGTATATACACATGTTTATATCTGATGTTCATCTTAGAACATACAAATGAAAAGACCACTAGTTTGCACATAAAACCACTGAAAGCATACAATTGGAAAACAGTAACCTAGACATTAAAATGGTTGTAGCCCTGTTATACCACTGAATATTACTCCCCCCACACCCCCAGTTGGTTCCTGTCGTGTTTATATGCTGAAAAATGAGTCCGTTTCTCTTGCAAATCTCTTAACTGGTAGTTCTCTTGTCCTTTGAGTTTTGTCTTTGTAGGTATAAAAATTTCCTTGGTCAGGGTTTTTTTTTTCTTTCTGATGAGTTGCGTAATTGATATGTTCAAGTCTGTAGTTATAACTTATTGTAGTTTGTTTTATAAAATAAAATATAGTGGAACTGAAAAAGAGCTTGAGACCTGATTGCATCTTAGTTGATGCTGGAGTCCATTTTTATAATGACTCAGGCCTGGCTTTGTAGCACCACAAGACTTAATGTTGTTGTCAGGGGCAAAGTAGATGAACGAAATGTCATAATTTGTAACTACTGTGAGTATGTTTTGTACTGTGATTGTACTCTGTTTTGATGTTGTCCGAAATAAACTTTTTAAAGATTTGCTAGGAAGCTAAACTTTTGTTGTAATTACCCTTAATTGGGTTATATTATACTTTAGCAAGTTGAAGAGTTGTTACTAAATTAAATTTTAATTATTTTCTCAGTCACTACTCTGATTCCCAAACATTCCTTGCTACAAATAAAAAGAAACTTTACTTACAAATTCATTTTAACTGCTTGCCTATTGGAAGTATTCACATTCAGAACTAAGATTATATGCCAGGTTTCCATGGAATATCTGGAACTTCTAGGAAGTCATTGTATTCTAAATGATAAGGAAACCAAATAGTTAGAAATATCTACAAGATACCAAATGCTTCTGTTGGTGCTCAGTAACTGTTTGTGGAATTAATGTCTGTTTCAGTTAGCTGGAATGGTATTTTTTAATGCTCCACGTTCTCCCCTTTCAGGTGTCTTTAGTTCTTCACAATGGTTCATTTCATCATCTTGCCTTTTCCTCTCTTGCTTCCTGTTATCCTCAGGCCATACAAGTCCTGTGTGTTCCTGATTTCCTTGCCCCTTTAACCCTCACCAATAGTAACAAAAGTGTTGTTTAAGTACTATCTCCATTCATTTGGTTTTTGCCTCAGAAATCTACATTGTAAGTTGGGAAAGGGAACTTTTTTTAATTAAGATATATTTGTCATGAATATATTGTTGCTTTACCTTACTATGATTTTTCTTTAGAGACTTCATATTATAGTCTTTGTTTTGAAATATATATGTATATACATATATACATATATATATATATAAATTTTATAAGCAGTACCAAATATTCCTTTTGGTTCCTCACATCATCATCCATCCTGTTCCTGTAAGTAGTTACCATGGAACCAAGAGGTGGAGCTGTTAGCTTGTGTTGTCATTACTGTTTTGTGGATGACTGTACCTCATCCCCCTTCTTTGATTCATGACCATAAAAACTGCTCATTGTAATCTTAACCCATTTATCTTTTTTTAAAGCTTCCATCAGTAAAATCAGGTATCATTGGGCAATATTTCCTTTTCCTCCCTTTTTGGGCATCTGCATCTCTCTTAATCACTATGATTGCTGAGTATTTGAGCTGTTGACTTATATGGTCTTTGTTCTGCAATTTGTGTAATCATTTCTTATTGACTTTCTTAGTGACTTTATATCCTTACATAATCTACCCAAAACCTTGACTTTTCTGTTTTTCTTATCTTTACCCACAGGTATGAAATACCTTGTGTTTTCACTTGAACAATCTACCGAAATGATTATGTTCAAGACTTTCCAGTACTACTCATTGTATCACTTGAATCACTGATGCAAGCATTTCACGTGACTACCACTTTCCTTTTCAGCTTACTCTGTGCAGTACCCCACTACAATGATTTTAATCCTCTTAAGACTCTAGGGACCAATGATTATTCTTTTGCCACTCATCCATCCCTTGTTGCCTTGCTCAAATTCTTTTATAATTTTAACTCTCTTCCCCTTTGTCCCTTTATTGGAAGCATCTATACTTTGTTAATTGCAGCTCTGCCTTCTCCACAAGAGCTCTGAAACTGCACTTTAAGCACACCTGTTTTCTAAGCTGATAACCTTCCTTTAGCCTGTTGCAGCAAGTGAACTATCTGTTCCTAAAGCTCACGCTTCACTTCTGTACTAGATTTCACTCCCCTTTCAAGATCTCATCAGACTCCATTTTCCACTCTCATTTCCACTTTTCTTGTTTATTAATTTCCATGAGACGAAATACCTCTCACTAACACAAACAGCTGAAAATGTCTGTGTGTGTATGTTTTCAAATCAAACTTGTTAGTTTTTACTCTTTATTTAACCTTCAGGACAAAATAATTTAGCACAGTTGATTACTTCTTTAAATTTTTTGGCTTTGACTCTTGGATGCTGATCTCATATTCATTCTCCTAGCTTCAATATTCTTTGGAGTGTTTTCCTTTTTCTTGTTGCTAAGTATTAGAATGTCTTAGGGCTTAGTCTTGAATTCTCGTGTGTGTGTGTGTGTGTGTGTGTGTGTGTGTGTGTGTGTGTGTGTGTTTTCAAGTAATCTTGTCCAGACCCAGTCCAGTCTTGTGCTGTTGCCATCAAGGTTTCTGTCTTTAGCTCAAAGCTAATTTCTGTATACTAGGTTTTATAACTACAGCTTTCTGTTTACTCAGTATTTCCACCTGAGTGAAGCATATGAAATACTAAAAATAGAATTCCTTCATTATTACTATTATTGAGTTTCTTTTTTCATTTAACTTCTTAAGGTTTTCATTTGTTTTCTTCTTTATTTTCTTGTTATTTTTGTTGTGGTCTTTGACAGAAAGAAAACATATGACCTGGCCCATGCTTCTGAGCATGTTTTACCACTGAGTTACATTTCAGCGTCAAGAGTTTTTACCTTATTACTTCCTATTCTTATATGTGCTGAGACTCAAAAGACAAAACCGTTGGGATTATCTTCTTTTCCTTTGCTCCACTTCCAAGAAAACAGCAAATCCTATTGGCTTTGGGTTTAAGATAGGCTTCTCCCTCTGCCTCAACCCTCCCACCTGTGTATGTGTGTGGGCATGTGCTTATGAGTGAGTGCAAGTGCTCATGCAGTTCAGAGTGTTTCCTTCACTAGACTCTCAGTTTCCTGCAGGTGGAATTTTCCATTTATGTTTATGCCAATCCTCTGCTTCTGTGACATTGTTGGCAGCATAGCAAATACAACAACACAAATATTGTTGAATGAGAGAAGAAAGACAGATCAACTTTTACTCAGAAAATTAAGTGCAGATTATTCTCTGTCTTATTTCTTTCTTAATCTCTCCACGAAACATTTGTGTATTGAGTTGGTGTTAAGCTTCTCCTCTGGCTGATATTTCTTATTTGTCCCACTGGGGAGGAAGTGAGCCCAGAAAAAAAACTTTGGTTTTCTCACAGTCAGGATGACTATGTAACTCTTAGGCTCTAGATGGAAAGAGGGTGCTATTAATAACTAAAGTGGGACAAGTACAAATACGTATTTCCTAGGCAAACAAAGGCATATGGTTATCTATTTATATCCATTTATCTTCTGACTTATAACTAGGCAACAGACTTCAGTGTTCCTACCAAGGCATCTTCATCTTGAGGTATTTTAGATCCAACCTTATATACATTTCTCATTAAGCCAGTCCCAATAGGAAGGGAGAATAGTTTTCATCTTCAAGAGATTGCTTATTAGTATTGTAGTACCTTTGCACTAAGCTAGAGCATATTCAAAGTAAGTATGCAGCCTTTTAAAACTACTTCAGAAATGCTGAGCATGATGAAGAGTAGGATAGTTTTCCAGAAGAAAGGGGTACAAATCATCTATCTAAATGGTTATAAACGCTACTTTGGTCATAAACATGTATTTAATTCCTCACTCAAAAGACTATGACTCACATTTGGAAATGTTCACCCTTTCACCAGAAGAATATTGAGGGACATATGTCATATTTCCATTTATCTTAATATTTTCATAGCACACATAACTGTATTTATTAAAAATGTGCTTAATATGTAAGAATCAGTTATTGGTACAGAAGAATACCTTAGAAAACACAGATACTGAACAAAAAGTATTTGTTTACAGTAGTTACAGAGTCTTTTACAAAGTACATTGTTGACCCTACAACGAAGCAGTGGTACTCCTTGGAATCTCCTCGGGTTAATTACAAGCTTAGATCCACAGGAGAATTATATATAGGTGTTTCTAATTTTGCTTTTTGTTGTCAAAGCCTAGGCACAAATAAGATGCTCTTTAATAGGTTGGTACACATCAGACAACAGAATAGTATTTAGCAATAAAAAGATTAAGCCATAAACATATGGAAGAATAGTAAATGATTATTACTAAAAGAAAACAAAGCAGTCTGACAAGATTTTATACATATTATCCCAGCCTTGTGACATTTGGGGAAAATCAAGTTCCCCAGGTTTTGAGAAGAGAGAAGAATCAGTAAGTGAAACTATTGTATGTGATTCTACAGTGATGAATGATGTCGTCATACACCTGGAAACCCATAGACTATCCAACAGCAGGAGTGAACCAGCATACACTGGACTATGATAATGCTGGGTATAGGTTCATCTGTTGTAACAAATATACCACTCTGGTGCAGGGTGTTGATAGTGGGCAGGCTGTACACATGTGTGGGCTGAGGGTATGCAAGAACTTGCTGTACTCGACATTCAATTTTCTGTGAACCTAAATCTGGTCTGAAAATTAAATTCTATTAAAAAAATATAAAGTTGCTGTCTTAAATTTAGATTGGCTTATTTTGCAGAACTAAATGAGAAATATTTTATGTAAGTTTTCATCTGTGCAGCTTCTATATAATGTCTTGATGTAGTTGGCCCTTCTATCAAGGACAAATAGGCCAAAAGAAACACATTTTATTTTAATATATTCAAGTAAGTTTTAAAGATGACTTTTACAGTAAATCACTGAAAAAGGATAGAGCCACATATCTATGGTACTTTCAGATTTATTGGGCTAGCATTTTGCCTTTTTCTTTCCTAAGAATTATACTGCATGTTTCTTATCACAGTTAAATGTCATCTGCTGAGCCGTAAGCTTCATAAGGGCTGGTACTGTAAGGTGCACAGTTTCTTTCATGTTCCTTCAGAGTAACACATTGAATGTATGGATAATTATTTATTGAATAAGTAAATGTTATGTAGGTAATTGCTTATTTTCGTTTAATCATGATGACTGAAAGGAAGCTTGGAGCTTCTAAATATGACTTGGTCATTATTATTTTTACAAACTTTATATACAACTATGGCTTAAAATTTTGCACATCTACACCATAGGTTTTGTAAGATAAAGTGTATATTTCAGAAGTCATTAGAAATATTCTGATAGAAAAAAAAATAATGTGGGGAGGACCAGCAGTAAAGAGCACTGGCTAGCCAGTAGTGGTGGCACACACCTTTAATCCCAGCACTCAGGAAGCAGAAGCAGGTGGGTTTCTGAGTTTGGTGACAGCCTGCTCTATATAATGAGTTTCAGGACAGCGAGAGCTATACAGTTTCCTTGTCTCAAAAGACAAAAGCAATGGTACCAGGCACAGTTTGGTACACAAACATCCATGAAGGCGCAAAACACTCGCACACATAAAATTAAATGAAATTCTTTTGAAAAAAGGGAAAAGTTTGTGAGAAGTTATACTCTACACATGTGAAGAACTGAAGAGTTGTATCATTGAAACATGTTTTTAAAAATATCTTTTACTAATATTATCAATCCCTAACAATGTTATTATATAATCTTAGAATTTTGATAAAAGTAAAAATAATGGTTCAGACATGTGGAAAACAGTAATTATAATTATTACCTTGTTTAAGAAACTTTTATGAAAACCTACTGACACAATCATTTTACTGTTACATAGTAATTCATGAGCAGAAACACTGGTCTGATTTTATGCAAGTATAGTTTAATTGGCCATGATATCTGACAGCATGGTTTTTTTTTTATGTGAATATGTGCGTGCACATACCATATGTGTTCAGGTCACCGTAGAGGCCTGAAGAGGCTGTTGGATAAAATGGAGCTGGAGTTACTTTGCATTGTAAGTGGCCTGATAAGGGTACTGGGAACTGACCTCCAGGCCTAGAAGGAACAGCAAGTGTTTTTCACTGCCGAACCGACTCTCCAACCATAGGAGTATAATTTTAAAAGGAGTCTTAACACAGCTGCTGTCTGTGTATATTTAGAAGGCACTGTACCATACACAGCTTTAACAGTGTATCTTCAGAAGTTAAGAGCACTGCCTGTTCTTTAAAAGGACCCAGATTCAATTCCCAGCATCCAAGAGGCAGCCCACAGCCATCTAACTCCAATTCCAAGGGGATCCAGCTTCTTGGGCTGGACTTTTGGCTTCTTGGGCATAAGACTTGCAAGTGGTATACAAACAAATGTGGAGGCAAGACAACTATAAATAAAAATAATTTCTCAAAAATTTATAAAACCCCAAGTTGTATCTCTTTCTGAACAGATACGGCGTGGCTTGTTTTGGTGGGGGGTATTAGTGTTTGTGAGATTTCCTTCATTAGCTTAGCCATCTATCTTTGAGAAACAATGATTATTACAGAGGACAAGTTTTTTAAAATGTTTTTCAGAAAATAAAGATTATAATCTGGAATTTAAATTAAAATGAATCCATCTTGAGATTTGTATATTTGAATTATTCTTTGTAAAACCATCTACTATAATAAAAGGTTGTAAATTTGAAATTGGTTCTAGAGTTTTTTTGGAAAACAGATATGACACATATCAAGGAATGCTCTATCACCTTCACTGTTCGCTAGTGATTATGGTCAAGTGATTACAAATTCCTTAGGCTATTTAAAGAGACAGCATCCTATGCTGGTTAAGTATGTCTTTGGAGAATAATGGCCTGAGTTTATATCTGTATTCTGCCCTTTACTTGGCATAGCACATTGGGAAAATTACCTAATTCTGAGTTTGTTTTCATATTTTTAGAAAATAAAAATTGGAATATTATCTAAATCAAGATTCAGTAAAAATTATACAAAACAGTACCCACAAAAGCCTTTCCAGGTTCTCCAGGCCTGGAGGTCAGTCCCCAGCTTCAGTAGCTTCATGGTCATCTTCACTCATCACAACAAACATGGTGGCTACCACCATTGTTAGCAGTTCCACAAAATATTGTGGTGTTGTAAGAAAGGAATCTGAAGATCAACCTAATTACAGAATGGAAAAGAGTTATATCTTAATTTTTTAAAAGTAATGAAAATAGATATGTCTTAGGTAGATGGTTTTTAACCTTAACAGGGTCCAACCAAGAGAAAAAGCAAAACCCACAATAATTATTCTGAGAGAGAATTGAACAAAAGATTAGTTGAACAAGTATTAGAGCTGGGCACTGTAGTACATGCCTTTAATTCCAGAACTCCTGAGGCAGAGACAGGATTTCTTTAGAGCTTATTTGGAGGTTTTAGCAGGGGAGCACAGCTGCTCGTATACTCTTGACCGAAGACCGGTCCTCCTCTATTAAGGGAGGGTCATTCTCTTTGACCTAGCGCTTCAGGAGGGACGCACATGGAGTGGTGAGGGAGGAAGGGGACACCCGCCTAGCCAGCCAGATCAACCGAATCAACCCTGGTGATCAATGGGGTGACAGATGTCGCAACCAGATCGCCCTCACATCCAGGATCTTTTTCATTTGAGGCCAGTCTAATGTACCTAGGGCATTACAGGCCAGCCAGGTGCCATAGTGAGATTGTCTCAAAAAAGGGGAGGGGGCAAAACAATAATGAAAGTTGTAGTAGAGAACTGAAAGGTCAAACTGGGACTATAATGGTAAAGCAGATAGTAACCACAAGAAACAGTATAGAATAAAGACTCAGCTTGAGATCAGGAGACTTTAGGAGTTCAGAGGAAAGACACCATGGGCTTTACAGTTCGAGCTCTCTCTGAGAAGATTAAGTTCAAAGTCCAGTGTGAAGAGGAAACAGTAAACTCTAAAGCCACATTTGTTCTCACATAGGCCAACATTAGGCAGTGAGCTGTTGTCAGAGGACAGTAGGGAATAGCCACTTGTTTGGGGGTTTGGGTTTTTTGATTGGGTTTGGTTTGGTTTTGCACTTTTACACTTGGAAACTTTTGTAAGGTTGGGCATTACGCCCCCCCCCCCGAAGTATGCAGAAAGAACCTTTAATCAGTTCCTGCTCTGTGTAAAGCATGAAAGGGAGCAAGAGAAGGAAGAGCAAGTATTCTTAATTCATTCCAGAATTGGTTTTGGTGGTTTAGTCATATGAATTTGTTCATCTGACACACAGCACAGCTTCCTGTGACTGTATGCTGTGGGATAATGCTTTTGTACACTATAAAAAAATATCACTCATATTGGTTTAATAAAACACTGATTGACTAAGAATTCTGGGAAAAGAAAAGGCAGAGATGCAGAGGGATCAAGATAAGAAGGCCTCACTAAGAAAAGGTACTAAGCAACATGGCTAAAGATAGATGAGAATTATGGGTTAATTTAAGTAGTAAGAGCTAGTTAGTAATAAACCTGACCTAATAGGCCAAACAGTTTATAAGTATGTTTCTTTGGAACTAAACGGCTGCAGGACCAGGGCAGACCGAAACTTCCATCTACAAATAGCGCTCAAACGTTTGACAAGAATTTCCACATAAAGCCTGAGAAAGCTTTAAAAAAAAGATTCTAGACAAAAAAGAACAGAGTCAAGCGCAGCTTCTTGGTAACGATCTTTTCTTCATGAGACTGTCCTAGAGACAAAAAGAGGTGTGACTCCTCTAAGCAAAGCTTCCTGACTCAGCCTTAGTGGCAAAAACCTTGCAGCTCTTTTAAGAGGCTCTGCCACCAAATTCTTAAATGGTGTTTATGAGCAGTCAGCAGCAGGCTTCTTGGTGATGGCAGGAACCTAGAAGTTCCACAGAGTTGTAGCAACAAACATGACTCCTGCCAGTATCTTCACCATGAAGCTAGACTCTCAAAAAGGTACAGAATGAGGTGGAGTCAGCTGCTAAAGCTACAGCTTTAATCCTAGCCATATCGCTTGACTCATGTGGTCAGAAAAAGATAGAGATATACAATAAAGACAGATTCAGACGAAATAAAACCTCTAAATGGTTTACATTGTATTTAGAAATATACAAATATACATAGGCTTTGGAGAGAAAAGAAAAAGGATGGAGAAAGTCCTTAAAAAAAGGAAATAGAGTAGTCAGATATGATGGCACATGCCTTTAATCCCAGAGGCAGAGGTAGGCAGATCTCTGTGAGCTCGAACACAGCCTAGTCATGACAGCCAAAGATACACAGAAAAACCCTGTCTCAAAGAATCAAAAATTTAAAAATAAAAGAAATAGACTTTTTAAAAAGCCACATAAAGAAGGGAAACATGGAGACTCTGTATGTTACTGTGCTGTCTTTGAATTGTTTGACTGCTGAGAAAAGAGCAACAGCTGCTAAAAGACATTTGATTATAAATGCTATTGGATTAATCCAACCTATATATTTTGAAAATGCCTTGACTTCAAAAATTAAATCAAAAGATATTTTACTTTAGAGAAGAGTTTTTTCTTTTGCTTCCACAGGAAATGGCTATAGATTCATTCTGGGTTAAGAAAAATAAGGTTTGATTAAGAAAGACCCCTGAAAAATCTCTGACAGGAGCAGAATGACCCACATGATCCAGTGTTTTAGAGCACCTCTGCTGCAGTGTCCTCTGAGCTCTACATCCAGAAGAGCTTCAGGACTACTGGCTAAGATGATTCAGACTCACAGACTACTCCAGTCAGGATTTGACCATAATCCTAAATTTTCTTTGGGTTCCATTATGATTATCAGCACCCAATCTTCCAGAAGTAGCCTAGAAAACTACGACCACATTTCCCCAAAGTTGGATTATGGATGTTTGTCTTTGTGTAGTGTATTGGTTGCAAGTTATTATGGATAATGGTCAGGAAAAAAGCTAAACAATATAATTACCAAAATATATGGTATCCTGGAAGAAAATGAGAGAAGTAAGATATTGGAGGTGATAGGATTGCTGATAGAGAGTGAATTTTGAAGGTCATGTTTAAGTAAAAACAGGAAAGAGTTCATGGAATTGAGGCTGTAGCTATCTAAGCAAGAGAATCCTTGGAAGAAAAATAAATAGAATTTGGAAAGGTATAGAGGAAGGATAGTGGGGGCCCGAGTCATTGGGGTTTTACAGAAGGGTGATTAGAACAGATGTAGTTACTAAGAAGTGTTAAGGGCCCATTTTAGCCTAATAGTTAATAAAGTTCATGGTGCCACATGTTTATTTAGCCTGTTCTAAAAAATATCAAAGACAAAGTCATGTTGCAATTGATAATTTCTTCCCTGTGTTAATTATGTAACCATATCTTTATATTCAGTCTTTAAGTCTCTGTTTTCTTTAAATTCCTAGTAACTGAGTCATCTATTTTTAAAGGTTGTTAGATGAATGCTATTATAAAATACCATCTTTTCATAGTGAAGAGATCAGAAACCTTAACTGAATTTATGAATTCTTGCAATTAAAATTAATAGATTCATGAGCTAACTTGTCTGTGTAAACTAACAATTTTGTATCCATGCTTCTACAATAGAATTAATTGCTACATCTATTTTCCATAACTATTTTAAGTTTTTAAAAATAATTTGTATTTTGATATCCCTCTGGTTTATTTAAAAATGTGTCTGGTTCTATATACATTTGTTTCTGAGTTACTGAATTTCATACATACATTACTGGTTGAAATACTGTTTCAGGTTTTTTAACTATACAGCTTTTATTAAATATGTTTGCAACGACAGTGGCAAAGGGCATATGAATCATAAGAAAAATATTAAACCATGAAAAACACCTTTTGTTCTGAAGTTATTGATCCTCTCTTGAATACAGCAATTCCCAAGTGGAGCTTTTAAAAATCTACTTTGCTATATTTTATCCTTCCATAAACATTCAAAAGGCTTGAATTTTTTTTCCTGGTTTCTTTCTTGCTTTCAAGTAGCAGCTTTGACATTTAATCAGAACCATACCTCATTATTTCATAGTAGATCTTTAAACAAAGGACCAAAGAACTTGGATTAAGAATTCTAACTATGCTGGGCCAAACTCAAGATCCTTATTCAACAACAGTGGGATAGGGTGATGGTTACTTTTGTTGTCTTAAGATACAGGTACCAAAGATTTGTTAATTCATTTATTTCATTTTCCTAAAAATGCAGAGGCCTTTTTTTAAAAAAAGCTCTTACTGGACATTTGTATTTAGTCTAAATTCATTTTACTGTGATTACATGAAGCATGTTAATACAAAATGTGATATTAGCATCTTGGTAGTGTAGTTTTATTTATCTTCTTGTCAGTTTTACATTTTGGAAATCATTTTTTGTTGTTGTTTTATCTCTTGTGGTGCCTTCCCAAACCCCCTGCCCCTGACAGTTTCTCATGGAACTTGGTCTGTAGACCATCAGGCTACTTCAGCCTCAGAGATCTACCTGCCTCTGTCTCCCAAGGGCTGGAATCAAAGGCATGGGCCACCACTGCCCAGCCTCTCTTGATTGTTTTACATTTTACGTCTTGACTTTTAGGAAACTGGATTCTAAACCCAGGGCTTTGTGCTTGCTAAACAATCATTCTACCACTGAGCCAGCCAATCCTTTCCAGTTCTGAAGTCTTAAATAATTAGCAAGAAAAATAGATATTTAGATAGCACTATAGCTTTTTTTATATATATATGTCTAAGTCTAATTATTATCTAGGAAATAATTTTTAGTTGCTATTGTGGGAATTGTTTTTCAAGAGAGAATTTCTCTATGGAGCCCTTGCTGCCCTGGAACTCGCACTGTAAACCAGACTACCTCGAACTCACAGACCTGTCTCTGCATCCCAAGTGCTGGGACTAAAGGAGTGCACCACCACATCTAGCTATGGAGATTATTCTTAATAGCCCTCACTTCCCATCAGTCCCTAAGGCACATGAACTCTATATTCCCAGTTTCTATCTGTCTACTCATGCCCATTTTTACTGATACTGCCATCAGGTTACACCACCAGTTACCTCTCAGCAACGCTATCCCAGCCTCCTAATTTGCCCTCTTGTCTCTTCCTTGACGGTTTGTATGTATATTATAGGAAGCACATTAGCTGTTGTAAATAAACAGAAAGGGATTTGATAAGTAGGCTCACACAATATGTATGTATTGCTGAATGTCTAAAAGTGAGGGGCAACAGTGTATTCATAAATGAGAATGTGCACATGCTTCAGATCACATAAAAATTACACACAAAAATATATTTTGAGTATAGGTTTCCTAAATTAAGACCTTAGTATAAAATATAAACCTATGTAGAAAATTAGTGAAATTTATTAAATCAGTTCAAAACATCTTTCAGGTAATTGCCATTATGGTGTTTGTTTTAAAAACACTTGAAAATGCATATAATCTGTCAAATTATAAAAATTTACAGTTTTCTGCAGTGTTCCTTTAGACAGTGTTAATCTTATAACCTCTGTTGTCATGGAAACAAGTCTCCAAAGGCAGCCTCAGAGGCTAATGATTCCGTGGTGTTGCTATGGATAGAAACAACTGAGACTGTTGCTAGTCATGTGACCAAGATTTTTCAAAATAATAACAGATCTCTGTCGAGCTGATCTTACCCATGGTACAATAGAGCAGGACAGGAGTGTTCTAATGCTTGTTTCCTACTTGATTTATATGGTTCTAGAAGATTTTTAAAGTTTAAAGTGCTATTCTCCATTCTTTCTTTTCTGGAATAACCCAAATGTAATGATTACTTTACATTGTCTCATTATTTAACCCGTACATGTATATGCATTTGACATTTTCCAATCTAGAATCCCAAGCACTTTATCACGTTCCAGCCGTCTTCATCCCCTCACTCCGCTTTGTAAGCTCCGGTATCTGTCACCTCACCAACTTTTATCTGATTATTGGATTTTTTTAGGGCTGTAGTTTTTGTTTCAAGTGAATGTATTATTTTGTTACTGTGTTTATCATTTGTGGCTTGGATATTTTATTTGCTGGTAGGTCATTTGTGGTTAACTATTTGCCTTCTGAAAAGGGAGGGCATATGTTGTTCTTCCACAGAATTCTTAACTCTGGATGTCTTATAGACAGCAAGATAGGTTAAGATGACATAGTGTGTTTTAGGGATTTTTTTGTTTTTCTTTAGAAACAATATTTAGATCCTTACCCAAAGAAGGTGGATTCTAGAACAGTCCCTGAAAAGAAGGGTACAGTGGGGTTTCAGTGCAACATAAAGGAATAAAAGTTGGTCATTAAGGGATTAGGAGCGACTGACCAGTAGATGTATTTTTTGTGCTTTGAAATTTGAGGTAATGCCTGAAGTGTTTAGGAAAACTGACTTTGTCGTCAAAGCTTTCACTAGACTGCCATACATGTTTGAAGGTGACATGTAAGTGACCACTACGTTGTGGACGACGCTATGCTTGTTCCCAGACCAGTATAAACATGTGGAGGCCTAAGCCTTCAGAGTCCACCCCTGGAATCTGCCCTCCAGAAGAGGGACTGTGGCCAGTGATGTAAGAGGAGTTTTCTCTGGAAGCTGCCCTTCTCACTATCATGTAGGAATTTTGAAAGCCAAAATACTAATTCTTTCTTTGTAGTGTGTAAAAGGGTGTTTTTAAAAACAAAAGCCCAACTCTCTGTGTATTTTTAATCAACTCTTTATTCAGTCACGCTCCGGTGCAAGTCACTCTCCAATTAGGATGGAAGGGTTTTTTTTTTATTTTAAAAAATAAAATTTTATTTTTTTATTTAAAAAAACATATCTTTTCTCATTTTACATGTCAAATCCATTTTTCACTCCCTCCCTTCCTGCTGCTGCCTCCACCTGTCCCCCTCCCATCTGTCATCCCTCCCCCCATCCACTCCTCATAGAGGTTAAAGTTTCCCATGGGAAGGCAACAAAGTCTAGCACATTGTTTGAGGCAGGACTCCTTACTATATTTAGGCTGAGCATGGTATTCTTCCAGAGAGAATGGATTCCAAAAATCCAGAAGAAGCAGAAGGGATAAATCCTGGTTGCACTACCAATTTTTTTGCTGTAGGGACTCATTTCCAAGACAAAGCAATAGTCATGACATCATGGAACCAATAAATGGATTATTTTTAATAAATGAAGACTGGTAATAAAGCTGTCCATTTAATCCAAGTATTGGTTATAAAGTAGAGCCACTCATACCTCAAATTTTTTTCTTTCTTTTGAGCTATAGCTTTACCTGATTTTATTTGAACTGTTCCTCTTACTCTAGTGGTTACTACTAGCATAGTAGTTCTTTGTTATTACTAGACTATTACCAAGAAATGAAAACCAAAAAAAAAAGCATATTCATTTATTATGTTTTGAGACATTTAAAAAATACTTTTTGGTGTTAAAAATAAATACTTTTTGGTGTTCTAACAACTCAAAACTAAAACACCAAAGAAACAAACACAAGGAAACCGTTAGAGATGGTGGATACATACACAGACTTCATCGTGATCATAAATTTCGTATGTGTCAGCTCATCAAATTGCTAACGTTAATATGTACTCTTGGGGCTGAAGAGATGGCTCCGTGCTTAAGAGCACTGGCTCCTCTTCGAGAGGATCCTGGTTCAGTTCCCAGAACCCACATGACAGCTCGCCCCATTTGTAACTTCAGTTCCAGGGGTCTGACACCCTCTGCTGTCCTTTTCAGGCAATGCATATGTGTGGTATGTAGGACAAATCCTAATTGGTCTTAATAGTAAAAACCCTGAGTCAGATAAAGGGGTAAATAATGAAAGATCAGAGAAGCAGTGCAGCCAGCCATTCATTCTTACCTCTACAAAATCCTCAGACTGAATGGGGTATTCTGTCTCTACAAGGCATCAGACTGAAGACCTTGAGCTCCTGTTTCTTCCCGCTTTATATTCCTCTCTTCACCCAGGCATATCCCTTCCTGTTTCTACCTTAGTGTTGGGATTAAAGATGTGTGACTGCCAAGTACTAGGATCAAAGGCGTGAGTCACCACCTCATGGCTCTGTTTCTCTTTGAGACTGGATCCATACTGTGTAGGTCAGGGTGGCCTTGAAATCAGAGAGATCCATCTGCCTCTGTCTCCCAAATTCTGGGATTAAAGGTGTGTGCCAGCACTGCCTGGCATCTATGGCTAACTAGTGTGGCTAGCTCCGCACTCTGATCTTCAGGCAAACTTTGTTAGACCATAAGCAATCACCACGGTAGTATGCAGACACTTGCAGCCAAAACACCCATACACGATAAAAGTTAAAATATGGACAGTTTATATTAGTTTTGCTTAAATAAAATTCCTCAGAAACTGAACAAAGTATTTTAGAAAGAATTATCAGTTTTGATGACTATGGCCAATTATTTTGTAGTATTATTGCTTGATTTGGGTTGTCTGATTAGATTCATTTCATTGTGTTTGGCACCAAAGTTAGTATTGTCATTGTATCCTGTGAGATACTATTTAATTTTAATTTATCTTGTTATGGTAATGTTAGTGCTGATTACTTGATTATGATAGTATCTGTTGTATTTATCCAGGTTAGTATTTTGAGGGGATGCATGATTTTGTTGTGTGTGTGTGTGTGTGTGTTTGTGTACGTGTATCCCATTCAGATGCTCATAGTAAAAAATGACAGTTTCACTTAGCAACAGCAATAGGAAGTTTAAACATCCATCACTGTTTCTTAAATAAATTATAACCTGATGATGGCTGCCAGATGATGATTTTATAATTCCACCATTTTCTACACTTTTTAGTTAGCATTCTATTTCAAGGAAATGCATTTTGTTTATTAATTCATGTATGTATTTATTTCATATGGACTCTGCTATTTTATTTGTTGAGTTTTATGGCACTGTTAACTCTAGTAACTTGAATAAGAGTCTCCTCCTAGGCTCAAGTTTCTCAGCACGAGTTCTTCAGGTATACTGTCTGGGGAGATAAGAGATTCCTTAAGTGCTAGGCTCTTTGCATGTGGGAGTCTGTGGGGAGTGGGCCCTAGCAGTGGGACTAGGATCTGTCACTGGCTTTTGTGAATCTATTCCCTATGATGGGATGTCTTGCTCAGCCTTGATACAGGGGGAAGGAGCTTGGTCCTCCCTCAACTTGTAATGCCGTGCTTTGTTGACTTCTATGGGAGTCCTTACCCTTTCTGAGGAGTGGATGGGGAGGTAGTAGAAAGGAGGTGGGGGAAGGGAGCTGAAGGAGAGGAGGGAGGGGAAACTGTGGTTAGTATGCAAAATAGATTTTTAAAAAAGTTATTTAAAAAAAAATAAAGTATTTGTAACAAGACAGGAAAAAAAATTCATAGGTGGGTACAGCCTTACTGTAGAAGTGCATCACTAGGGGGCAGGCTTTGAGATTGCATAACCTCATCCCTCTTGAAGTCTCTCAATGCCTCCTGTGTATGGATGAAAAATGAGACCTTACCAACGTGTCACCACTTCTTGCCATTGTAGACTCTAGCCCTTAGAACCATAAGCCAGAATAAATTCCTTGTTTTCGTAAGTCTCTTACTTACTTACTTACTTACTTACTTACTTACTTACTTACTTACTTACTTACTTACTTTGGGGCAGATAGCAGGATGTCCAAGTTGATAGTACTCTCAGTGAATTCTAGCACTGGAGCCAGCCATTTCTGTAAGGAGCCCTCTTTTGTTTTCTTATTTGAGTATGGACAATTAGAAATCAAGATCTGGGTACTAGGTGTATATCTCTAGGCTTTGAGATAGTAAGTGTTCCCATTTGTTCTCAGTGAGGCAGATCTAGGAAATACATTTATGCCTGTATTTAGTTTTGTTCTATATGAAATAAAAAAACATTATGTTTATACCAGTACTGCCAATTCTGATCTTACAGCATAGGTCCATGCTGGGTTTTTTTCTATTTTCATAATTTACAGCTTTACTTTTTCTAACATGAGAAACCTTGCTTCCATTGTCCTTTATAGCCTCATTGATTAGAGTAAAACATCCCTTCACACCTCCCATCCTATCATTTTCTTTGCTGCTTAAGTATCTACAGATTGCTTTTGTACTCCACTGGTATCTGTGAGCCTCATGCTAGATGTTTATGCTGCTGTGCCCATAACACCATCCTCTCTCGATTCTGGCTACCACGCCCTGTGGTTTGGGCTCCCCACCATTCCTTGCACACAGATGATAGCATCCCTTTACTTTGGTTCCAGCCATGAATGCTCTGTTCAGTAAGTCACTTCCTCTGCAAAGGCAGTGGTATCTATCCATATTACCTCTGAAGATTTTTGTTTAGTTCTCTCAGTATGGTTGAAAATAGGAATCTCTATTCAATTGCTCTTTCAGTGTGTATTTCCAGATGATATAGCAACAGTTCTTTCAAAACCGTTCTTCCCCTGTGCTTTGTCATAAATCATTTTAAAGGGCATTTAAGTATTTGCATGAAAATTTGTTGCCACCATTTAAGTTTTTAATTCTGACCTTCAAATACAGAATTCTGAAGTCTTTTCAATAGTAACAGTGTAGAAATAGCGACTGAGGCTTCAAGTCAAAGCCATGGACTTTCTTCCATTGTGGTAAAGTAACATAGCATAAAATTTTTACTTTAACCTTTTAAATATTCTAATTTGTGGGTATTTTGGCTGCCATGTATGGCATTGCACCTGCTTTCCACAGCAAAAGATGTCAGGTACCCTGGGACCAGTCACCCATTTGGGTAAATGAGACTTGGGTTCTCTGTAAGTTAATGCTTTTAACCTCTTAGCCATCTCTCCAGCCCCTTATTTTAGCTTTTTAAGTGTATAATTCAGTGACATTAAGTATATTTCCAATATTATGAAAATGTCATCCTTCATTTTAAGAATTACTTCTTCAGGAGCAGGGGAGATTGGTTTTTTTGTTGTTGTCGTTGTTGTTGTTTTCACCATAAAATATAATGGCTAAAAATCTGTTTGAAAGGAAAATAAATTCAGATAGCAGTGTCCAGCAATTTAAGCTCATTTATCAGCATTAATATTCTTCCAGCATTACTGAGATGTGCAGTATCTTTAGAGCACATTCATTGTGTTTGTCTGATGACAGATGACTTATTTTGTGCTACTAGGTACCATTTTTTCCTCCCTCACCTTATATTTATGTCTCTATGTATTTATTAACAGTTGGAGAAATCAGATTCAGAATAAATGCAAGAAGGGAAACAATCAACAATCTTGACCCCCATTGTTAACTTTTTAAATTTTTCTTTCTGTGTTTCATATCTTTTAATATTATTAGCAGTATTTTATCTGATTTACAAGCTATTATACTTAATTGCTTCATAACATTTAATGTTAATACATTACTTGAGATACCTTTGGATATTTAGAGTATTCCACAGCTCCCCACTTAAAAGCTCTGCTCTAGAGAATATCTCAGAAGTGTTATTCTTCCTTTTTAAATTGTTCCTTGAGACTAAATTAAACTAAGTCAGAGTTGAGGCAGTTTTTAAAGACTATGGGTATTTACTGGCAAATTAATTTTCTAAACTTTAATGAATTTAAATATCCATTATCAATGTGATAGGACATATTTCCAGTCAACTTTTAAAATATTACTACAGTAAAGTATATAAGTAGGAATAATTTGTGACCTCTTCATTTTACTTATATAGTATTCAAGTTCTATCCATGTTGTATCATGTGCCAGAATTTATTTCTTTATGAGGCTGAATCATAGTCCAATATAGGTATATTCCACATTTTGTTGATTATCTGTATATATATTTGAATTGTTCACCTTTGTTGTGAATGATACTGTCTTGGATATTGCATGCAAATAGTGAGTCTTCTTTCCCCTGTTCTTCAGTTGTTTAGAAGTAGAATTGCTAGATCACACAATAGTTCCATGACTGCTTTTGAGGAATCACTAAGTTGTTTTCCACAAATGCTTGTACCATTTTATACACACTCAGCAATATCACAAGGGTTTTTGTTTCATCCTTGCCACCACTTGTTACCTTGATTTTGTTTTGTTTTAATGACACCATTCCTCAGTAATGTATTGTAGAAGGAGCTGCGGGCTGCGTTCCTGCCACCCAGCTCCCGGCCCGCCTGGCTAGTTTATGCCCCAAAATAACAACACACAAACTGTATTCATATAAACACTGCTTTGCCCATTTCTATTACTGTGTGTAGCACCACAAGGTGGTGACTTATCTTGCCTAACCCATATTTAATAATCTGTGTAGCACCAGTCTTACCGGGAAAGATTCAGCATGTCTGACCTGGCAGCTTGCTTCATGGCATCTGCCTCACTTCCTCTTCCTCCCAGCATTCTGTTCTGTTTACTCCACCCACCTATGTTCTAACCTATCAGGCCAAGCGTTTCTTTATTAACCAATGACCTTCCTCCATCAATGTATAAAGTACCAATTCATTATAACTTTGATTTGCATTTCCCTAATGACCAGTCTTCATGTTCTCATAACACACTTGTTAATCATTGTAAAAACTTCTATTCAAATCTACATTTAGGTTTTTGGTTGGCTGGTTTTGGTTTTGAGACAGTAGCATTATGTAATAATACATATTGTGAGTTCAGGCTGGCCTTGAATTTACTATTCCCCACCTCAACCTGGTTTTATACATTTTTATGAATCTTGATTGATTTGATAAATTACAGTTATTAATATAATTTTGTTTTTATCGATTACAAGCAAAGTAGCTTCATCTTAATTTTTCTTCTTGCTTTAAGTCTATTAGTATCCATTGTCTTCCTATCTGCTTGATTTTGAAGATTATCTTACATTATATTTCATTTGTTTGAGTTAATTTGCATTTTGAGTTAATTTTGTTAGAAAATATACTTTCTATGCATATTACATACTATTTTTGAAAATGATCAAGCCAGGCAGTAATTAAGCATAAATATTAAAGTTTATTGGTTTAAATTGTTAAAACGCTTCTGTACTTTTTCCCTCACTTTTGCCAGAGTCTGTCTGGCACATAATGATCCAGTTAGGTAGGTTATTTATTGTTCTAGGTAGCCTATTCTTAATAATATGGATTTACTTTAAATGATATGTATTCTGTTTAGAGATTTTTAAAAATCTTTGTCCTGTTGATTTATAAACATTATTTGCATGGTAGGCTAAATAATTTTTATTTTAATGTGAAAAAAGGAAAAATAAACAGATACTGTCTGGATGCAAAAAAAGTTTTTTGCAACTTGTCTGTAAAATAAGCATGTCATAAAATAGTGCATGATTGATTGTGTTTATTGATACATTCTAAAGAACAGGTCTTCTTAACCATAGACACTGACATTATAAATTGATGTCATAATTATTACTGAAGTAGTCATAGGACAGTTTCATTACTTAACCAACTAAAGTAATACCTTAATAATTTCCCACTTATTATATATGGAGAAATATATTTACCTTTATGGTACAACTTTCTGTTTGTTTCTCTTTTATTTGATTTTTTTCCTGATTTTTTGTCATTGATGATTTTAGCCCACAGAAGCTGTTTGTCCCTCCTCTCCCACTGTCCCTGTGACCCCTGCCCTGCCAGTCCCTGCTGAGAGTTCTGTCGTCCTGCCCACCGCACTACAGGTTTTTATTGGTTTCTTTTTTATTTATAAACATTTAATTTGCTTTCAATGTTTTATTTGTATTCTTTTAAAACTGTTGAAGTATTTTTTTTCATTAGGTATATTAATTTGCTTTTACTTCCATTGGGATTTAAGATAACTTCAACATTAGCTATTTTATTTGGTACAAAAATGGAGTGCATTCTGAGCTAATCATATTAAACTTTTGGAGATTTATTTACATGCCTTTGTGCTTGTTACTATGTTCAAAGTAAGTTATATTTTTGTTTTTATAAACTTGTCTGATTTGTGGATTTAGTGGTTCTGCTCTTTTGCCAGATCCATTCTTTGCTATGGCACTGTTTCTCATGCAGATTTGTCTTTGGAAGTATTCAGCCTTTTGTTGTTTGTTTAAATCCCATGATCTGCATTTATTGAGGTAGATTGTATCTCAATTACATGAAAGCTCCTGTTCTAGAGACAGGGCCTTGTGTAGTCCTTGTTGACCTTGTTCTAGTCCTCCTGCTGCCACTTCCTGAGGGTTGTGGAGTATATGTGTGACATAATGCTCTGTCTTCATAACTTATGTCAGTACTGCTCCAAAATAAAACCTACTTTTTCCTTTCTTTCTTTTTTTTTGTTGTTGTTGTTGTTGTTGTTGGTTTGGTTTGATTTGGTTTTTCGATACAGGGTTTCCTCTGTCTAGCCCTGGCTGTTTTAGAACTGGCTTTGTAGAGCAGGCTGGCCTTGAATTCACAGAGATCCACCTGCCTCTGCCTCCCAAGCACTGGGATTAAAGGCATGCGCTACCACTGCCTGACACACTATTTTTTTAGTTTATGGAACAGTAAGGAAAAAAAAATTGTAGACAAATGTCAGCGAATTTGATAATTTTTTTATTTTTAGAATCTTATTCATTGGAAGGAGTAATTTGTTGACATTTTATTGCCCTTGCAACACAGTTAATTCAGTCAAATTAATAGTAAGTATAGTTGATGATCTTTTGTTTGAGAGTTTCCAGTATCGCTCATAATATGACTTAATATGTTCATGTTTATATTTGCTGAAATTGATCAGTGACATAAATCTAGGTAGCTGAACGTTGTGTGTGTGAGAATATAATTGCAGCTTCAGACAAGCCCCTTTTGAGAGGGAAATGAGAACAATTGTGGTCACTCACATTTTAGTGCTTCCCTTAGGCTAAAAACTAAAAATCAAAGTAGCTATACTGAGATTCTAGGAGAAACCTTCAGTAGTATAGTGAACCAAACGGATTGTAATGACTGAGTTATACTAATGTTGCAATTTACAGGTCCTTCCTTACCTTTTGTGGAAATTGTTAAGAATTCAGTCATTATGAAGCCATCATGAATTGAATATGTAAATCTAGATATACATTATTTTTATATTGTGAAGAGTGAGCAGTCAACAATTTAAAGTTGCTATAACATGGTAAAGATGAATGTGTTTTTACATATCTAGTGGTATAACATTTTTCAAAAGAAGATTTGAAAGCTTATTTCACTTGCTCCTTTTTTTTAAGAATTATTTTTATTATTATGTATGCAATCTTCTGCCTGCATGTATGCCAGCAGGCCAGAAGAGGGCACCAGATCTCATGACAAATGGTTGTGAGCCATTTGGTTACTGGGAATTGAACTCAGGACCTCTGGAAGATCAGCCTGTGCTCTTAACCTCTGAGCCATCTCTCCAGCCCATTCCTTCTCCTTTTCTTGGTAAAATAGTTTTGAAATTTTGTACAGGTCTCTGTTTTCAACTGGGAGCTTGCCCTCCTTCAGGTTTCTTTGATTTAACTCAATGTCCCTAAGTTAGCACTCTGCTAGTAAATTGTTGAAATGTTCATAGTTTATAGCCTTGGAGTTAAAAAAAATAAAAGTTTATAAGTCAGTATGAGTTGTTTTCAACTCATTCCCACCACTCACTGCTGTGTAACTGGTTAGTTTACTTCACAGTGATGAAGTCTGTTTTCTAATCTGCATTACTAGAGAAGTGGTAGTTTTGACTTGAGAGGTTCTGCGGTGATTAGAAGCCTAACTAAGATAAGAGCTATGGCTCTGAGTCCTGACTTTATTTCCCAGCTAGAGAGAATAGGTGCTACCTGCACAGCATCTTTGCACATAGGCCCCTTATATTATCTCCCTAACTTTTTGGGGGGGAGGGAGGGAGGGAGGGAGGGAGGGAGAGAGAGAGAGAGAGAGAGAGAGAGAGAGAGAGAGAGAGAGAGAGAGAGAGAGAGAGAGAGAGAGAGAACAAATGAATAAATTTAAAAGTCTGTGAGAGTGCTGCTGGCTCACACCTTTAATCCCAGCACTGAGGAGGCAGAGGCAGATGGATCTTTGTGAGTTCATGGCCAGCATGGTCCTACATAGAACAACCAGACCTACATAGAAACTATGTCTCAAAACACAAAAAAATTCAGTGAAACTACACATATAAGAAAAGGAATAACCACTACTGATGTCCTAGATGACAGTGATACATGCTATGAGAAAAGCTCATTTTTCAAAATAAGTATTATCCCCATTATGTTTATTGTAAAATTGATAGAACTTAAATATTGTTTCCAGATAAATTCTAAAACATACTCTTTTAAGGAATGTGTAACTTGGGCAGAAAAGGTGACTCAACAATTAAAAGCAGGTATTTCTTTTCTAGAAGACCCAAGTTCCCAACACTGAGGTCAGATGACATTAATTTCAGCTCTAAGGGATTTGACACTCCCTTCTGGCCTCTACAGGCACCTGATTCACAAACACACACACCTTAAAATTAAATTACGTCTTCATTGTTTAACCTTCATCAGAGAAGTTTCTTCTTGCAGATGGGATTTAGCACAGAGATCCACAACTGGACAATGTGCAGTGAGAGACCATGAAGCACTCAGCTCTAAATGGAGGTTGAGGCTCAGGGATCAATGCCAAAAAGGGGGCAGAAAAATTTTAAAGCTAGAAGTGATAAGTGGCTCATGACAGTCTTCTAGACAGAATAGAGCTAGTGCACATAGAATTCAGAGACTGACATCATGCACATTCAAGCCAGACAAAATCCCAGCAGAAAGAAGAGGAAGTAGGCATGGAAGTAGCTGTTTGCAGTTGTTACCTGCTGGGAGAGAGAAAATCAGTTTTCCCCAATGTAGTGACACTGGGTATATTAACCACACTCAGGGGTAGGTCCCATGCTCAGGAGTAGTTGACTAACACAAAATGGTCTCCACTGATTTTTATTGTTTTGGTTTAGTGGTTTTTGTTTTTGTTTTCTTAGGAGGGGTCTTTATTTTGTTTTCTGGGGCTGTTGGCTTTTTATTCTGTTTTGTTTGGGGAGAGAGTAAAAACATGAAGTTGGGTAGGTAGTGAGGTGGGAGGATCTGGGAAAAGAACTTGGGGAGGGGAAAAAGAATATGATCAAAATATAACATATAAAAAAATTCTAGATACTTTAAAAATGTAATAATAAAAATAAATCTTCAAAAGAATATATAAGTCAGGCTTGCCCTTTTAAATGGTACTTTATTTTTAGAGGAATCAGTATTTAAAGAAATAGAAGTCAGGGCTACTGTTACTGTGATAAAACACCATAACTAAAGGCAAGTTGGGAAGGAAAGGGTTTGTTTGGCTTATACATCCACATCATGGTCCATCACTGAAAGAAGTCAGGGCAGGAACCTGGAGGTGGGAGCTGATGCAGAGGCTGTGGAAGGATGCTGCTTACTGACTTGCTGCCTGTGGCTTTCTCATTCTGTGTTCTTTTTTATTGTCCATTTTTAAATTGTTTTTATTGCGTTATATATTTTTCTTTGCTTCCCTCCCTTCCTCCTTCCTCTGCTTCTACCCTCTCCCATGATCCCTTTGCTCCTGTTTTACTCAGGAGGTCTTGTCTTTTTCTACTTCCCATGTAAATTAGATCCATGTATGTCCCTGTATTCTTATAGAACCCAGGACCACTAGCCCAGGGAGTCCCTATCCACACCCCTATCAATCACTAATTAAGAAAATGCCATATGGACTTTCCTACAGCCCCATCTAATGGAAGCATTTTTCTTAACTGCTGTTCCTTCCTCTCTGATGACTTTAGTTTGTGTTGTATTGACATAAAACTTTTCAGCACAGAAACAGAAGGTAAAAGATTCAGAGTTTAGTCCTATCTTTGTAACACAAACAGGTTACACTTTCTGACTGTTATACTCCCTCCCTTTATCTGTAAGGGAGAGATTATACCACCACATTTCCCAGTAAGTCTGAGGGTCAGGCAAATAATGCCCAAAGAAAGAAAGATAGTAGATGGATGATTTTTTTAAGACTGTCAAACAGACACAGTGGTGCATTCCTTTAATACTAACACTGGGGAGGCAGAGGTAGGCAGATCCCCGTGAGTTCAGAGCCAGCCTGGTTTACATAATAAGTCCTAGACAGATCAGAAAACCACAAATAACGAAGACACCTTATATTGTCTTTCTTTTTTGTGGAATGCTTTTATATTTTACAATATTTTATATTGATCATATCATCTGAACTTCATTTAAGCTGACTACAAATGGTGCAGGGCAAGATACATTGAATAACTACCTAAAATTAATAAAACATCATGAACTTAATAGTCTGATCTAAACCCACCACCATTTTGTCACACTCATTTCTAGACATGTGATAGTGGAAGAAATTCCTCGATCTTTCAGAGCTCCATTTTTCCCCACATGAAATTCAAGTATATGATAATATGATTCTTTCTCTAGGGATACAGCCATTCATCTTTATGATTCTAGCTTTATAATCCAGAGGCATGTTTCTACTGTAGAGTAGGTGCTTTAGACTTATTTATGTCAGCTTGAAGCACTATTCTGCGATTAAAGCTTTGACAGAATGCTTTTGCTCTAGTGCACTCTTGGATGTTCTAGAATGTGTTTCCTCCCTTCTGTTGCTCTCCCTCACTCTCCTCTCCCCTCCCGCTCTTTTTTCTCTTCCCCCTTCCATGTTTGTAGTGTACTTTGGGGGGGGGGTGTCTCTTGTTACTCAGACACACTCTTCACACACAGTAAGTTGGTTTCATTCTCTTTTTTGGTAATTGTTCCAATCATACATAATAATATCCTTCCTCATCTGAGATTTGGCTTTCTGCAGTTCCATTTACACTCAAATATGGTCAAAAAATACTAAGTAGAAAATTCTAGAAACCATTGATTCATAAATTTAAATAACTTTTATTACAAGATAGGATTATACTTGTTTTATTTTGTTTCTAATTACTATTTTTTTATTTCGGTGACTGGTTTAGAAATTAAACCTTCATAGTATGTGTATACACACACACACACTACATTATTACTATCCAGTGTTTCAACTACCTGTGCAACATCTTGAGAGATATCCACTGTGGATCAGGGGGACTTACGTATATAATAATACTATAATTGACTTCCTGCCAGAACCTAAGACTGTAGAGGAGGAAAGTTAGCCATTAATTTCTTTATTGAATGAGAGCCTTTCCAGTTTGCAATACAACAGAGTATTGAGTCTTAAATTATTGGACCAGTAGTATTATCTGACCAGTTATTTTTTTTATCAGTAATCTTAAATAAAATAGCATGTATGCAGTTATCTGGATTAATTTTTTGGTAATTGTATACTGGCACTTGACTGAAGTTCCTTTATTCTCTTGCTTTCTAGATTTTTGTTATTATATCGGTTTGTATTTTCAAATAACTTCAGGTTTATAAAGTTGCAAAGTGTACAAAGATGTTTCATACTTTTACCTAGATCCTCTAGTTGTTAATACTTGCACTTAATTATATTCACTTTATAATTTCTCTTAACTATATATTATCATCATCAGCATTATTAATTAGTTCTGTAAATTTTTGTTATTTAGTATAGCAGCAGTCACTACCAGATACTTTATTGATGATGAAATAGATCAGTAGAATGAACTTTTCTTTAACTGTTACTGTTAAATGGTCCAATTCATTCCTGACTTGTCAGTTCCTTTTTCTAGACTATCTTTGCCATTGTACTACCTTTTCCCTAGCTGCTAAATGATTTACAGGGTTTTCTCTTCCAAGTTGAAACATACAGTGCCATGTGTGTTAATAAATAATAATAGATAAGCATGTATGTAATGTCCTACTGTTTTTATTTCCTTTATATTACTTCCGGACCCTCATACAGTCCTCTCTTGGGTAAAGAGTTTGAATATTCAGTGAGGTTACTATAGGCAAATATGACAAAATAACTGTGAGATAGAGATCTTGGACCGGGTCTTGACAGAAAGTGTCTTTTGAAGTGAGATATAGGAAGTGAGTTTTTCTTTTCCCACCTAAAATAATAAGAAAACAGAAAACAGGGACTACCTTGGCCAACATACAACCTTGAAAAACTTAACAGGATAAAAGGTAATGTGGAATGAGAGACCTTGTTTACAAGGAAGCAACAAGCACTCAGAAGAAAGTGTGAAATTTATTTTAGGTATTTAGTGCAACTTGAAAAACTAGTTTATTTTCTCTAGCTACATTTTCTGCCTTCTGTTAGAAGCGCCCTTCCCTTTATCTTTGCTGGTAGTGCTGGTGCTATAATACTGTATCTGTCTGTAGTGTGTATATGTCTTCAGGTCACGCATTGTTTTCCTCCCTTCATTCCCGTTACTATAAATTGGAAAAATATAAAATACTATTTCAACAAATACCATGTTTTATCTTGATAGAAAATTTTAAGTGGGTAAATAATTTATGTACCCATAAATGTTTTCATTTCCTTCCTACTGCTATCACTTAGGTATTTTACCATTACTTTAGGTGCCTGAACTTGAAGTAATCAGACCATTTTGCCACTTGAACTTTATGTCTGTAAGCTCTTATTTCAAATGACCTTTTATGACATTTTTCTTTTTTATAATTATGTGCTTAATAATAAAATATAATATGATAAAACAAATTCATAGAGCTGGTCAAAAAAAAAAAAGGAAAAGAGCCTAAGATTGGCAGAAGGATCAGACCCATTCATCCACTCACTCAGATACCCCATAAAAACACTAAACTGGAAGCCATAATGTATACACAGAGGACCTGGTTTGCAGACACTTCAGGCCCTGTGAGTTCATATGAGCTTTGCTCATGCTGATCTAGAGTGCTTTGTTTTCATGGTATCCTCCATCCCTCTGGCTCATCTCTTTCTGCCTCATCTTCTGATGAGCCCCAAGGGAGAGATTTGATGGAAATACCCCATTTAGCGTTGAGTGTTCCAAGATCTCTGTTATGTCATGACGTATTTTAAATCAGTAGGGTTTCTAATGTCATGATAGATTTATCTACCACGTGCTAGTTGGTTTAAATTTGTAATTAATTCTTAGTACAAATATTCATGTTTTTTTCTTCCAGTTTCATGTTTCTTGAGATTTCCCTTCAGATATGGTACTCTAAATTTTGCCTTTATCTATAGGCAACTTATTCTGCATTGTTTGTTTTAAGTAAATATAAGATTTTGTTGTTGTATGTACATGTTTCAATATTTATAAATTATTAGAATAAAAAAGCATCCAGAATGATGATGAATTGTTGCTGACAGGTAACATTGTAATAATTATAAAAAAATTATGGGAATTAGGTTTCCTTAAAAACCTACTTATTGCATGATTGATACAGATAAGTAGAGGCAACCAGGTGGGTTTCTTTCCATTGTGGTTGAAGAACATAATTTCTTCTTTAACTTTAAAATGCCTATTCTTTCTTCTCTAAAATCCTTAGACAGAACCCAGTGAAGCTCTATATGAGTATGGTAAAAATGGTCAGTAATCTCATTATGCCACTGAGAAGTGAGTCATTTCAACTGTCTGTAAAATCTCAAATGTCTCTTAAGTTTTGTTTAGTAATAGTTTACAGGTAGAATCTTTATCGTGTTTAATGTCACTAAATCGTCAAAGATAGATAACTTATATAGGGTTGAACATGTAAGAGTTCACATCATCTTTGTAGATAATGAAATACTACCAATTTATTTTGAACTATTCTTATACGTGTAGTCAAATCTGAAACTGTTGTACTTATTTATTTTATTATATGATGTATTTTCATAAGTAGTTGACTGACAATAGTGTATCATTTATTTATTTTATTATATGATATATGCTCATAAGTAGTTGACTGACAATAGTGTATCATTTGGATGCTGTTTTTATCTCAGGCTGCTCTTGAGCTTGAGATTCTCCACCTCAGCCTTGTGGGGGAATTGCAAGCATGTGTCTCCTCACTGACTCAAATATTCACATTTTAAAGTGACCTACAAAGTTGGGCATGGTGGTTTATGCTTGTAATTCTAGCATTTGGAAGGCTGAAGCAAGAGCATTGCTTTGATTTTTGAGGCCAGCTAGGGCTACATAAAGAAATCTACCCATGAGCTATACTGTTCAACATTGCCTCAAAACAACAAAAATTTAAATTTAAGTGCAGAAATAAAAAGCCAATTTATTTATTTAGAAGAAAACTGTTTTGTGCTGTATATTGCTTCTATAATACATAATACAAAGAAACAACTTTGCTAATGTTGTTTCGTTTTTTTCCAAAATCAGGGTTTCTCTGTAGCCCTGACTGCCCTGGCCTTGAACTCAGAGATCCCGCTGCCTCTGTCTTCCAAAATGCTGGCATTAAGGGTGTTAGCCATCACCACCTGGCTGCTGTATAATTCTTTAGGGAATTAATATTAGCATGTAAGCATCTCTCTGAAAGTCTGTTTAAAGGACAGTTGTTGTTTGTTTGATTTAGCACTCTTATAAAGAAATCTTAAATATTCTGAAAAAATAATGTTGAAATATAAAAAGAATTTATCATTTCTGGTATATTTTTCACTTGATAGTTAATTTTGTTCCTTAGTATCATCAAGGAAAAAGAAAACAAAACTTAAGAAGAAACCAGGTTGTTGGTGTTTTTTTTCCTTTCATTTCAAAGTTAAATTGATGCTCATTACAAATTATTTTGTGGCTGGTCTTAGAATAACAGCAAAGAGCAGGAATTTCAGCCCAAAATAATCTAGGTCTTAACATAGAAAAATATTCTAATTTTCCTCAAATTTGTGACTGATTTCTCTGTGTGGCAGATAGTATGTTGTTTGTTTGAGGGGATTATATTTTTCATTTGGCAGATTTTTTTTCTAGGTTAATAAAATTATTCGAATCTTTGTGGGATCCCTGGAAAAAAATAACTGGATTTCCTTGCAAAGTAGTTTTGTTTTGTTTGTTTTACTAAAGAATACTACTTGGTTAGAGAAGATTGTGGTGAGGGTCTTTACCAATCTTAAATTTGCACCTGTTTTCATAGCAGTAGACTCTTAGGGGCTGGAGAGATGACTCTATTGTTAAAGTACATGCCATGCAAGACTGAAAACAGAGTTCAGATCCCCAGAGCCCATGAAAATTGTGGTGGGTGTACATCCTACCTGTAATTCGGGCCCTCTGAATTTCATAGGCAGGAAAGGAGATGTGGAGGAAGAATCCCTAGAGCAGGCTAGGTAGCTGTAGACAGGCCACTGCAGTGAGCACAGTGAGAACATGAGAATGAGGTGGGATAGCAGTGGAGGACGCCTCCACATGAACATGTTCACACATTTGTCACTCGTGCAACGTTTACAAACACATTCAAGAAAATAGAGAAAGGGAAACTGAATAATTCCATCTTATTTCTCAAAAGAAAACCTAGTTAGAAATGTTCGTATCTCATTTTCCCTCACTTGGCTGTACTGCTTAATGTATCTCACTTGAATGTGTCTTTTTACATGTAGAAGGCTCAACTAAAACAGTAACTTTAGAAATAGCAAGCCAGTGAAATCCAGTGCCTGTGAGATTGTATCAGAAGTATCACAAATTCAAGCTGAAACTGGACTAAAGAACAGTATCCTGCCTTAAAAAACAAACCAATTAACAGTCAGTCTTTGTTAAGCTGTTAGTATTTGGAGCATGGTAATGTAACTTGTTGGTTTCTTTGTTACACTAACACCTTACAACTCTTTCTTTACAGGCAAACCCTCCTCCAGTGCTGGTCAACACAGACAGCTTGGAGACACCAACTTATGTAAGTTCTATCCCATCACCAGATTTAACTAATTTTGCCTTTTTTGTTGTTGAAGTTGATGTACTCAAGACTTTCTGCCACTGCAAACCTGATGATGATGGTACACACTTGTAGTTCTGGCCTTTGGATAAGTAGGAGTGCAAGGACAGCCTGAGTTGCATAGTGAGTGTAAGGCTAGCCTGGGCTACATTAGAGCCCATCTGAAAAAGAAATTGTTTCTACTAGTATACAGATTATCTATAATTGGTAGTAAATAAAGCCATACTATCTTGTTTTGGTTGAGTTACTATAGTAAATGAAACAATACTACCTTGTTTTAGGTTTACACAAAGCAGAAATGGTAAAATTAAAAATTTATGTTTTAATTTTGAGTTTATTAATAACTTTCACTAAATGTTTTTACATACTGAATAATTTAGAGGATGGCTTATGTTTATTTTAATTTCATGTGTATGAGTATTTGACTGGATGCATGGCTCTGCACCCTCTGTGTACAGTGCTGGTGGAGGCCAGAGGGTGCCAGATCCCCATGGGACTAGAATTACAAATAGTTGCCTCTGTGGGAGGCCTCCATGGGAAATGAAGCTAAGGTCTTCTGGAAGGGTAGTCAGTGATCATTGGAGGGGAGTGGGCTGAGAGAGGGTTTCTCTGTGTAACAGCTCTACCTGTCCTGTTCCAGAACTAGCTCTATATACCCAGCTGGCCTCGAATTCACAGAGATCTGCCTGCCTCTGCCTCCTAAGTGCCGGGATTAAAGGAGTGCACCACCACCCAACAGCCAGCCAGTGATGTTAACTGCTGAGCCATCTCTCTAGCCCAACTCATAATAGTTTTGTGTAGTTATTGTAGTATATATATTGTATTATAAGTAATGCTTATCACAGTAATTTTAGAATTTTAATTACATGATTGTTTTTAATAAGATAGATTATATATAATTAGTTTTAACTCTAATTTTAAATTGATTAGTTTTTTCTCTAAACTTACTTTCTTAAATAGCCAGAGCAATAGTATAATTTGATACTTTCATTTAAAAGAAAAATGGCTTTGGAGGCAAATAGCTTATTTGGAACCTGTGCATTAAATAGAAGTAGTACTAATCTTTCAGTCGGGCTCGTTTTTAATAGTGTGCCATTTTTATAAACTTAAGAAATCCTTTTACCCATTTTTAAAAAATCCATAGTTAATTTTCAGACTGTTCTCTCTGTATTTGTATAAATATTGGTATGGTATATTTGGAGGTTTTGAAAAAGACTTGATGGCCAACCCAAAAGAGCTGTTCATCACTGTTCAAAAGTCTTCCTTTCTTCAGTGTTATCTCTCATGGTGATAGTGAATACTTGAACTTTGCACTTTAGAGACTGTTTCTAACATTTATATCTCTGGTGGGGAGGCAGGGGTGGGATGGATGTATGCATACATGGAAAACAGAAGACAGTTTGCAGAATTAGAAGAATCATTTTATCCCTTCTACTATAAGGGTCCAGGCAGTTGAACAACGGGCCGTCAGCCTTGGCAGCAAGTATCTACCTACTGAATCATCTCTCTAGTCCAGAAATTTGTGCTTTTGTTAATATGAATCCTTGGCACACTTTCTCTAGTTATTTTTCTTGAAGTATGTTTTTTAAGCATATAATCAGTGATTATTTTTATTTTAAACTCTTTTAGCAAGTAGACTATAAAATCTAACAGAAACTTACAATATCTCTTAGCAGGCTGAGAATTATTACAAGTAGGCACTGTAAAGGCAAAATTTTCTCTGTCCTTTTTGTAAAGCTATAGGGAAGAAATAATCTTGTAAATCAATAACTATAAGAGGCCATCCTTTAAGGTAATAGAAAAGGCAAAGGAATTCTAGAGTGTAGAGGGCCCATTGGCTGAATCATCTTATTAACAGCTCTTAGATCTGTTACCATTCTCCATTTTCTAGATTTCTTTTTAACAACAAATATAGGAGATACCAAGGGCTGGTTGATTCTTCAATATGCTAAGCATCTAGCTGCTCCTGTACCAGCTGTTCTAAAACCTTCAGTTTCTCTACTGTTAAAAGTCATTGCTTTAACCCGTACAGGTTGGTCTGTCAACCATTTTAAAGGTAGGACTGTTGGTCCTTTGAAATAGCAGCTGTTGTGCCCTGTTCTTGTACAACCTGAATGGTCAGTGACTCTTCTTTATAAAACATTGTAATATTTTTCCCAGAAACATACATTAATTTATGGTTTGTTTCTAAGATTGGGGGGATGTTAATATAAGTATTTCTTTGCTGTTAGAAATCATATCCCCACAAATTCATTGCTATGTTAGCCACATAAGCTTTTTATTCCTCTCTGTTTTTCTGGTCCTATACATTCAACCCATCTCGCGTTCTGCTTTACCTGACATGGAGTTCAATCCCTAAAAACAAGCATTTACATCCTGAAGAGGCCAGTTTGGACACCAAGATTCTGATGAAATTATTGCCATATCCACACCTGTACCTGTCAGACCTTTAATGACAACATCATTTATTCATATTTTCAATTCTGGTCTTAGGTCATTTATTGAAGTTTGCCAAAATACTCGCTTTATGGTTTCTCCTGAGTTTTTGTTCTCTTTTCTATAGCTGTTCTGTTAAACAGAGCAGTATGGTTTCTTACAATAGGCATTAGGTTCTTTAATTGCTCTGGAAAGGAGTGTCCCTTACGATGACAGGAAATGACTGAACCAGATTTGGAAACTCAGTTTCCTGACAGCAGAGGATTACCTTGAATATTCCTCGTTGACCTACATTCATCAGTCCAGTGTCTGCCTTAGCCACATCATCTGCACAATCTAAAAGGGAGGGGCATTCTAAATGGATTATTCTTAGAAAAAACATTGTTTTTAGGAATGCCCTGTGTCCAGTCCCTTTTAAGGTGACCTTGTTTACCAAAATGATAACATTTGACATTTTGATTTTTCCTCAAACCTCTGGAAATCGCCTCTCCTATCCATGCATGCATCATGGTCATGAGACTCAGTATTAATTGATATCTTGAATCCATTCCTCCAAAGTTCTGACCTTGTCTTTAACAGCCTAATTATCTTTTGACATAAAGAATCGGCATTTTCAAAAGCCAGAGGTTCAGTTATTATTTGTCTAGCTTCTGAATTTGGTATTATTCTATTTACTGCTGATGTCAGTCTTTGTAAGAAATGTGTGAAGTTTCTTTTGGGCCCTGTGTGACTTTAATAAATGATTCCATCTTCTTTCCTGCTTCTTCAGTGCTATTCTAAGCATTCAAAGCAGCTGCTTGGCATAAAGTCAATATGTGACATCATATAGAGATTGCCTTTCTATAGTAGCATTATTTTCTTCTCTAAGATTTTGATCTTGGGAAATTTCTATACCTCTATCTTTACTCTGTTGTTCCATTATCTTAGCCTCTTCTCTGAACCAACTACTCCATTGTAATTGTGGACCAGGCTCTAAAACAGCTTTAACCAACTCTATACAGTCATTAGGAATAATTCTGTTACCGACTGACCACAAGTTTAACATTTACTTCACAAAAGGTGAATGCATGCCATATGAGTCTATTGCTTCCTTGAATCTCCTTAAATTTAGCATTAGCACACAGGTCTTACTCTTACCATTTTAAGGTTGGTTGTTTGAAAACCTTAGGCTATTCTTCTCTGTTCTTAAAATCCAACGTTGAAATTGGTTTTCCATTAAATTCTTCTGTCTGGATTTGAATGTCTCTGTGATCTGTTTTATTAGGTTTTTCTAAGGCATGGATCTTAGCACTCAGATTAAAGAACTTCTTTAGTGATAAAACAAAAATTATAGTGCTGATAATGTTTACAATTGACATTACCTAAATCCCATCTAAATTAGTTATCCTCTCTTTTAATTTTTTCCAGTTTTCAAACTGTCTAGCATATAATCATACAGAGACCAAAATCCCTCCTTTGTAATGTTTTTTTTTTTTCCCCATTTTTTAGTTTGGGGAAAAACTCTCTTAACTGATTCCTCCCTTTAAGAATTCCCACTGTCTTTCCAAGTGTGCCTACAGTGTAGATGAAGATGTGAGGTTTATTGCTACTGCATAGAACAGTAAAAGCCTGACTGCTTTTCAAGGCAGTTATGTAGTTTGGCAGCAGCTCAAGAAAGGGGTTCAGGGAGAGGCTGCCAGGAGAGAAAAAAACCTAGCCAGTAGGGTGGTGACTCCGGCTGCATGTAGTTTGAGCCTGTGCTGGTGGCTGTAAAGCCACAGTACAACACCTTTTTCATGAATTCATATCCCAAACTCAGGTGCCAAATGTACTAAGAATATTAAACATTTTATTCTTATTTGGAAATAAGCTCTCAGTTTTTAAATATGATGTGTTGAACTCTGTTTTAAGTACAAATTGACATGACCTCACTGACATTGAACTTGACTGTCTTTCCATTCATCCATGTTGTGTCCTTAACAAGAAAAAATTATGTTACTGAGATGGCTTATGGATAAAGATCCTTGCCTCCAAACTCCAGAGATCTGAGTTTGATTCCCAGGGCTGAGATCACTTACTCCTCACAAGTTGTCCTCTGACCTCCATGATAGCCACACATACACAAACCCAAAGTGTAAAATTTTAAGATAAAAATAGTAAAATGATTAATATAGGGCAGAATTAAGGACAATAAAATGCAGATTTCTATAGTTCCATTAAAAAATTGTTGAAATTATTCTCATCTTTTCTGTTACTATTTTATCTCAAAACAAATTCTTTTTTTAGATTTAAAAAAAAATACCAATCCAAATTCCCACTCCCTTCCCTCCTCCCAACCCCTTCCATCCCAACCCCCTACAATCCTAAGAGAGGGAAAGGCACTTTGCTTTGTGGAAGGTCCAAGGCCCTCCCTACTACGTCTAGGCTGAGCAAGGTATTCATTCAAAGAGGATAGGATCCCAAAAAGCCAGTACATGCAGTAGAGATAAATCCCAGTGCCACTGCCAGTGGCCTCTCAGTATGCCCCAGCCATACAACTGTCAACCACATTCAGAACTAATTCTGGTCCTATGCTTGTTCCTTCCTAGTCCAGCTGGAGTTGGTGAGCTCCCATTAGCTTAGGTAAACTATTTCAGTGGATGAACACTTCGTGGTCCTGACCTCTTTGCTTATATTCTTATTCCTTTTACTCTTCACCTGGACTTTGGGAGCTCCAATCCAGTGCTCCGATGGGGGTCTCTGCCTGTTTCCATCTGTTGTTAGATGAAGGTTCTATGGTGATATTCAAGATAATCATCAGTCGGACTACAGGGCAAGTCCAGTTTGGGCACCCTCTCCTCTACTGCTTAGTGTCTTAGCTGGGGTCATTCTTGTGGATTCCTGGGAATTTTTCTAGAGCCAGGTTTCTTGTGAATCAAAACAAATTCTTAAAGGCTAAATGTTAGGGAAAAAAATCATTAATTTGAGATTTCCCAGCATCCACATGGCAGCTCACAACCCTGTGATCCAAACTCCTGGCCACCTTGGATAATTGCATGCATGTGGTGCATAGATATATGTGCAGGCAAGACATTCATACACAAAAAATAAATCTTTAAAAATCGGCCTCCAAACCAGGTGGTGGTGGCTCACACATTTAATCCCAACACTCCAGAGGCAGAAGCAGATTAGATCTCTGAGTTCGAGGCCAGCTTGATCTATAGATTGAATTCCAGGACAGAAAGGAGAAACCCTGTCTCAAAACAAAGCAAAACCAACCCCCCCCCCCCCGCTCAAAGAAGAAAATCAGCATTCAAAAATAGTAAAAGCTAAATGCATCCTCCATTTCTTGTAAATCTTTCCTAAAGTTACTAAAATGGGGCTATATTTTTTTTAATCACTATCATGTTTAACAGTTTTTCATTACTAAATCATGTAAAATTATCTTGACATTTTGAATTTTTCATTCTGAATTTTTAAGCTACTTTTTTTTCTCTATAGGTTAATGGTACTGATGCAGATTATGAATATGAGGAAATCACACTTGAAAGGGTAAAATCTATTATCTTAATCTTTCGTTTGAACTTTTAAGTTCAATCATAGAATACAAGGGAGAAATGTCTTTCAAAACCAGAAAATTATTTTCTTTTTTTAAGACTACAGATAGTAAAACTAGCCATAGTATTTTCAGAATGTTTGTTTTCTTTAATATCCTTTACATTTTTGTAGATTTACAGATAAAGCATAAGGGTAATACAGATAATTACTTTGCACTTCACTTTCTCTTATAAACATCTGCCTTTGCTACAGTATATTTATTTCTACTAATGGGCCAGTTTATGTGTGTACATTATTATTAACTGAAGTCTACACTTACTATTCCTTAGTTTGCATGCCCCCCCTTCCAGGAAACTACCCTGTATTTATTTATCTCCTTTGGGTGCTGTAGACTGTGATAGTTGGTTAGATTTTTCTTTTTAGTTGTTTCTAAGCTTGCTATTTGGGCAATGGCATGGTTGTATTCCCAGCCCTTAGCAAGTGGTGGCAGTAGTTCAAAACCAACCTTACTGCGTAGCAAATTCAAAGCAGCTTGACCTACATGAGACTTTGTCTCAGATATACATTCCTACGTACATACATCATTCGTGTGAGGATGAGAGTGTGCATGCTTGATCAGTTTATACTGTATTTTAGAAAGGCTCCCTTGTGTGTGGCAAGCACTTCCAAGGAGTTAAATATTCTACACAAGTAACTCTCCAGAGTAACAGAATGTCTGCATTTTAAAAACTAAAATCGTAGATAATTGTATTTTGTTATGTTTGAAGCCCAAATGGATGCCCTGGAAAATGAGTAAAATTGAAAGGTCTTTGCATTTATAGTAGATCTTCATTGTCTACTACTTAATTTCTAGCCACCTACATAATTTAGGCGGGTGTCTCAGTAACACTCAAGGAAGCTCAACATTAATGTAGTATTGACGACATCCTACTAATTCTTTAAGGAATTTAAACTGAAAAAATTGAATTAAATTTGTATTTTAGGACAAGTAGGAAATTGGATGTCTGAGTTATTAGATATGAATAGTTAAGTAATAAGTCAAATATATCCACTTATTTGAGTTGCTAGAAAGCTACATGCAGAAAATTCTTGAGAAAATAAACATTTCTAAGTACCTTTTCTTAGGTCAAAGAAATATCATTTTTCTCTATAGACTTTCATTGGCAGTGGAACCACTTTTATGTACAAATATTACTCAAATTCAGTGTACATGTTAGTCACATGAGCAGAAAAGTGAGGTGGCAGTTGATAGAGTCTACTTGTCATCATAAAAGTTCACCAGCATTAAGTTCTCAGATTGGGCTTCAGCACTAAAAAATGCCATGGCGTTTGGGTACATTGATTAAACATCTCAGAGAGTAATGGTTGCTAGTATTTATCAGCACCAGTTTGTTGGTTTTTAAATAAACAGCTGGCAAAAAGTGGTCAAAAGGAAAGTATCGCCTTCACCCCCTTTTTTTTAGAGGTAAAATGATGTGTGCCCTGCTCAGAGGTAACAAGACATGATGGCACCTGTATCCCAGGCTCAGGAGGCCAAGACAAGGATTGCATCATGTTTGATGTTAGTCTTGGCTACATAGGAAGACCTTTCTCAAATACATTTATTACTTAACTAGTTAATTAATGAAGTGAAACGATCAGATGCTTTGTTTCTTGGAAGAGATTTGCCCTATCAGACATGAATAAGGTGTATTTTAAAAGAAATTTGTAGTGTCACCTCTATGGGTGGAGAGAAATTCACAGACAAATTACACATACTTGTAAATAAAGAACTTCAAATTAGGCCTCTGAAAAGCTCAGTACATTACTTCAACCTCACCTACTGAGCAGTACCACGTCTGAAGAAGTTTTTCCTTATATGAAGAACATGTCTGGTTTTTTTAGAATCTTTCTCTTACCTCTGCATATTCCTTTTTGTGTTATAGTTCCTATTTTAGTACAATTGCTAGAGTCTAAATGCTTAGATCTCTGGAATTTTTCCCTCTGTCCTTAGGGAAATTCAGGGCTTGGTTTCAGCATTGCAGGAGGTACAGACAACCCACACATTGGAGATGACTCAAGTATTTTCATCACCAAAATTATCACAGGAGGAGCAGCTGCCCAGGATGGAAGATTGCGGTATGTCTTACACTTAATGTTGTGATGTTACAAAAGACTCGGACTAACACAAAGAAGAAACAGCATAATGACTACATGTAGGTAGATGCTCAGGCCCATTTAAATAACCAATTCTCGGGTAATTTCGTTCTTTGTATTGTTCCATCTTTTAGGAATTCGGTTTTATCTTAGATATTATAATACTTTGATTAATGCATTTTGATTGCCTAAATATCTGTAACCAGTTTTCTAGATATTATGAGTTGTCCTTGATATTTTCAGATAAAGTCACAAAACTTTTCTGTTTAGGAAAAACGTGTATTTGTAGGATTTATATAGTGTTCTGTTTTGGAAAATGTCTTTTGTAAAACTTATTTCCTTGAACCATAAATTCTGGCATTTTTCCCATTTCTTTTGTTGGTCTATGTTTATTGGTAGGTAGAAGCATGTTGGGAGTAAGGACTTCACAGCTATTAAATCAACATCTTCTAAGGTTCTAGTACTTTATGTAGCTCTTCAGATTTTAAATTTGGCTTCTCACTAATATGGCAGGTAGTACATTAGAGAAATTAGACATAAAAATTAGGAATTTGACCATCCGTACATATGTGACATCTATTTCCTAATTTTAAGTCACTACCCAGCTTATGTGAAAGTTTTTATGTTCCTCGTTTAACAGAGGAACACACCCAAAGTAGTAGTCATTCCATTGGGTATGGTAATAAAAACTTGTCAGGACCAGTGTTAATAGCCTAAATCTGTTTTGTTCTCCTCTGCTAATTTGAAATGACCACCATTTTTTTTCTAATGGGGTGCCATGCAGTCAAAGCCAGGACCAGAGCTAAGTTGAAAATGTTGAGAATAGGACCAAAAAAGAAATTTATAGTTACCATGTCACATTATGTTATTTACATAAGAGAACTTTGAAGTAAATAATATGATTTATAATTTCACGTAAGTTTCAAAATAATTTTTAATATCACATCTGAGATTTGGAAAAAATTAAAATTTTGTCACTTAATTTCACTTTTGACACTATCTTCTTTTGATTTTCAACTAGTTTAACTGACCTTAAATTTCTCTGAGCTTCATTTTTCTTTTCTTTTTTTGTTTTGTTTGTTGTTGGGTTTTTTTTTTTATTGTTGTTGTTGTTTGTTTTTTGAGTCAGGTTTCTCTGTGTAGCCGTGGCTGTCCTGAAACTCACTTTGTAGACCAGGATGGCCTCAAGCTCAGATATCTGCCCACTTCTGGCCATTTTCCTAAGTTTTAAATACAGCTCTGTCACCTTGAGAGCTCTGTATTAATATCCATCATGTCTCATTTTATTCATGTTTAAAATGGGTAAAAAATATATTACACATAGCTGATACAAGTAGTTTTAAAAATGAAAGCACTAAGCCTAGCGTGTAGTCATTGCCAAGTGTTTGCTGTTTTTATCAAGTATCTTTGTTACATAAGAAATGTTCAAATAATATTTTTAAATAATCTATCATTTTTTATTTTCCTCCCATTGCTGGCTCTTGAGAAATTCATACATTGAAATTTAACATATAACTTCTTCATTTATACTTTTTGGAATAAATAAAAATTTTGTCAAAATGAAATTAAAATTGGTAAAATAAAACATTGGTACTTACTGTACCATATTATGTTTTTCTTAGAGTAAATGACTGTATCCTAAGAGTCAATGAAGCGGATGTTCGCGATGTAACCCATAGCAAAGCAGTTGAAGCGCTGAAAGAAGCTGGATCCATTGTGCGATTGTATGTGAAAAGGCGGAAGCCAGCATCCGAGAAAATAATGGAGATAAAGCTCATTAAAGGTCCTAAAGGTACATTGTAAATGAGATAAGACATTACTAAGAAATATGACTTAAACTTTATGTTCAAAAGTTATACTTTTAGTCATCTATAAATTTTGTGTAGGTTCATAGTGTTCCCACTGCTGTCTGTCTCAAGTAGGATTTTAGAGTGGCTGCATTCCTACCAAGGTGGCACCATTTGAAAAGGTCCCGTGTTAAGTTCCATGTACTATTACACATTTTACTGTTATGTGTGTATAAATTTTTGGTTTTTTGAGACAGGGTTTTTCTGTAGCTTTAGAATCTATTCTGGAACTAGCTCTTACAAGACCAGGCTGGCCTCGAACTCACAGAGTTCCACCTGCCTCAGCCTCCCAAGTGCTGGGATTAAAGGTTTGTACCTCTACCTCCTGAGTAAGTTCTTTGTGATGTTGTATGTATGTAGTGTTTGTTTGTGTGCTCATATACATAACAATGCATGATCAGAGAGACCAGATTGCGGTAATGGCTGTCTTCTCTTTTACTCTTCACCTTACCTTTTTAGAGAGGCTCTCTTGCTGTTTAGTAGCCTACACTTAATAACTTTAAAAAAGTAGGGAACAGAATCTATTCACTTTAAATTTTTTTAATTACGTTTATTTACTTAGTGGGTAAGAAGTGGCTTGCCATGGTGTGCATGTGGAAGTCAGGGCAGTTTGCTGGGATTCTGTCCTTCCTCCCTGTTGGCTCCTTAAGGTCAAAGGTCAACTTAGGTTGTCAGTCTTGGTGGTAGGCACCTTTTGCCTGTTGATCAGTCTCACCAGCCCTCCATTTAATGTAGTAGATTCATTTACGTCTATTTTAAGTGTCATTTTGTTAAACATTTACTATGTACTACTTTTGTTAAACTTTTGATTAACTCCAAAGTAAATGTCAGGTGTAAGTCATATTAAAAGAAGACAGTATGTTGTGTGTCATGGGGGTCACCTCTGTAGTGAGCACTAGTAAGGTGCTTTCTGAATTTTGAAGGCATTGATGGGATTGAGGATAAGTAGAAATAGTAATTCTAATACTTGGCCTCCTAGAGGAAGTAGGATTCCAACAAATGAAAACTGTAGAGAATTTGGTTTTGAAGATGGGATTTGGGGACTGCAAAAATTGTTATTTAAAGTTGTCAATGTGGGGAAAAGTTGTAAATGTGGAAAAGGAGCCACATTCGTAAAGCCTGGTGTTGTACCTCGTGCAAAGAACAAAGTGTTTCCTCGCAGTTACTTCAACCTTGTGAAAAATAGTAAAGTGTTAGTAAACAGTGTAATTATGCTAGAAACAAAAATAAAACATTTTATGTTTCTGTTGATTCTCAAGTCCATGTACACAAAGACTTTTAAGAAATCCAAAGAAAAAGGAGTATTTGTAACTATTACAATGCTTGCATTTAAAACCTAAGGTTTAAAAAAAAATGAGACTAAAAGATAGAAGAAAAACACCTTGGAAAAATAAAATGGAACTTAAACTTTTAAAAAAAAAAAAAATGAGACTTATCTGCATGAGTGTTTTGCTTGCTTAAATGTCTATGCACCATGGTAGTGCCTGGCGGTCACAGGCCAGAGAACACATTGGGTTAAAGGTGGTTGGAAACCATCATGTGGGTGCTGGGAACCAAACCCTGATCCTCTGTAAGCACTGCCAATGGTCTTCACCACTGACTACTTCTCCAGTCCCTACACTTAAGACTTCAAAAGCATATAACTAAGTACACAATTTTCTGTGTGATGGAATGATCACTCTGGTTTTCATCCTTGTTCCTCTTATTGATGAGACTCTAAACAGTGCATTCCAACCAGGTCTTGGGTTCAGCATTGCTGGAGGTGTTGGAAATCAGCATATTCCTGGTGATAACAGCATCTATGTAACCAAAATAATTGAAGGAGGTGCAGCACACAAGGATGGCAAGCTTCAGATTGGAGATAAGCTCCTAGCAGTGAGTATAAGGAGTGTTCTTAATTCTCATGTCTGTTTTCTTGTCGCCGGCATTTCCATACTGAAACCATGTAAGGGATATCTCAGTGAGTGACCTCTAGCCTGCAGTGATTCTTGGTGCTGTTTCCTTTTTTCTGCGAGCCACACTCTCCGTCTTCTCCACCTCCTCTCTCCTACCTCTCTTTCCTAGTTGAAGTCTTGAAATGCACAGAATTGTTTATTCACAATCTAAGTTTACAGTGCAGTGTTTCATGTGGTCATGTGTGGCCCTCTTTTGCTTTAACTCATCTGTTTATAACATAATGAAAACCAGTGAAGTCATTGCTCATCCCCAACACTAGAACACCAATAATTTTGTGTATCTTCTGGAGAGATGGCTCAGTGGTTGAGAGTGTTTATTGCTCTTTTCAGAGCACCCAGATTTGCTTCCCAGCACCCACGCAGTGACTCTGGTTACAAGGAATTGCCACCTTCTCACATCTATGAACGCTAGGCATGTACATGTACACACACACATACGCATACAAAATACATAAAATAATAAAAAGATATTTAGTCACATATATATGTCTAAATATTTAGCTTATTATTTGGAAACTTCTTTGAGGGTATTAGACTATATGTAGTTTCTCATACTTTTTTCATTGAATATAGTAATTCTGTGAAGTATCTGTATCATTTCCTAGAGTTAAAATCCATTCATACAAATTTAACTCTGTGACTCTTTCACAGTTCATCCAGTGTTTATCAACAAATGCCTTAGTCCTCATGTTCTCTAGGAAAATGGAACCTGAAAAAGAGTTAAGGTCCTGTGAAGCCCAGAAGGGGATGAGAGAGCTAGACATGTGGTGTCTTAGTCAGGGTTTCTGCTGCTGCAGTGAAACAGCACAACCAAAAAACAAGTTAGGGGGGAAGGGGTTTGTTTGACTTACACTAGCATTTCATCATCAAACAAAGTCAGTACAGGAACTCAAACAAGTCGGGAATCTGGTGGCAGAACATGATGCAGAGGCCATGGAGACAAGCTGCTTACGGGCTCATTTCTCATGGCTTGCTGAGCCTGCTTGCTTATAGCACCCAGGACCACCAGCCCAGGTATGGTACCACCCACCATGGGCTGGGCCCTACCCCATTGATCGCTAATTAAGAAAATACCTTACAACTGGATCTTATGAAGGCATTTTCTCAATTGTGGTTCCTTTCCTCTCTTATGGCTCTAGCTTATGATAAATTGACATAAAACCAGCAAGTACAACATATCAGCTATATTAATGTTTTCACAATTGTGGGTCACATCAGCCATGCCCAGTCCTAACAAAAATAGGCTTAAGAGACTAGTAATGGTAAGAGACAGAATAAGGGCAAAAGTAGCCAGGGCATTGTACTGGCCATCAAGGCCCAGTGGCATGAGGGCTCAGATGAATTTGTAAAGCCATAAAGAATTGCTAGTCTTTCCCTAAGCTACAAGCAGTAGTTTCACCACAAATATACACCTGCCAGTATAAACAACATCACAATTCCACTAGATTTTTCTCGCTTTCTTACTTATTTTTCCTTTATATGTGTGTGAGAGTACCAGTGCCGGCTCAGGATTTACCTTCCACCTTCCTGAGGCAGGGTCTGTCCTTGTTCCTCCTGCTGTGCTGCAGACGTACTCCAGGCAAGCTATCTACCAAGCTTCCCACTGAGGCCCCCGTCTCTGCCTCCCATCTTTAGGAATGCTAGGATTGCAAGTGTACGTCACCACTGCTGGGTTGGTTTTTAAGTTCAGGGATCTAACTCAAGTAGTCAAGTATTGTGTAACTAGTTCTTTTACCCACTTAGCCAAATCCAGCCCTCAATTTTATTTCTTATTCCATGTGTACTATGTTTTCCTTTATTGTTTGTTCAGAACCAGTCCTATTTGCACGAAGCCAATAACCTGTGTTGATTTTGAAAAGCAACAGGACTTTTCATTCTGTCTCAAACTTTAATGAAGCCTTTATTGTCACAGTTACCCTGAAATTATACAATTTTGGAGCCTCATTTTTAGTTTACCTAATCTAGTGGCATAATACACCTTCATTCTCTAAGCACTTTGTATTTAGCATATTTATTTTCTAATTTGATTTCTCTACTCTCTATCACTGTTTTTTATTACTCTCTTATTTCTCTAGAATCCTAGCATTAAAATGGGCATGCTGTGTTTTGTTAGTGCAGTTCCAAAAGTCAAAGTCATTGTTTAAGCTATAAATCAAGACTCTTCAATAAATATCAGATAACTTTGCTCAAGTCTAAAACTTTGAGATCGTCTTTTTTCCTACTGCACATTGAATCCCTCAGTATATCTTTTCAGCTCTTTCCTTGAATATCTAATATTAAATAAGAAAACAATATTTAATGACAAAATGTCATATTTGTACATAGTTCTACAAATTGGACAAGGCTTAATAGTAATAACTTGCTTTTAGTTTGTATTTTAATTCTGTCTCTTCCTAAAAGAATTCAATTGAGCTTCCAAATTTATATTTCTAAATGTCTTCAGAATGAGAGAAAGTTGAGGCTAAGTGAAAGGAACTAGAATCAGAATTTTCTATTTCGTGAAAATACGTAAAGTTTCCTTATATCATAGAACACTGGGCATTTTCCTTCCACACATCTTTTGTTTTCCTTAAGTCACTTTCTCATATCCCATATCATTTGGGTAGTTGTTTTCAGCTAAAAATCAGAAAGCATGTGAAAATGTTTTCAAATATGTCTCATCATTTTCTTACAGGTGAACAGTGTATGTTTAGAAGAAGTTACTCATGAAGAAGCAGTAACTGCCTTAAAGAACACATCTGATTTTGTTTATTTGAAAGTGGCAAAACCAACAAGTATGTATATAAATGACGGCTATGCACCACCTGACATCACTAACTGTAAGTGTGTTAGCTTAAGTTGGCTAAATTTGTCCTATTTTCATAAATATGCTTTTTATAATGTCACCAGTATACTATAATAAAAGAGTAAACATCATAAAAATACTATATAAACCCAGTGTTGAGGAGATGGAGACAGAAGGATCAAGACTGTAAAAATAATTTAATCCGTGCTATAGATTCTGTCTTAAAAGGAAAGAAAAAAATGGCTGAAGATATGGCTCAGCAATTAAGAGAGCATATTGTTTTTCCAGAGGCTCCAACTTTGGTTCTCAGCACCCCCTTCAGGTGGCCCACAACCACCTGGAACTCTAGCTCCAGGAATCCAGTGCCAGCTTTTGTCCTCCTCAGGCCCCTGCACTTGTGTGCACAAACACATATGCATATAATTAAAAATAAATATTTTTAAGAGCATACATATTTTAAGAGAAGCATTAATCACTTAATCTGATAGTTTAAAAATCTTTTAAATCATAATCTTTATAATTAAAAGTTTTCACTTTGATCCTCAAGCTTTTCTGTAAATAACAATTACTAAAGGTATTTTGCAAAGAATACAGATTCATATTATGTGCTTAAGCACAGAAATAAACAAGTAATTTATTCTGTGTACAGGCAGATATAATTCTGATGCACCCGGTTGGTTCATTGACTATGCTTTGAGTAACACTGACTTTAATTAAATGAATTATTTTCTTCAGCCTTTCTAATCAACAGAGATGGCGTACTTCTTTTTGACAAAGCACACCTCACTGCTTATATGTGATTTTTGTATGTCCTTGATCTTGTGTATAAACTTCACATAAGAACTTTGTATGTGTTTATTTGCAACTTAAAGAACAATCTGGCTTGTTAATTTAGATATCAATCTCGTTTTGAATACTGCCTCTTTAGGACAGCTATGTGCACATTTGGGACAGCTCTTCCACAAATTGATAATTGATGTCCTAATTCTGCTCAAACTGTATTACAAATAGCAAGGTTACTCCCTAGAAAAACATTAAACAGAAAAATATTTTTGTGAAATTAATCCTTTTATGATAATGGCATGTTTTTTTAAGTAGAAGAGCTAATCTTGAAAAATATTAATGACATAATAATGACTTATTTATTATGTAAGTTTGGTGGAATATTTAGCTGTTTTCTTTTGCTCTTGTTTCCTGACTGTTAATGAACTAATAGAACATTAAGAGAAAATTGTAGTTCACTGTAGCTAGCCCAGCTTTGTGTTGTATTACCATTCTCTATGTCAGGCAATTGCAATTATGAATTTTGTGGGGGTTTTTAAGCATTAATTTTTCATAACTTACAAATTATTTTTATGCAGTATGTTAAAAACATGAATAATTTATTTTGTGGGTTTTTAAGTATTTGAATTTATTTTTCATAAGTAGTTTTTGCCTAAGCCCTTGTCAGACCTTGCACTTCAGCTTACTGCCTATTCCCTTTATTATCATCTTGAGTCTCCCTTACAGATCGGACTTTATTCATTGAACACTTAAATTATCTTTCTTGTGACATTTATTCACATTGCCATTCTTAGAGATGACAGAAAGCTACACTAACTCTTATAAACCCTGACTTTCCGGTGTCTTGATTTCTTGCTTTCTCTCCTGCCCTTCACTTCAGCTTGAGTACATAAGTCCTTCTAATACTTTAGATCTTTTCAGTAATTGTTGATACCTTCATGGACTTCAACAGTTTTAAATCATTCACAACCATCAGTTCAATCACTTCTCTTATCAGTTCTACCTCCTTTGAGCTTCAGTGATTTGAGTTCATTTCTTTGCCTCTTTATAGCTCTGTTCTCCTAATGGATTTTTAAGCTTAGGCTTTATGCTTTGCTGGTGATACTAGCTTCTTCGCATTTCCGTTTTTTTGGCCCTTCCTTCCCAACATGTTTCAGCCAGATGTCTTCATTCCTGTCCCCTCAACGCAGAACATAGCTGGAGATTCGAAAGTACAGTGGTGAGGAAGTTCTCTTCTGGGAGAGTAAGGAGTACATGTAAAATACGGGAGGTGAGGAAAGAAGTATCAGTGAGAGAATAGATAGGAAAAGCACTAGGCAAGGTGGGGCTCTCTTGGTCAAGTGTGGAGAGATGGCATTAAATCTTGTTTTTAAAAAGACAGTATGTCTGTGTGTGTTTGTTACTTTGTTATATGTAGATATTTTAGATCTACTCCTTGTTCTTAGATTTCTGTTTGTATTCCTGAAACTTGCTGCTTTTGCTTACTTTAAAGGTATTTGAGATCTGTGTGATGGTATCAGTTTGGTGATTTGTTTTCTTATTTTACTACTATGAAGTGTTCTATTATATGAACAAACAGCAGATTTTCTGATTAGTTTCTTTATTTTGTTTTTTCCCTCACCATCACTATTTGTTTTAGACAGAATTATGCTGTGTGACCAAGGCTTATCTCACTCAACTCATGCTTCTCCTGCCTCAGTCTCCTTGGTTCTGATTACATGTATATGCCACCAGGCCCAGTTTACAGATTTCCTTTGAACATATATACCACATTTCTCTTAAGACTAACATTACTGTGTTATAGAGCTGGTATGAATATATATGTATAATTTTTAGCTGATAATACTAAACAATTTACAAAAAAATTGATGAGATCTGGTGAGTTTAGGGTATTATGACCATAGACAAATTAGCAAAGGATGTGAAACACTTTATAGTCTGGGTTTTTGCATCTTCAGCTCTTGAAATCATTCATCTTTTTTACTTATAGATGATAATGGATATGTTTTTAGTTATACATTAATTATTTTCACACTGATCTTCACTCATTTTTCCTGGTGATAAGGCAAAAAATTTACATTGTCCAAAGAGAAACCAGAGTATTTTCTAGGTGATTAATGATTAATAATCACCTTCATGTGATTTTTACTTTGACTAATATCTTTTATACCATTAAATTAAATTCTACATACTCCTGTGTGTGTGCATGCATATATGTATGTAGGTGTGCCTATGAGGCTAAGAGTCAGTGTCAAGTGTCTCCTGTCACTGTCTGCCCTGTCTTTTGAGGGTCTCACTGAATCTGGAACTCAAAGATCCAGACCAGTGAGCTTCAGGGATTCACTTCTCTCTCCTGTCCTTCCTGCCCCTAAAGCTTTGGCTGTCTACCCACAACGCAACTTTTCCTATTTGTGTGATGGAGATCTGAACTCAGGTCCTCAGACTTCCATAGCAAACGCTTTATTGACTAAGCCATCTTCCCAGCCCTTATTATTTTTCAGTTAGTATTGTCTGTTTCTTACTGATTTGCAGGAGGTCTTAAGAATTCAAGAAATTGCAACTCTCTTCACCTAATTTGTTTTACTTTTCCTCTGTTACTACTTTTTGAATAAAATTTTTATTTTAATCAAATTAATTGAACAATGAGTATTTTGCTTAACAGGAAAGACAACTAAGATATTTCTACAAGAAATTAGTCAAAATATCTACTGAGATCACAAAGTACAGGATCAATAATTATAGAGAAATTTTTATTTTATGGTTTGGTCACCCAAAGCAACCACTCGTAATAGCCTAATACTGCGCATAGTAGTAAAGAACGGCTCCAACAGCTACAGAACCCTCAGTGATGCATTTGAAACTGACCTATCGCTTTACTAGGACAACAGGTGACTGCAAACAAGTTTTCACTAATTGCTTGTTCCGTGTGAACAGGACTTAGTAAAATGCCCATTACCCAGTGATTTCCGGCAACAGCACCAATTCTAAAGTATACTTTAAGCACTGATCTGTTTGACTGAAGAGACAAAATAGCCAGATTGTTTCATTCTTCTTTACAACCATCACTTAGCATCTGGATATGCCATACTCGTGAGGAGAATGAAGGAAAAAGTGGCCTCTCTGCTTTTGCTTCCAAACCCTGCAACTGTGGTCATCATTTAAACTTGCAATTTTATGGCTTAAATTGGGATGAACACCAAATTATTCATCAAATCTGGCTGACTCTCCAAAAGCTTGTATTCATTTTTATCTTGAAGATGGCTAGTAAAATAATCTAATCTTTATATCAGCAACTGAAGTACAAAGTTTGATTACTGGAGGCAAGAAATCAAGTTTGGCCTCTGGCCCACAGGCTATGTCATCATGTGAAGTGTTCAGTGCTTTATCCTGAATTCCTTCAATTCTGTGTTTCCCTCCGGGAATGTTTGTTACATGCCGATAACCACATCATTACTGCCACCATACACAGAGTAACTGTTTCTCCCCTCTACCACATGCATACAGTCTTCACAAGCCACAGTGTGGGCAGCGTTTCTTGTGACATCTGTTTCATCTTGTATATCAGACTTGAGACCTACCTTGTAAGAATCAAAAAGCCTTCTGTTGCATGTCATGAAGCGACCTGAGCACTGCTCTCGTCGCTGTGGCAGCTGCTGCTCACACCATCCCTAGAGCATTTTTTTTTCATGATTCATTCTTTCAGAACTCATTGAGATCATTTCCCATCCTACAGTCATTTTAGGGAACTTAAAAGCCTTGTGGGTTTTTTTTCTGTAAAATCTAAGCCTGATATGTTTTGATTTAATTTTTATAGGTAATACATTTGTTTCAAACAGATATTCCAGTGATCAAGCACTATTTATTTTTTTTTTGTTTTGTTTTTGTTTTTTTGTTTTTCAAGACAGGGTTTCTCTGTGGTTTTGGAGCCTGTCCTGGAACTAGCTCTTGTAGACCAGGCTGGTCTCGAACTCACAGAGATCCGCCTGCCTCTGCCTCCCGAGCAAGCACTATTTATTAAACAGATTATGACTCTTTTTTGAATAATTATGGACATTTATTAAGCACCAAAGGTATACAACAATAGTTGCTGCAAAATCATTGATATAGTTTCCTATCATTAAGCTTACAATCTAAAACAAAATACAAGAATATTGTCAGCCTGCATCAAAATTTCCTTAACTTGGAATCAGCTACTTTGACAAATAAATGAAACAAAATGACCTGTCTGGTCATTTTGAAAGCTTTGAATATGACACAAAAAATTATTTTAGTGTATCCATTTTTTTCTGTTACGTTAGGATAACTAAGGACAAAAGGGGCACTTAGAAATATGATAAGCACAATTAATTGCCATATTTCCCTTAGAAATACAGAGTTGTTGACTGACAAATGCTAGCAGTCAGTGAAACGCCACAACAAACAAGAACTAGACCAAGTCTTGCATCTTTACCCCACTTTAACATCTCTTTCTTCATCCACACTGAGGGCTCCTGTGACACCCACCGCCCATGAGAAGCACATTCATAGATGAAGTATCATATAATTACCAAGTCAAACTTGCAGGAATGTTCCTGTCTGAATATGTCTGAACAAAGACAGCAGTGGGCACTCTGGCTGTGTGGTGACATGTAGGACGTGTAAGCAAAGGCAGTCAGGCTCAGGCCACGTACCTTCAAAGTGATGAAGGAAGCGTGTGAATGCTTGCTTTTCTGTTCCCTACTTCTAGTGAGGAATGTAAAACCTTAGCATCAAGACTGTAGACTACAAATTTTACTTGCCCAAATGCATGCATTACTTCATAAGTACTTTTAAGGTACTCACTGCTTGTCATTACTAGCTGACAAAAGCACACACTGGTTCTTACTGTCAAATGCAAAGACAATTTTAAATTGTTAAGCAAACACAAAGCATGAATTATTAATCATTTATAATTTTCTTAATCTCAAAAGAACATTAAGAAATAAGATAATTGGTTATAAGTTATCTGAAAACAGAAATGTATTCCATAATGTGCATAGCCAATTATTTTTAAAAATTTATGATTACAAACATTTTAATGGCAGAGTAATAAAACCCAGATAATCCTTTTTTATATATGTGTGAGTATATATATTTCTGAATATGTACATATATGTATGTGCTTGTGGAGGCCAGATGTCAATCTTGGGTGTTGTTCCTCAGGAACCATTCACCTTGCTTTGTTTGAGACAGGGTTTTCCTATTGGAAATTGGGCTCACCAATTAGGCTGTGTTGGCTACACAGTGAGTCCAGGGATCTGCTCACCTCCAAGTTCAAACTCAGGTCCCAAGGCTGATGTGACAAGTACTTTTCTGACTGGTCTCTTTCCTAAGCCCCTGAGATAGTTTTTATGGATAAACAATATAGTAGTGTTGTCTGTGGGGATGTTTTGGGGATAGTGTCTCACATTGCAACCTAGAATTAACCTTCAATCCATGGCAATCTTCCTGCTTCAGCCTCCCAAGTGCTGAGATTACAAATGTGAGACCCTGATCCAGCAATGTTTGTAATATCTTGGCAACTTAGTGGACATTCTAAAAATGTTTCTGCTGCTAACATGTTACCTTTTGTATTTTAAGTTGCCTCGGTATTGCTAGTTTTCTAAGGCAAGGCAAATTAGATTATGTATGAAACATACATATTAACAACATACACAGCCACTTTTTCTGAAACAAGGTTTTAATATGTATGTACCAGGTTTTTTCTTTTTGGGCCACCAACCAGCTCCCAAATGATGACACAGAGACTATGTAGTTTTGAATGTTTAGTCTAGTTTAGGCACATTTCTAGCTAGCTCTTTTAACTTAAATTTACCTGTTTCTCTTTATCTGCCTTTTGCTTTGGGGCTAATTATCTTTCTTCTGTGCATTTTACTTTCACTACCTCTGGCTAGCTGGCGTCTGTCTGGTTTTTTGTCCTGGGTGTCTCCCACCTCGAAAAGGCAGGATATAAGTGAACAGATATCAGAGTTAGCAAACAGTTGGTTTACTACATAGTAAAAAACCTTTTGGCAAGAATACTGAAGAAAATAAAAATATATATATTATGTAAGTTGTCCGTGAATCTGCAGAGAATTGGAAAGGCACAATCAGTATATCTGCCTTGATGGTACACGCTTTTAATTGGAATGCAGAAGCAGACCTGGTCTACAGAGTGAGTTCTAGGACAACTGGTGCTACAAAGAAAAGCTCTGTCTTGGGCTGGGGAACGGGGACCAAAATATGGTGTGCAGGAATAAAAGTATGCTTGTTGCTAATGACAGAGCTCATAATCATATCCAATGTAATTTCTGACACTACAACAGTCATGCTTTTCTATCTTCTCACTTTCTGCTTGTTTACTTGTTTTGTTGTTGTTTTTAGTTTTTATTTTTGTTCCATACAAACATGATAATACAGCAAAGAAACTTGAAGATCAAAAATCAATAAACATATATCACCCAGGAAGGACTTCGGACTTTAAATTTGAGAACCATTGGTAGGAAGAACTTTGATGCAACTGTAAAAGAATATCTTAGGAACTAGTGAGAAAATGATTGCTGTTAGGCTCTGCACACCTGTGATACAAGTAGACACAGTAGATGTCCAAGTTATAATTTTTGATGATATAGAGACATGTATAGATGCTGCTTGCTTTTTAGCAGAATATTTATTTTCTCCTTATACCATACAGTTCAGTCTTTTCCCATTGTCTTTCATTCAGACCCCTTCATTATTTAAAGTTCCCTGCAGAGCCACTATAGTTGCTTCAGCTAATGACTTCTGCACTTGTATACTCCTCATAGTTCTTTATCTTACAGAATGCTTAGTAGGACTGTGAAAGGAAGAGCTAATGGTTAGTAATAAAAATGTTAGTTTGGCCGGGCGATGGTGGCGCACGCCTTTAATCCCAGCACTTGGGAGGCAGAGGCAGGTGGATCTCTGTGAGTTCAAGACCAGCCTGGTCTACAGAGCTAGTCCCAGGACAGGCTCCAAAGCCACAGAGAAACCCTGTCTCGAAAAAGCAAAAAAAAAAAAAAAATGTTAGTTTGTAGCTAATTTGAAATGCTTTATTGCTTTCTATGTATGTTGGCAATGATTCAGATAATTCAAGGATGGTTGGTGTCTTTGTAAACAATAGCTAAAGTGTTTCTTGCCTGGGTCTTTGTAAAGTGTGTTCAGGAGTTGCAGTATAACTCTGTGTTACAGTTTTTCTTGAATAATGTGTGTATGATACTATTACAAAAATGAAACAACAAATGACTTTACATTTTTTTACTTTTTACCAGCTTTCCACTCTTTGTGGACATAATTAAAAATAGGTACGGGTTGGGTTGACAGTTTTTAACTGGTATAAGGCTTTTCTTAACTATTTTTAAGTTAAAATTTACACTTCTGGTCTCCATTCACAATAAATATGTGAGTCTCTGTGGTTTTTGTTGTTATTGTTGTTGTTTTAAGTCTATAAATGGCTTCTTAATTAAAGGGGCTGGAGAGATGACTCAGTGATTAAGAAACTGGTAGCTCAAAGCCTGTAATTCCAGTCCCAGAGGACCTGACACCCTCTTCTGACCTCCGTGGAAAACAGGCGTGCACATGGTGCAGAAACATACATGCAGGCTAAACATCTATACATATAACAATAATAGTATTTTTTACTAGTATACATTGTATTTTAGTCCTTTCTGTGACAGTTTTAACCTTTCCTGTATTTAATTTTGCACATCAGCATATATGAAACTCCTTTGTAGTATATTCTCAAGAGTGCAAGTGAAATAAATTAGCTTCTTTGATCTGAATGTTAAAACCAGTTTTGACCTGAAAACTAAGCTTATACATTGTTCTTAGCTGGCAAATATTCTCTACTAAATTCTGTTACACAAAGCAGCAAAAAGAATTCTACTTTAATTTTATGAAGTTCACATCAAAGTACTAAGTGGCATCTTTCATTTTTGATATATTTCTCAATTTATTTTGTAGCTTCTTCTCAGCCTATTGATAACCATGTTAGCCCATCCTCCTACTTGGGCCAGACACCAGCATCACCAGCCAGATACTCACCCATTTCTAAAGCAGTGCTTGGAGATGATGAGATTACTAGGTAAGGCACTTAATATTCATCTTCTTACAACTGTTAAGTACCATTTTGATTAGCCACAATAGAGAGCCATACTTTTTAGGGCTAATAAGTAATTTCTGCTCCTTTCTAAAATACTGCTTTTTACCGTCTTAAGGCAAGGTCAGTTTCATTAAAACTTAGCTTCAGTAGTTTGGTATGCTAGTAAACACCTGGTATTCTAGCCCTGAAAAGGCTGAAGCAAGAAGATTGTGGGTTCAGGCTCAAGGCTGGGTTACAGATCAAAACTCTGGTTTTCTTTTTGGTTTGGTTTGGTTTTTATTAGAAGGAAGAGATTAGCTTAGATAAAACTAAACTAAGAGGTCCATCCTTTAAACTAACTTTGTTTTTTTTTAATATATGTTATAGAATATTATAGTAAGCAATTTGTGTTCAGAAATGAGCAAGTGATGACTATATTGCTTGGTATATATTGTCGATACTCTGACACCAAATTGGCTTTCATCTAATAGTAGTAACTGCAAAAAGTTTATTTCTAGGAAGTTCTATAAGATTCTGATGAAATAGAAATATTTTAACTCCTTTTCACATTATGCATTGAAGTCATGAGACATTGTGTATTTTTACAAGTACTTTATATTAACTGTTGCATTTAGCATCATGTATGTCCTCAGTAATATCTTAGTTTTTATTACTTACATCATTGTAATCATTGTTTACTTTGAACCTTTGTGTTTGTTTGAATTGTTACTTTCTCTGTAGACTTCCAACAGTAGACTTAGTTCTTAAACTCTTTATCTCTGGATATATAGTATATAAAATAGATACATAAATCAAGCATTTATTGATAAAATAATTTACTTTAAAACAAGAGTAAATCTTTTTAAAAAACTAAAGACCAAATTTTCTTTTTTTTTTTTTTTTTTTTTTTTTTTTTTTTTTGGTTTTTCGAGACAGGGTTTCTCTGTAGCTTTGGAGCCTGTCCTGGAACTCCCTTGGTAGACCAGGCTGGCCTCGAACTCACAGAGATCCGCCTGCCTCTGCCTCCCGAGTGCTGGGATTACAGGCGTGCGCCACCACCGCCCGGCAGCTCAGTTCTTAAAAGGATTTGCTTCTGTTGCAAAGGATCTAGGCTTACCTCAGTACCCACATGGTGACTTGCAACCACCTGTCTCTCTAGTTCTAGGAGTTCTGATGCCGCCTTCTGGCCTCTGTGAGCACCAAACGCATGACATGTACTTCCATACTTTTGTGCAAGAATTCACATCTATAAAAGGAAAATAATAAGTCTTTAAAAAGAAAAGTCTCTAGTATAGAAGTGTTTTTCTTGTTTCTGAGTTAAGTGTTGGAAACATTTTAGCCGGGCTAGTAATGACAATTAATAGAAAAAATAGAATTCTTGTTTTTTAAATGAGTAGTCAGTGCTTATTGTTCATAAGCATTACTTCTCAACTGATCTGTTTTTGTTATTTGCTAATAGTGCCTATTTCTAGAAGGAAAATTGATGATTAATATAGCTTTCATATGTTTACATATATTGCCAATTAAAGGGTAGGTTGTATTTACATTTTCCTTCCTGTTCCCATCCAGCCTCTCTGCATATCTCTTATCTTCTAGATGAGATATGTTGGATGTTTAGCATAGAATACCTACCTGTTTGCATACTAATGTGAAAATCAGATGGTTGGTTACTGAATAGGTCTTCTTAAAATGGTGTACATTGTATCAATCCCATGGATAATTAAGCTCCTTATCCAGATAAGAAAGTATGCCCAAACACTATAAGTCCTCCACAGTTGGAACCAAAGTTCCTTGAGAAGTTGTCACCCATTCTCAGCTCCCCTTCAGGAATTCCACAGCATACATTTAATTGCTATAAAGCTTTGTTAATTATTCTTTAGTCAGAGCTGGGTGTGTAAATGGTGCACACCTTTAATCCCAGCACTTGGTAGGCAGAAGGAGATGGTTCTCTGTGAGTTTGAGGCCAGTCTAGTCTACATATAGTGACTTTAAGGACAGCCAGAGCTACATAGTGAGACTCTTCTATCTTAAAGGAAAAAATAAATAGATATTTTAATTAGTTTTATTTATGTACTCACATACCATGAATTTTACGCTTGTCAAGTTTACAGATGGGGCTGGGAAATGGCTTAGTCGGAAGACCTGAGTTTGACACACACATTCCCCAAACCTGTATTTTAAAAAGGCCAGATTGGTTGGTGGCACACTTGCAATCCCAGCACTGGGGAAGCAGAAGCATGCAGATCCCTAAGACTGTTTAGCCTACCAGCTTCACCCAGTTGGCAGGTTCCAGACCAGTAAGAAAGCCTGGCTTAGAAGGTAGACAATTCCTGAGAAATGACACAAGATTTTCCTCTGATTGCACACATGAATACCCACATACACACACAATAGTAAGATGTACAGCTCAATAATTTGTAATATATGTCTTTAATTTTTATTTTTTTAAATATTTATTTATTTATTATGTATACAATATTCTGTCTGTGTGTATGCCTGCAGGCCAGAAGAGGGCACCAGACCCCATTACAGAGATGGGTGGCCACCATGTGGTTGCTGGGAATTGAACTCAGGACCTTTGGAAGAGCAGGCAATGCTCTTAACCTCTGAGCCATCTCTCCAGCCCCTGTCATTAATTTTTAATGTGATAAAATATATATAATAAAAATTAAAATTTTAGTCATTTTCACAGTGTATATTTCAGGCACATTATATTCAGTGTGCCACTATTACCACTAGCCATTTCCAAAACCATTTTCATCATCACAGATGAATCCTCAAGCTCTTGATAACTTGAGTCTACTTTCAGTCTATGAATTTGATTCTTGGGTATTCATGTAAGCAGAACCAAACAGTATGTCTAGTTTCCAAGGTTCACTCATGGGTTAGTATATATCAGCTCTTCATCTTTCTAAGTAATAGTGTGTGTGTGTGTGTGTGTGTGTGCGCGCGCGCGCGCGCTTATGTGCACCCATGCCTCTTCACACTTTCAAACCACAGTTTATTCATTCATCCATTGGTTACCACTTAACTTTGTTTCCAGCTTTTGATTACTGTAAACAGTTCTGTGAAAACAGTGACATTCACATGTCTGTTCAATGCTTACTGTGAGCCAGTTACTTTGGGAATAGATAGGGGTGGAGTTCCGAGACTATATGTAACTTGTTTGTGTGTTAGCTTTGTGAGCAAATAAAATACTTCACATCACTGCCAGTTGCTTCGGAGAGTCCCAGAAGTATCCTGTGGTTTAATTTACATTGTTTAATGACAGTTTCTGTTGGACTGCAATTCGTGGATTATATTTACATTTATAATTTTTTTCCTCCAGAAAACAATTATTCTATGAATTTACAATTCACACATGTGAATTCATGCCCTGCACCCTGAATCCACTATCTACCATGGTGAAACTCACGTGCCCCTCGTCCTGCTCTACCTCCCTTTAATGTCCATATTTTCTCCCATATAGAGGTATATATACACATGTATGTACTAGACATTTTTCTTTGATATGAAAAATAACTTTGTAAGCACCATAAATATGTAGAAAGTACTATTTCAATTTTTGAGTAGGCCAGTATGTAAGAAGATTGATAAAACACTATGTCACCTTAAAGTAATAGTTAACTCTCACAGCTATTATAACCAATTGTTTTCTTTTATGATTTAGAAAAAGTATATTAAAATTTTTAGATGCATGCCAATATACTGTATTCTTCTTAAGAGTAATGTCTGTCAAGTGGAATTCTATATTTCATCAAATTTAAAAGGATCTGCTTCTCGCACTTTCTTGATCTTACTGTAAGAGAGATGTGAATGATTTTCGCATAACTCTAACTGCCAGCAGTTGTGAAAATTATCCATGGTGAGATACAATCCAGAGAGTTTTGATGTGTAGAAGAAAAGTAAATGCATCCGTCATAAAATTCATTTTGTAAAGTAATAAACAGGGCCGGGCATGGTAATGCAAGCCTTTAATTACAAGCACTTGGGAGGCAGAAGCAGACAAATCTCTGAGTTCAAAGCCAAATAAGAACTACATAGTGAGACCTTCTCTGAAAAAAAGTGATGAACACTCAGAATACAAAAAAATCTTTTGTATTTTGGATAATAAAATTCAGGAAGGCTGCTCTTGTTTGGAGATGGACTTTGCCTGTGATGCCTGGTGGTCTCAGATCCTCACATGTTAGCCTTGCAAGCAGCTAGGACCACTGGTGCATACAGTCTTGCCCAGTTGTTAAAGAGGCTTAATTACTTTATCTAAAAAATTTGGAGATGGGTGTTTTCCAGGTTGGCAGGGCAACCATAATGCCCATGAGGTCTCTGATTTCACCTCCAAATATCTTCATTATGTTTGTTTGATGGCCAGGTAGGTCATATGAGAATGGAGGGCAGGAATGTGTTCTGTTAAGGTCTTTCTCTGTCAGAGGTCAGAAGGGTTGAGCCCTCTCCTTAGCAAAAGGGAATAGTTTGTACTGACTAGTTGAATCTTATATGGCTTTGCGACTAAAAGAAGGGCGAAAGAGATAGCTGCTCTGTTTACCTGAGAAATAATGGCCTTGATGACTTCTCAGGCAACAGTGCACACAAACTCTCTTGATAGACTATATATACTACTTTCTATTACCTTTAATACTATTTTTACTCTTTGAATATTCATAAAATGTTTTGATCAAATTCACTACTTCCCAACTCTTCCCAAATCCATATATTATTTCTTACTTTCATATTATTTTATTTTTTATTATTATTCTGGTTTTGTTTGCTTGAGTTTTACCACTGGGATTTTGTTTTGTTTTTTGCTTTTATATAAAATTAGATTTTTATCTCTTTTATTTCTCCTTTTCCTTGTAATTTTGAGAAAATTTTCTTTTCAAGACAGGGTTTCTCTGTAGCTTTGTAGATCAGGCCAGCCTTGAACTCAAAGAGATCTGCCTGCCTCTGCCTCCTGAGTGCTGAGCTTGAAGGCTTGCACCACTATCACCTGGCTTTTAAGAAATCTTTTATATAACATTTGGGTTTTGAATTAGGCTTTGTTTTGTTTTGTTTTGTTTTTTCCATTTAGCTTTGTGTGTTGTTAGGTATTAGTAGCACATGCCTATAATCTTCATACTCAGGAGACTGGGTAGAATTGCTATGAATTTGAGACCAGATAGTTGACGGTCAGCCAGGGCTCCATAGAAGAATCTCCTCCCCTCACAGGAGTCATCAGTAGGATGCTCTTCTGCGAAGAATGTTCAAGTTTACATAAAATCTCTAAGGTATTTAATTTTTTCCTTAACTTTTAGAGAACCTAGAAAAGTTGTTCTTCATCGTGGCTCAACAGGACTTGGTTTCAACATTGTGGGAGGTGAAGATGGAGAAGGAATATTTATCTCCTTCATCCTGGCTGGAGGACCTGCTGATCTCAGTGGAGAACTCAGAAAAGGAGATCGTATTATATCGGTAGGATCTGATAATTAGATGTTTTATTTTCTTTGCTGTGAGCTGTTAACCATTAAAAAATAAATTTTAAAAATAATTTAAAAGTATACTTTTGATATGCATTGTGGAGTTCAGTCTTATTTGGTGTTTTTGGGTTTTTTTCTTTTTTTATCCAAGCTGACATTTTCTGCATCTAACAGTGTTTATTGGTATATAATGATTACCATTATTTGTGGCACTTGGGCTGAACCTAGGGCCTCAGATCCACATACCTGCTCCACCAGTGAACTACATCCCCAGGTAGAATAACAGTAGTTAATTAGTAATTCTAGTCTCATATCTTTGCTTTTTTTTTCCCTATAATGTTTGATTTTTTTAACTTTTCCTTCAGTACTGATTTTTTAAATATATTTTATTCACCTACATTTCTCATAATTTCACTGAATATAGAACTGTCAACATTTTTTTCTTTTTCAGCACTTTTTTAAATTATTGGGTATGAGTGGTTTTGAGCACGCCTGCTGTAGGTAGAGGTCAAAGGACAGTCTTCTTAAGTCAACTTTCTTCCTCTATGGACTCAGGATATCAAATTCAGGTTAACAAGCTTGCATGGCAAGTGCTTTTACCTGTTTTGCCATCTCACATCCCCTATATCAGTTTTGGAAGTTCCTCGGTCAGTATCTCTTCAGAATACCCATGTCTTTGTTAGACTGTGTGATAGATACTGTTACACAGGTGATGATAGAGTCTGTCTTTCCTCATGTTCTTCTTTTCCTGTCTTTACGTTTCAGCTTGGAAACTTGATTTGACTTATGTTCAAGTTTCCTATTTTTCTTTAGCTAATTTTACTATACTGCTAAGTTTTTCAAATAAAATCTGGTAATTTTTTCATAGCAATTCAATTTGTTCATTTTTGATAGTTTTTATGCCTTTGCTCAAAGTCTGCAAACTCATCATCAACATCATCTGTCTGTACAGCTGTTAGCATTTTTATCATAACAATAATCATTTTTAGTAACAGGTTCTCATTAAAACCCTAGTTGGCCTTCTGTTTTCTATAGTGTCGTCTAGCATGGCCAGCAACTCATGGATACCCTTTGCCTCCCTAAGTACTGAGATTACAGGCATGTCCTCCACCCTCACCTAACTTCTCTCTGTCTTGATAAGTTACATTTTATCCATCTTTGCTTGTCTTATAATCTAAACTATCATGAGACATTTTGGATAAAATAATAAATGAAGTAGGACACACAAGATGAAAGACACTTGCTATTAAGCCTGATGACCTGAGTTCAGTTTCTGGGCCCACAAGGTGGAAAGAAAGAACCAGCTGTAGCAAGTGTGCTCTGACCTCCGCCCCCCCCCTCTTATTAGCAGGCAGGGGTGGGCATGCAAACTGTGGGTGGGAACCAAAGGGATCGCTCCTCCTGTCCCCCTCTCTTGTTCTCCCTTTCTCAATAATTTAATATCCAGAATTGTTTAAAGTATGAAGTAAATCCTATATGTTATTATTCTGTAAGAGAGTAATTTGTATGTCAGGGATTAATCCTAGGACTAGGGAGTGCTTCGTATCTTAGGCTGCCAGAATCAAGTTGTATAAACATAATCTGTAGTTGTACTGTATTTTGTTATAGCTTCAGTTTAATTTAGTGGGAGTTTTTGCTTGGTTGTTTTGTTTTGCTGGCTTTTGTTTGGTTTTTAAGAGTAGGATCTTGAAAAACCAAAAAAAAAAAAAAGAGTAGGATCAAGTAAGCATTTTCTGAGCACTGAAAGTTCTCATGTTTTACAGCTGAACTGACACCATCCCAAACTGCTTTATAACTCAACTGCCGACTTCTTGGAGTGCTGTAGTTCTTTGTGTTCTCTGAACGTACCCTGTTTTTTCTCTACCTCGGGAATATTTGTTTCCCATTCTATCTTCTGTCTGCACTGACTTGGAGGGCTTTGTTTCGCCTGTCTTGGCACACTTTTTTCCCTGAGCAACTGGAAGTAAAGAGTTCCTGTTAATTTTCAACACCGTGAAGCTTCTTCGGTGTAGTTTTTAGTATTTTAACTACTTTAAGTATTATTATGAGCTAAATTTAGTAGGCTTCTGTCTTAGTTTGGTTTTATATTGTTGTGAAGAAACACCATAACCATGACAACTCTTATAAGGAAGACATTTAATTGAGAAGGCTCGCTTAACAGTTTTAGAGGTTTAGTCCATTATCATCATGGCAGGGAGCATGATGGAGTGCAGACAGATGTGTTGCTGGCTACATCTTGGCTTGCAGGCAACAGGAAGTTGACTGAGACACTGGGCGATAACCTGAATACAGGAAACCTCAAAGCCTGCTCCCATATAGACACATACTTCCTACAACAAGGCCATACCTACTAATAGTGTCACTCCCTATGAGGTAATGCGGGCCAGTTGCATTCAAACTACCACAGCTACTGTCTTATATTTGGGAATACCCTCTACAATTTAGGGATGCTTAGATCTTTCTTAATGCTTATGTTTCAGTGCCCAAACATTTATCTGAATACTCAGTCAAGATCCATGGTAATGAGGTTGACAGGTTGGGCATAGACTTGCCTTGGGACTTCCTAGAAATTTTATGTTTCCCCAATCTACAAGAAACCATAAGATGCTGAGTAAAGATTTCTTTACTGGTGTCTTCCTATTTCCATCTATTCCTCCTCCCTCACTACTGTCAAGGATGAGAGCGACCATTGGTGTCCTCTTGTCACTTTTGGACACTTTAATTTTTTTGTCTTTTATTACATTTACTTTTTGTTTTCTTGGCGGGGGAGGGTGCAAGGGCAGAGGGACGTTATGGAGACACAGGGAGATGAGTAGAATTGGGGTACGTGATATGAAATTCACAAAGAATCAAATTGGGGCTGGATAATGGAAATAGTACATATGTTCTTTAAGTAGTTTCGTGAGTGCATATAATTGTCAGATGCCTCCATCTTAATTAGTCATAGGGGCTTTTGTTTATTTTATCTTACATTTGTGAAGAGATACAGTAGTTTGGTCTTTTTAAAAATAAGTTATAGTGTGATAAGGACAAATTGGTGGTAAGCTAGTTGGGAAAATAAAATTAGCTTAGGACCTTCACTCCACACCTTCAGTCAAAGTACATTTTCAGTTGGCATAGGCTTCGGTGTGAAAAACTCAGAGCAAAAATAGAGAATTTTAAGTTGCCCATGTGAGACCAGCTTATGTGGGTCACTGACATACTATGTTGCCAAAATGTGTTGGGGCAGCAGCACAGACCAACAGCACAGTCCAGACTGCTCCAGAGAGTGCAAGACTCACCTGAGTCAGCACTGTTTGGCAGTATGCATCAGTGACATTGACATGTAAATGCTTAGAGTCCTCTCTGAGGAAATGCCGTGAAAATAAAATAGAAAGATATTTAGGAGCAAGAGGAAAATGTGCAAAAAGATCTTCAAAATTGAACACAGCCTAAAAACTCCAGGACAAACGTTTATCATTAGATAAAAATCAAAAGCAGAAATAATAAGAAAATACACTTTAAAACAAAAGTGGTTACTAAAATATACACACACACACAGAGAGAAAGAGAGATTTGGTACATATATCACTTTCCATAAATTTAGGAAAGATATAAACCAAAAATAAATTTTAAGAGATCTATAGCAAGGAAAGACAGACACTAAATCACTAATCAAAGGCTTGGATTATAATTTTGTGGTGGAGCATGTATTTGACATTCACAAAGTCATAGGTTTGATTCCAGTACCAGTATAAATATATTTTTATAGTATGTGGATTATATATGTGGAGCAAGAAAGAGAAATCAAAGGCACCAATGTAGGCAGTTTCTCTGAGAAACTTTTAAAAAAAAATAAGAAATTCCAGCAAATCAGAAGAAATGTAACTTTTTCCTAACTCAGTCTATGAGGCTGGACTTAGACAGAACAAGAAAGCTACGTTTGAGAATATAGATGTTAGGACCCTCCACAAAATAGAGTGGATCTAGAAACATATAGTCATGCATTGTAGCCAAGAGGACTTTATCCAAGAAATGCATGATTGGTTCTACAGAAGAAAACCAGTTAGATTTTTTTAATATTCTAATTCTCTTTTATATTTATTTATTTATTTATTTATTTATTTATTTATTTATTTATTTATTTATTAAGTATACAATATTCTAATTTTA
>NC_022010.1:41022541-41033255 GCF_000317375.1 Microtus ochrogaster
TTAAATATTTATTTATTATGCATACAATATTCTGTCTGTGGGTATGTCTGAAGGCCAGAAGAGGGCGCCACATCCCATTACAGATGGTTGTGAGCCACCAGGTGGTTGCCGGGACTCTAACTCAGGACCTTCGGAAGAGCAGGCGATGCTCTTAACAGCTGAGCCATCTCCCCAGCCCGGAAAACCAGTTAGAAATCATCCTGATACCGTATTATTAGCTGGGTAGCCAGCCTTCTGAAATCCTTTTATGTTTGACTTTCTTCTCTTACTGATAAAGTATTTTTAGTGAATCAAATTGTTTAAAATAATCATGTATTTTTTTAACTGTACATTGTATTTAAATAATAAAGGTACTGCAACTAATCTGTACCTATCCATATAACAGACCATTGATTTCTTACATTAGTATTTGATTTTCTTTATAGGTAAACAGTGTTGACCTCAGAGCTGCGAGTCATGAACAAGCAGCAGCAGCATTAAAAAATGCAGGCCAAGCTGTCACTATCGTTGCACAATATCGACCTGAAGGTAATACAGTCCTTGTTACCTATAACTATTGTACATTTTAGTTATTTCCATTATTTTAATTTTAAGTTCTTCCTCTTGGCGATGTTTACGTTTTTTAACTTTTTTTTCCCTTTTTTGAGACAGGCTTTCATGTAGCCTTGGCTGTTATTGAACTCAGTGTAACTAAGGATAACCTTGAACTGCTCCTCCTGCCTTCCTACCTCCCAGATACTAGAATTATGGTTGAATGTCACCATGCCTGTTTTTATACTATGCTGAGGATCAAGACACAGGCTTTATTCATTTAGGCAAGCACCTGCCATTTGAGCTACATTCCCAGCCCTTAATAATGTTTCATTTATAACCTTAACTCTTTTATGTTTGTTTTAATTTGCTAATCCAGTATTTGTCCAGTCTAAACCAACTTATTTTCCAGGCCAGAAGTATTTTTTCATTAAGATTGAGGACACTTCCTCTGCCAACTGCTTTGTGATTGAACCATTATTTGGATTAATTTTCAAGTTTCTTTTTAATTTGACTTCCAACTTAACACATTTTAATATTGTTTTTACTAATCATTGATTTGAAAGATTAATAAAGACCGTAAGTAAAAATAGTAATGCTGCCAAAGAAAATAAAGTTACTCAGTTTTTTCTTTTGAGTTACATTATAATTATTAACCAAGTTTATGATATTTTTCTAGTATTTAAAATAAAATAATGGAGTTTATGGTACACTTTGTTTTTAGATAATAAGGCATCATGAAATAATTTGACTAGATTCCTAAGGGAAGAAAGTAATAATGGAAAATTTGAGGTAATACTATAGTAAACATGTGTAAAATTCTAGTAGGCATCAACGTTAGAGGTTAACTAGTAAAACCTCAGGGAATTGACCAGTTTGAACACCCAGAAGAATACACAGTAGCATGCTTGTTGATGTTCATAAAAAACATGATGAGGAAGGAAAAAATGATGTGGCTGAAGAAACTACATTAAATAATTTATAATTTAGGCATTAAATAGTCTATAATTTAGCATCTAGAAGAAATATAATTACCAGATGTTATTATATTTACTTTTATTTTCCTAGTCCAGCAAAATTGAACTTAAGAGTAATATATAGTTTTAAAGTTAGCTAACCTGAGCATTCATATGAAGGTGTTAATAAACAGCAGAAAGTAGCAGCAAAACTCATCAACAGATAACATATGATGTGAAGTTTAACCTCAGCTTCCATAGCAGTTTATGCATTCGCTTTGAAAGAAAACTACAGAGTAGAAGAACCATGGTAGAGATTAATAAAGCTAAAAAAAAAAAAACAGACATTGCATAAATTCAGTGAGGAAAACAGTATAAAAGTAAACAAAATAAAACAGAGATAGAGAAAAGCTGAAAATATTCAATGGCAATGTTTTCAAAAGAAAATAAATGTGTCTATGTAACATTCATAGTTGGCAGTTTGTACTTGTTCGTTTATGTATTGTGTATGTGACAATAGTAATAAAAGGAAGCCTTTGGTTAAAGAGTGAAAGGATGTTAGAGGGGTAGAGGGAGAAAAGGAAGGCAGAAGTGATGTATTTATATTTTGATTTAATGTTTTATTTAAAAAATCTTTGGAAAGTAAAAGTTTGAAATTTCAATTTAATACATTCATAAGAACTTTCTGCTAACAGGAAGGATTGTTACAGTGGAACAGAACACATAAAGTCTTGATTTTTTTTTTTTAATGCCCATTGACTTTTACCTAAGTCTAGCACATGCCCCATATTGAATAGATGCACTTGCCGCTCACAGTGTTTCTCCATAGAGAAACCTGAAAATTAAGCTCAGAATAGGCACGTTTTGTAGCCAAGAGCGTAAGAAGTGCTATCGTTGTCCATTGAGCATAACCCACCAGAAAGACTTCCTGTCAGGTTACATCCTGGTGTGAATAGTCAGCACAGCCGAGAAAATAGTGGCTCCTGAAGGAGCAGATGTTTGGTTATGTACAGAAACTTCATAAAGTGAGCGCACATGGTTAGCCAGTATTTATTACCCATGAGTTTTACGAGTTACACAGAAAGGAAAGAGCTAAATATTAACTCTGTAATGTTGGGTTAGAATTCATAAATTTGGTATGAGCTCAGTTTTCAGGTTATGTAAATATAAATAACAAATATAACTATAAACATCTTTATATGCATATACGAATAGCCATATTCGTTATACATAATACCACTGAGGGTCCTGGCCCAGTCACACCGTAGTAGCAATGAGCATGCATAGTCCCTAGGTTTTGCCTTCTAGTGAGGAATACCTCATTAAAATCTGAGGCTGTTTGGACAGATGGCTGGCTCCCCGACTCAGGCAGGGAAGATGCTGTGTTATTTTGTGATATCTTGTGCCAAAAAGTAAAAGACTCAAGCAATGATGAGTCCCAGATCCCAAATCCAACTTGGAACAAGACACACTGGCCAAATTAACAGTTTCTGCTTCAAATTAGTGATATGATACTAAGTGTAAACTACTAAGTTAGGATATCGTGAGTCTTTACTACTGTTAGTTGCTTGATAGGCTAGTAAGATTGCTGAGCAAGTAAAGGCACTGTGACCAAGCCTGATGACCTGAGTTCAGTCCCAAATCCACACAATAGAGAATCAATTTCCACAAGATGTCAAATGAACCCTACACGGGATCCATGAAATATGTATACCTTCCCCCAACACACCAAATAAATAGGGGTTTTTTTTCTTTAATTTAAAAAGTAAGAGATGTATTCAGTTTGAAGAACTCACTTGGAAGGGGAAGTGACCATCAGGCGGCCCTCCCTCATCAAGTGGTCAAAGACAGTAAAATCAGCAAATGTAGTAAAAAGATAGATGAAATCTAGGTAGATTATACAGGGGCTTCAGAGGTCCTCATCTGTGACTTTACTGCCAGAGCTGCCCAGCCTCAGCCTGTGTGGACGCAGCAGAGGATACTTTTCAGGGTCAGAAAAAGACTGCTGTAATGTTCTGACTGAGCAGAGGCTTTGACCAGGTTCACAGTGCCAGGGAATTGAGTTGTTTGCTGCTCTCTGCAGATCCCAGCACTGCTCTCTAAGTGCTCGTGTAACATCAGCTGTTCATTTCAAGAGTGTGTCTTCTGGCGTGCCCTTGTGAAGACATTATTCTGATTCATAAGATTATGAATTATCCAACATGGATACCCCGGGAGGTCACTCTCCCCCGGCTCTGCCCTAGTGGCGTAGGGGAGCATAGGGCCCTGCCCTGTGATGTACAGTCCCGTTCCACGACGTTGGAGATGAAGCTGGGCCTCGAGTCTGCGCCTGCATATTCCTACGGTTTCTCAGAGTCCTCTGGACCATGACTGAGGAGACAAACCATGCAGGAAACAATCTTAAACCAGGAAATAGGGGAATGAGACTGTGTGATTGGGAAACTGGATTAGAATTTATTTATGAAATAAAAATGCCCTGTTTTTCAAAAAAAAAAAAAGATTATGAATTATACTATGGTTTAAAATAGCTTCAAAAAATTTGAAATTTTTTAATTTCATGAATGTTCTGATTACCTTTCTTATTTTGGTGATCATTTAAAAGTTATAAACTAGTTAAATTTAGTTCTATCTGGTTCGGGTATATTTTTTTTTCTCTCATGGAAAATTGCAGCAATCAAAGTATCTAACATTAATTATTGTAGATTTCTATTTTTAATTGAAAACTGGAATATTCAAGTTCTGCTTTTTAAATTTTACATCTGAATTAAAAGATAATGAAAACTGCTAGTGTTATTTAATTTGTGGAGTTTTCTTTTAGTGGATCAAATATGATTTGAACAAAAACATCCTCCACTAGCCAGTTCTAATTTCTGGTAGAGTTAGGCCCTTGCTTCTGTTTTAAACTTGTAGACATACTTTATACTTACATATGACCTACATCAAAAGAATAAATAATCTAATAAAAAAAATGGGGTACATATCTAAACAGAGGAATCTAAAATGGCTGAAAGATACTTAAGGAAATGCTCAACATCCTTAGCCATCAGAGAAATGGAAATCAAAACAACTCTGAGATTCCATATTATACCTGTAAGAATGGCCAAAATCAAAAACATTTACAGCTTAGGCTAGAGAGGATGTGGGGTAAAGGAAACACTCCTCCATTGCTGGTGGGAGTGCAAACTGGTACAGTCACTTTGGATGTCAGTGTGGTCATTTCTCAGAAAATGAGGAAACAACCTACCTCAGGACCCAGCAATACCACTTTTGGGTGTATACCCAAACGATGCTCACTTGTACCACAAGGACATGTGCTCAACTATGTTCATAGCAGCATTGCCAGAACCTGGAAACAACCTAATGCCCCTCTATTGAAGAATGGAGGTACATTTACACAGTGGAGTACTACAAAGCAGAAAAAAACAATGACATTTTAAAATCAGAAGGCAAATGGATGAATCTAGAAAACATATTGAGTGAGGTAACCCAGACCCAGAAAGACAAATATCATATCATATGTACTTAGACCTAAAGCAAAGAAAAACCAGCCTACGATTCATAATTCAGAGAACCTACACAACAAAGAGGACCCTAAGAGAGACATACATGAATCTCATCCATATGGGAAGTAGAAAAAGACAAGCTCTCCTGAGTAAATTGGGATCATGGGGACCATGGGAAAGGGTGAAAGGGAGGGGAATGAAGAAAAATATATAGCTCAATAAAACATTCTTTTTAAAAAAAAGTTAATGACCTAACTAATTTTAGAGTTTTTAGGTCATTAGGTCAGTTTTAAAGGCACTTTATATAGTTTACATTTTACTTTTAAGAAACTTGTTCTTAGTTTATTTCTTTTTTTTCCCATCAGAGTACAGTCGTTTTGAAGCTAAAATCCATGACTTACGGGAACAACTGATGAGCAGTAGCATTAGTTCAGGGTCGGGTTCTCTCCGAACTAGCCAGAAGCGATCTCTCTACGTCAGGTGAGATTTACTTGCAATTGTGACGTCACTTAATCATTTATGTATGCAGACTTTTAGTTGTTCTTTTTTTACTGTGACTGACTTGAATTTACTATAGAAAAATTCAATACAAATCAGTAAAAACATTTCCATGAGTGACTTTCAGACTTGTCTTTCAAGAGTTAGGATATTATAATTTTAATATTTAGATTATGTGACCCTTTGAATTAATAATGGTATAAAGAAAGGCAAAATAAATGTGGGCTAAAAAATTTAGGTTGATGTTTTAGAATTGATTGCATAATTTTGTTTGGGTTAAATTTGTCTACATGTACTCCTGCACATAAAATAACAGAATGAAAAGTAATGCTGTGAAAAACTACATAAAACTCTAAAACTAGTTAGGCCATTAACATATGTGTTGTAGAAAGGAAATGTAGAGAACAACTGCATTCCACTGTGTCCAAAACTGACTTCTTTCCAAAGAGCAATTAACTCTACACCAAAAATTACCCTCCCCGCCCCCAGAAAAAAAGGTGTTGGGTAGCATGGAAAGATTTTACCTTAATTTTAAGTTTTCAGCTTAGGACAAAAGAATTCATGTTTGGGGGGCTGGAGAGATGGCTCAGCGGTTAAGGGCATTGCCTGCTCTTCCGGGGGTCCTGAGTTCAATTCCCAGCAACCACATGGTGGCTCACAACCATCTGTAATGAGGTCTGGTGCCCTCCCCTGGCCTGCAGGCATACACACAGGCAGAATATTGTATACATAATTATTACAGTCAGTGCTCCCAACCTCTGAGCCATCTCTCCAGCCCCCAATAATAAATATTTTTTAAAAAAAAAGAATTCATGTTTGGATTTCAGTCTGTTTACCACAGTTCTCCTTGGTTCCCTTTGCCATATGCTGGAAATGCTGGGGAGTATAGTGCACTGTTTCCCTGGTGCTGAGATCAGACTCATGTCCTTATTCATCCCAGGCAAGTGCACTGCAGCCCAGCTTTTCCCTCTACTTTTAAGAGAGCTTATTTGGACTTGAATTAATTTATTTACATATTGTGTATTAACCAGTTAAATAGTAGTTAAAAATTTTTTTTTAACAAATTTTGAAATACTTAACATTGTGCAGATTAAATTAATAAAGTATCTTAAAAAATTTGGCACCTTATAAAGTTAACTGTACTTAATTTTTATTGATAATGACTTTTGAACCGCTAATTCTACTTTTGCAAACAAGTGATAGAAGTAGTTAACTGGTAAAATAATCACTCTTCGTATAGTTTTATATACGTGTATACCTATGTTAATCTATGGATAGGAGTTTGGAGGGTTTTCTTCTAAATGTCTAATCAAAATAGACAATAGATAATGTTTACATTTTCTTTTTCTAGATTAACTATGTTTCTTTTCATTTAAGAATCCAATTTAGCTTGTTATTGGATTATAGTGAAAGAAATTTTGGGTGCTGAATTCAATTTTTTTTTTGTAGTGAGATGGTGTGTCAGTATCTCTCCCCGAAGTCCTCAACTTAAGCAATCCTCCTGCCTCAATTTCATGGCTAGCTGAGACTGCAAGGCTAGCCCAGTGTACCCAAAGATTTTTTTTTAATTTCTCTTACACATTTTACCAAATATGATATAATCCTCTGAGAAATTCTGCAATATATTAGGAAAGAAACAGCAAAGTGAAACCAAATAAACTGTCAGAGTAAAACAAAGTACAGCAAAGCCCCAGGAAGTGTTGGATCTAGCACTGAAACCACCCTGCTCTAAAGTATCTGTGTCACTGCCCCATAGAAAGAGTGCTAATGATCACATGTGTCCATTTAATTTCCTCACCGTGAGGAAAAGAAGCTAGAGATCCCAGCACTTAGGAGGCTGACTCAAGAATAATACTGAGTTTGGGGCCCGTCTCGGCTGTATACCAATTCTCTATATCAAATAAATAAGCATGCAATCTGTCCTAAAATACTGAAAGCAATAAAAAATATACTTAAGACTGTGCCCATTACAAAATGATTTCTGTGATTTCTTTTTTGTCTTACTGTCTTATCTATAATGTAAAATTGAGTCTGTTTTGTCAATACAAGTACTATACTGTACTAATAATTTGTCTGTACAAATTTCATATACTTCTAGAATCCTATATGTTTTTAAAGTTGATTAATACCACTATAAAAAATTATTATGAACATTTTTCTTCTGAGTCTAGAGCCCTTTTTGATTACGACAAGACTAAAGATAGTGGCCTTCCCAGTCAAGGATTGAACTTCAAATTTGGAGATATTCTCCATGTTATCAATGCTTCTGACGATGAGTGGTGGCAAGCCAGGCAGGTTACGCCAGATGGTGAGAGTGACGAAGTTGGAGTAATTCCTAGTAAACGCAGGTAAATGGTTTTTCTTAACTACTTCAAAGTGGGACATTAGTAAGTCATTGTTTATTCTGGCATTTCTTTCACTGTGCTGGGTGGGTAGGCCTGAAGCACATTGTACTTAGTGAAGTTAGCCCAAACAGTCTGGAAAATACACTAGAGGTGCAAGAGTGGGTGGAAGAGTAACCGAGGATGTTAGTCAAGAAATAGCATAGTTTCAGTTGTAAAAGAATAACATCCAGAATGCTACTGTGTGCTGTGATGGATCTTGTAGGTAACAAGACTGCATTGGGTACTTGAAATTTGCTAAGAAAGTAGAGCCTAGGTATTTTCACCTCCCAAAGAATGTTTTAAAAGTCATTATGAACCAGGCTGTGGTGGTGCACACCTTGAATCCTGTCACTCATAAGGCAGATGCAGGCAGATTTCTGTGAGTTTGAGGCCAACCTTATCTACAGGAAGAGTTCCAGGACAATCAGGGCTACACAGAGAAACCCTTCTGAAAAATATAAAAAATAAATAAATATGTGAGAGGATAGGTGTGTATGGTTTATAGCCATTGTTTCACCTAGAAATATGAAAAATATAACAAATCAAGCCATGGGCTTTATGCGGGACGGGCTTTCCTGGTCCATAGCACAGGTGTTGCTTAGCCTGTGACACATAGCCTGGTGTCAGTCCTTGTCTCCACTTCGTCTGCAACGGGGTCTCCTGTTCACCACTGCTACACCAGGGATCCTCCAGCCTCCACATTTCATCACTGTAGGAGGAGTACTGTGGGGTTTGCACTACCACTTCCTGTTCTGTGTTGATTCTGAGAATCTGAGCTGTGATTTAAACAGTTTACACACTGAGCCATCTTCCTAGCCTTGTTTTTTGAGACATGGTCTTGCTGTGTATCACAGGCTGACCTTGAATTCTCAGTCCTCCTATCTGAGCCTCCCAAGTGCCAGAATCGCAGGTATGCATTACTATACTATACACAATTGAAAGTTTTTGAACCCCAAGAGTATTGAAACCAGTAAATTGAGAAAGCTGAATAAATATTTTTCCCTAAATAGTGATTTTATGCATGCATTGTTTTTCATGGTGTGATTCATGATTATTTAATCTATCACACTTAAATATAACCAGTGGGGGTCATAGTGGGGTAGCACACACTCTTAATCCCAATCCTCAGAGGCAGAGGCAGAGGCAGGGAGAGCTCAGTCAAGGACAGTCAAGGTACATAGTGAGGCTCTGTCTCAAACAAACAAAAATGTTACCACTGTATAACTGCAAAATATTCTGTCACTAAATTGTCGTTGAGGGGGATGAAGCGAAGGTTCAGCAGTTAAGAGCACTCATTGCTCTTCCAGAGGACCAAGGTTTGATTACCCAGCATGCGTGAGGCCTGGGTTCAATCCCTAATGCCTACCACAGAGGAAAAAGAAAGTAAAAGGAAAAGAGAAAACCTTGTAAAATACTTCATTTTCTTTTTATTTCAATTATCTAGACTAGACTTATTTCAAGATAGCCAGCGAGTGTGGTATTAATACTTATTATAACTAGTTAATTCATTTAGGATCAAATTTATTAATGAGTAGGGTTTGTACTTCTTTTAATTGAAAAATGCACCATATCATGTCTGTTTCTCTTATATAGCACAAACAGGTAGTACTACTTTATTTTATTTGCAGTATTAAGGTTTGAGCCCCCACCTCACCTCTGGGCTTTGTGCATGCTACACATTCTTCCACTAGACTGCACCCTAAGCCTGAGAGCAGTAGTAAAGTATGCCAAGATGCCAAGATTTGTGATTATTGGTGGGGGGAGGGGGTTATAACTGTTGTTAGCTAGATCTGTATGCTTAGCAGATCCATCTGTTGTATGATCGTATATTTGATAGAAAATCTTATTTTAGGAGTGCAGCCTTTGGCATTCCTCTTTCCTAGATTAAAATATGTGTGCTTGATTGAATTCAGAAAAACTTCTCTGCCTTCTTGATTCAATGCAGCCTCACACCTTAAATATCAAAGTTGCAGCTCTTAAAAGTTGTCATACCCTTTGGAGTCTTGTGTCCTACAAAAGCTTTGCATGTTTCTCACCCAGTGAGAGGCCTGCTGACTTGGGTGTCTACCCATCACCTAGTTCATAAATAGCATTATAGAATATTACTTTTTTCTACCATAAGAATGTAGTAGAAGGGTAAATTTGTCTTTTTTTTTTTTAATGTGAAATAGGTCTTTGTTTTTACGCACTTTGATGAAGAAGCTTTCGTTCTTTCCAATGAGAAACAGAGCATGAAAAGCAGCCTCCACTGCTCTGCTCTGGGCCTTGGTTTCCCCTTAACCCAAGTGGTGGATGGGGGATGTGCTTCTCCCACTTTGATTAGCTCAAAGTCTATGGATGTCTCTCATACCTTTTATTGCATTGTACCAAAGAAACATTCTTCAAAATCTGTATTTTAATAATTTATTTTTTATTTTATGTACATGGGTGTTTTGCCTGCATGTATGTCTGTGATGAAAGTGTCAGATCCCTTGAGACTGGAGTTACAGACAGTTGTGAGCTGTCATGTGGGTGCCAGGAATTGAACCTGTGAGCAGCCAGTGCTCTTAACTGTTGAACTATCTCTCTAGCCCCCAAAATCTTGTATATAACATGTTTGAGCCCAGACAGAATAAATTCTGTTAAAAAGCATGGCACCAAGAGAGGATCTTAAAAGGGAGTTCAGCTGGGGCTGGAGAAATGGCTCAGAGGTTAAGAGCGCTGCCTGCTCTTCCAAAGGTCCTGAGTTCAATTCCCAGCAACCACATGGTGGCTCACAGCTATCTGTAATGAGGTCTGGTGCCCTCTTCTGGCCTGCAGACATACACACAGACAGAATATTGTATACATAATAAATAAATAA
>NC_022010.1:41033355-41053196 GCF_000317375.1 Microtus ochrogaster
TTAAGAAAAAAGGGGGGGAGTTCAGCACTTTGGATGTGAAGTAACAATCTAGGCTTTATAGTGCCCCTCCTTTTCTGCACATCAAAGAAAGGCATGGCATTCCTTTACAGCACCCTTGACAGTTTTGGGCACAGCTAACAACCACAGGCTTCGAGATGTACACGCCTTTATTTTTTTTCTTGAATGTTTTTAAAAGTTTTGTTTTTGTTTTGTTTTTCGAGACAGGGCTTGTCTGTGGCTTTGGAGCCTGTCCTGGAACTAGCTCTGTAGACCAGGCTGGTATCGAACTCACAGAGATCCGCCTGCCTCTGCCTCCAAGTTATGTTTTCTTAAATAGAAGTGTCCTCTGTCTAGAAATATAATGCCATGAAGAGTTAAAGTTCTCACAGTTCTTGATTTTATTTCAGGAATACCATTTACAAATACTATTTACTTACTGAGCAAAACAACGATTAGAAAAGCCCATTTTTGAATGGTAAATGTTTATTCAATAAATTCTAGTTTAGTGGTACCATCAATAAGTATTGGGACAAGTTTAAAAATTATTCGTGCCATAAAGACTCTAAGTATTCTTCTGGAGTACTAAAGAACATAAGACGTAAATCTGTGAGGTTAAGGTCCATTGTCCTTACAATAAAACATCAGCTAGTTTTCATATGCTGTTGTGCTGGGTTTTCCTTCAGTATGCTATTATACTTAACAGCTGAAAATTAAAGATTTATAAAAAGTTTAATTTACATAATACCAAGTTTTCATGATTAATATTGATGTCACTGTCTAAATGAAATTTTATTTTGTTTATTTACTTGCATATTTGAATAGGTGACCCTTTTGTTATTATTTCTTTGTTTGCGGGACAGGACTCTAGCACATCCTGGCTGGAATTCACTATGGAACACAGTCTGACCTCTAGATTACAGTGAGACTCCATTCCTAGTATAAATAGATAGTAATTTAGCAAGGTTTAAATTCAACATTTTTAAAAGCCCTTCTGGCACCTCTTAATCTGTTCACAAAGTATGCCTTTTACCCTTAAAGATATAATGAGGGTTGCCTGTTCTCCTTCCAATATACTTTTCAGCTCTGACTTGTATACTATATTGTATCTTTATACTTACATATTATTGAAATTAAGCTTAATTTTTTTCATGTGTATTTCATATTTCAGAGCTACAGAACAGTACAGAATTTTTCAAGAATACAGTGTGCATCCAAATTTTTAAGTTTTGCTGCATTTCTCTCAAGATCAATTTTTATCATATATGTCCTATGATAAACTAGTCTTTAAAAGAGTAAGATGACATAGAAAAATTACTGAAGTCTGACAGTGTTTTCAGAGTAATTATGGAACTGAGTGCGTGTGAGTGTGTACAGACTGCAGTTTGGTATTTCATAGGACGTTTCTTCATAGTAATAAGCTGTGTTGTTTATCAGCAAGTCTAATGAATTTTAGATTATAAGTGGTGTCAGGCAAGGCTATTAATCATATTGGACTTAAATAACATCTAGCGACTGATGAGATGGCTTGATCTGTAAAGTGTCACAAAAGTGTAAGAGCCTGTGTTTAATCCTGACACCACATAACAATGTCAGGTGCAGGACAGTGCACACCAGGAACTCCAGCACGGGGGAAAGCAGAGAAGACAGTCCTTCTCTGCTTATGCCAACCAACCAGTCTAGCGTGAACTCCAAGTTTTGTTCCCAACATCCACATCATATTATACACTTATGACCTAAGTTCACAGAGGATCCAATTCTTCTGTCTTTCCTGGGTACACACACATTTGTTCATTCTCACATACAGACATGTGTGTATACATACATGTGTACATACATACAACTAAATGCCTTTTTCAATGGTAGAAAACATGTAAGGAAGACCTCTAACAGTGATCTTTGACTTCCATGAATACATAGGTATATGCATGTACACTCATAAACATGTACACACAAAGAGAAAACCATTCTAACCAAGAACAGTAATGTAGACCCATAAACTCCAGCTGCTCAGAAGGTAAGACAAGATTTTGAGTTCACATCAAGCTTGAACAACCTAGTGAAATTCCACCTTGAAAACAGAAGAAACAAAATCTAGGAATCAAGACTCAGTGCTAGAAAATATATCTGATATGTGTAAGGCTTAGGATTCATCTCCAGCAACAAAGTCAGTGACCTTCTGTGCTTTGACAGAGTGGAGAAGAAAGAACGAGCCCGGTTAAAAACAGTCAAGTTCAATTCTAAAACGAGAGGAGATAAAGGGGTAAGTATGTGAAATCTCTTATTTCTGGAAATCCTTCAGACAATACACCTTTCCATAATTTTTATTTCAGCTCTGTTATTGAAAAGACTTACTATAGGGCTGGAGAGATGGCTCAGTGGTTAAGAGCATTGCCTGCTCTTCCAAAGGTCCTGAGTTCAATTCCCAGCAACCACATGGTGGCTCACAACCATCTGTAATGGGGTCTGGTGCCCTCTTCTGGCCTGCAGGCATACACACAGACGGAATATTGTATACATAATAAATAAATAAATATTTAAAAAAAAACAAATAAAATAAAGAGATCTGGTTCCCTCTTCTGGCCTTCAGGCATGCAGACAGAATATTGTATACATAATAAGTAAATAAATATAAAAAAAAGACTTACTATAAAAATTAACTGAGCAGCTCTCACCTCAGGTCAGAATAGTAGTAATTATTATAAAGTATCTATTCTACAGACCTTTTCAAATTATGTCATTTGATAGACTATTAGTATCTTTTGAACAATATTAATTTTCTAAGTGATGTGGATTCAGCTTTCATTCAGTTTGATTGACTCTTAGTTGAGTTGATGATGCATACTTACAATCCCAAGACATAGAGAGAAGCAAATAGGCAACATACGTGCTTGTGCTTCAGCTATTCCAGGACAGCTAGTTTAATGATTCTTCTATACTATGCTCCCATTAAATGTTATTACCTACCGGGCATGGTGGCGCACACCTTTAAACCCAGCAGTCAGTAGGCAGAGGCAGGTAGGCAATTTCTGTGTGTTTGAGGCCAACCTGTTCTACATAGTTAATTTCAGAACATCCCTGTGTACAAATTGAGACCCTGTCATTAAAGGGATGTGTGTGGGGGCGGGGGTGTTAATTTAAGTCACAGTGTAAGTTTACAAGTTAGAAGTTGAAGTCATGGAGAGAGGTATTTAATTTGTATCCCCCTTCATCCCATAATTAATTTCTTACTAGGATCCTTGTTTTTTGATGTTAGGATCAACATGAAGCTATATTTGAAGGTAATAAAGTCAAAAGAAGTTGTTTAGATGGGAAAAATATATCATGTTTCTTGCATATTTTAGGTGTTTATTTTCATTTACTTTAAATGTGCTTGAATTTGAAAATATAAGATGTTGATAGATGATAAAGATAGTACAGATTTCAGTTATAATATATGTGCAATTCCTAACTACCCGTAATCCCGTGCAGCAAAATGTCCTTAAGTAAACTGAAGGAAGAACATTTACACATGCTGTACTGAAATGCTTTTCATAATGATTGCGATTTCAGATTTTTTAATCTGAAGCAAAATTTTATATGCTTTCATTATACTTTAAATAAATGTAAAAGCTAAATCAGCAAATACATTTATTCTCTGTACACCCTCATGACTGTACAATGTTTAAAGCTTTAATATTTTAAAGAAATTAAATCTGAATAAATTATATAATTCAGTTTTTGAAAGTGATAAATTTCTGTAAAATTAACTTGAAGTTTTCAGAAAAAAGAACAATTACAACTTGTAACCTAAAGTAATATATAAGTTAGAAATTTTTATTAGAAGAAAAATCCCAAGTAAATACTCAGGATATTAAATAACTCTGTTTTCTGTACTTGTTTTATATGTGTATTTAAAAATAAGTCAGTACAGTAAACCATCAATGAATTGAAAAAGAGGTTGCATGTTTTAACTTTCCTTTCATTCTGTAAAAAGTTAACTTAATTAACGACATTTAAATCTTGGTCTTGTTTGTTGACTGTAACCGACTTTGTACACAGTCACTGTGTTCTAACACAGCACCAGAAGTATGCATGGTACTGAGTGGGGTAAAAATACGCTTGCCATTGATACAGAACTGCACTTCCTCCTATAGTGTTTTCTGTCCCTCCTTTCCTTTTCCTTACATGCTGATCTCTAAACTTTTTTTCATTGCAAACCTTTAACATTTCAGTTCCTCATTAACATTTTTAACACTCATTTAGCTATTTTTTTAAATGCTACATACAACAATTATATATTTATGTGCTGTGAATATATGTATCGGGAGTTTGTGGCATTGTATCATTTCTTATGTTTGTTGCACTCTTACAACATGACATCAATGATATTAAGAAATTAAAGATTTCTTATTTTTATTGAAAATACAGAAAAACTGAAGGTAACATGTCTCTTCAGTTTTGTATTTTCCATACACTTATTTGTTTGCTTATGCTACTTTAATTTGCACTTTTAATAAATTTTTCACCTGGATGATATTAAGTTAGTATAATTAATACATTTCTTAACTAACACATATTTCTTCCTGTCCTATATTATGATGTCCTTGTGATATCTCATTTTGGCTAACTGCAAAGATAACAAAAATCAAAACATTTTAAACTTCATGTTTCTTTGGTTATGTGCTAGGAAACTGACTCTGACCACTGTTTATGCAGTAAACAGGGTAAATAACCTTTTTTAAATCATCAGTTTTATCAGAAAACATAAATTCAAGCCAATGATTCTTAGGTAAAAGATTAACATTTTTTCTCTGCTAAAACTTAAATTTTCTCCTTTCTAAAATTTAGACTTAAGTGGGTTTTTTAAATCATATAATGCTACTTGACAGTTTATAAAATAGCTGCCAACCAGATTTCCCGCAGTCCTCCACAGCCGCATTTTTAGCTTCTTCTTAAGAGTTCTCTTATTTCTAGTTCCTTAGAACTTTGAGATTTTAAGATAATTTGCTTAGCTTATGGATTTACTTATCTAACTTAATTTATAATGATTATTTTCAAACTAAAACTTGAGTTACAGAATTAGAACTAAAGGCTACTTCCTTAATTGTTTGCACCACATGCTTATAAACAAAGACATGCAATACAGATTGGTGTCAGTATGCTTCAAAACAATACAGTAATGACTCCACTTACTTGTGAAAGATACATTTCAAGACTGCAGTGAATTCCTGAGGCTGTGGATGGAACCAAAACTCATATATCCTGGGTTTCTCTTGGAGATACATCTCTATAGCAAGTATAATTTATACATTAGGCACAATATGAGGTTGATAAGAGCTATGCCAATATAATATAATAGAATTGCCATTATTGCTACTCTTGTGCTTTGGTGTATTACAAAAAATGTTCACTTGAACATAAACACATTGATACCAAGAAGTCAATCTGATAACAAAGATGGCTACCAAATCACTATGAGTCAGTTAGTTATACAGAATAGATGCACCGGACACAATGACAATTCACATCCGGGGTAGGTTGGAGCAGGATAGAATGTCAGATTTCATCCTGATATTCATATCAAGATGCAGTATAAAGCTTGAGAATTATTCATTTCTAAAATAGTCCACTTAATATTTTCAAACCTAGTTGACCACAGGTAATTGAAGCCCTGAGAAGTGGATTGCCAATGGTACAAGACTTCTATATGTTGCAGCATCTTATGACACAGATCAACTTGGAAAATCAAAGCAAGGTTTCTCTCTTTGGGCTAGTGGTATGACTTAATGGTAAAGCACTTGTCTACCACGTATAAGAAGACCTGGGTTCAATCCCTAGCACTGCCCCCTCCCCCCAAAAATTACTTTTTTATATCTTCCCCACTCCAGATAATTGCTTTCATGTCACTGGTAGGTAAGGTCATTTCTCCTTAAAAGCCTGTAACAGAAGAATGTACAGCCAGCGCTTCCTCTTTAATAAACATCATCATCCTCATGCTTCACAATCTCAGATTGGTGATTGCATAAATGTTCTTTCCATTTGTATGTCACAGAGTTCATACTTAAGTTACCTTTTTCTCTTTAAAAAAAATTTTATTGTTAGATACGTCCTCATAATTATTTAGGTTTGCTTTGTTAATAGTGGCTATTGTGTTAATTTATTGAGCCACAAATAAAGGCATAAAAGAAAAAGCGTAATTAGGACAAAGTAAAATCAGGATTGCTACCTAATACATGAAAGATAATTGAGCAGCAATATAACATTAAAAATAACTTGGTATCACATACCTATTATTCTACATGGGAATTATCCTTGAAAAATATTTATATAAATATTAACTGTGTAATAAATATTAGCTTGGTTTATACTGTAATAGTAATCTGATTGACTCTTTGCTTTTTTTGTCAAGTAGCATTTATTCTTTAAGATAAAATTGAATGTGCTCTAAAATTTTCTTATTTACCACTTCCAAAACATTAGAATTATAGGACCTTATACAAAATTAGAAATTCATTTTTTTATGTGATCAGTGTAAAATTCATGCTGGCTGCACACTGTGGTCACAGGAGTCAGCTTCCATAGCTGCTAGGCTGGGCCTTTGTGCACACAGAAGTAGACACCCCCTTTGTTTTGCCCCTCCCTCTCTTCTTCAGCAGTCATTCAATGACAAGCGTAAAAAGAACCTCTTTTCCCGAAAATTCCCCTTCTACAAGAACAAGGACCAGAGTGAGCAGGAAACAAGTGATGCTGACCGTAAGTATGTGGATCCATTGGTCAACTGATAATAGAATGTAGAGGGACCTGCTGCCCTGCAGTTGGTTGTTACCATGGAGACAGTTTCAAGAGCTGCAACAGGTTACTGATTGTCTCAAGCAGGAGAAATTTAATACACACAAATTAATTTGTATGCCAGTCTTTTCTGGTACCTAGGAATTGTTGAACAATGTTTTAAGTTATCTGTTTACAGCTTACATATAAAATAAATATAACTCTTTGAAGTAAGGGCTCATGTAAAAAGCACTTGACACATTCAAATATTTCTGAGGAAAAAAATGTAATTTCTGATTTATAGGTATAGTACTGCCAGTTTCTGATACTAGATCATCTGGAATCGTTCCATTTTATCTTAATACCATAAATATGAATAATGTAAATTTTACTTGTAAAACCTCAAATGACCTAAAATTTTGCCTTTCTATTCTAATCAACTGCTAAGCTCCAGGTTTTATTCTTTTTGTAGGTATCATTTAGTAACTCATTCTAAACTTTGAAAAATCTAAAACCAGTCTTCGTAAGCTGTGTGTACCTGTAATGGTCTTGGAACTGTCTCTTATTGTAGCACCAATTCTATGCATCACTGACAACTATTCTTTTTGATTGTCTTTTATTGCTTGCTCTCTGGGGACTACTCTCTACAGGAGATCCCTGACGACATGGGATCAAAAGGCCTGAGTAAGTGACCGAAACACTCCCAAGTTATTTTTTAACCTCCTTCCTTACTTAGGGACTTTTTGAGATTGATAGTAGTGTGCCTTTCTGGCATGAGGAGGTATGTGCTTTAGATGGCTTTTAGACTGTCCATGTTTGTAACATGCTTGGGATTTTTATTTCTAGAATACAATTTTTGTTGTTTTCTTGTGTTCCCTTTTTAACATACCACTTGAAAAACTCGGTTACATTTGAGTTTTATAATTTTTCTGGTAGTTACCTTTGCTAGAAAATTTTTGACTCTAGACATTTTAAACACTTTTTTAAATAGTACCACCTGCCCATTTTAATAGGATATTGACATGTACACCTTTGGAGCTTTGGGTCTTCCTTTTTAAAACAAGTTTAAATCACTACAGTAATATGTTAGAGAACCCTTGTTTTAATGTGAAATAGACATCAAGTTCAAGTAGCAGTCTAGGGGAAAATTGAGTAGCTTCCTTTCTTAAGACTATAAGAAGCGATATAGAATATATTATAACTAATGTTCCTCCCTTAACCAGGTTGTTTACTTTGATTTGTTGTTGTTCTTGTTCTTCTAGTTCTTGTTGCTGCTCTTAACTTTCTATCTACTAATTGGTCATCATATAAAGATTAGCCAATTCTAATATATAGAAGGAACTCAGTGTTTGAATAAGCATGTGACATATGCCTGTAATCCCATCACTAGCTTTGTGAGTGTAATCCCATCACTGGTCTACAAAGGGAGTTATAGTTTTAAATTAGGTGTTTTCAAATTGTTGAAGTATGAAAAGTCACCTAATACTACTCAGTTAAATTTGGGTGATCATGACTCATAGAAATAATCATTCAAGCTAATTTTTTTTAATTGTTCATTTCATTTGAATTATTAGCCATTTTAAAAACTTGTAGTTTTATAGATAATTAACTAGTTAGCCTTCTAAGAACTACATCATTAAATAATAAATTTTACAGTTTTAGTGATGGATTTTTCACTTCAATGATTTACTTTCACTTTGATCTTAATGAGTTGGGTCTGCACTAGGCAGAAGAGAGTACTTTATATGTGAAGAACTTCTGCCAGGCCTACTTCACTCTGGGCGTCCTTTGCTCTTTCTCATGTTTGCATATGTCTTCTTAGTTGGGTTAGTAGGGAGGTGGAGAGGATATGAGAGGAGTTGAGGTAGGGGAAAACATCAAAATATATTGTATAAAATTTTTTTAATTAAAAAATATAATTTGGTGGCACCAAGGATTTCCAGTCATTAGTGGCAGCTTCTTTACATTTTAGAACATTTTGCCAATGAAAACTTCAGTAACTGGAAAATAGCTCCACAGATTACTGATGCTCTAGGATTTATTTTGAGGCTGATATATTTTAGAGGTTATATGGATCAACTTGGAATTTTTGAATCTCCTTGAAGCACCACAGACCTAAGAAAATACTCCTTAAATGGAACTGAGCCCCCACTGACACTGATGTATATGATTATGGCTCCCACACTTTATGCTGTTGTATATGCTTAGTACCTCACCCTGTGTCTCTCCCTAATTGGGAATTGAAATTTCTTAAGAGAAAAATAACTGATTATCGTGCAATGTCACTTGGTGAAAGATTTAACTTTCTACACAGTGTTAAAATTCATCGAATTACATGTATCTGCTTCATTTCACAGGAATTGAAAGAATTTATTAACTTGGCAACCTAAAGGTCACGGTTTTATTCAGAAACTATTGAAGGCGATAGAAAAATACCAGTAGATCTCTAAAACTGAGTATGAAGGAGATTATCACATAAACACATAAAGCATTATAGGCTGATGGTTACTATAGAGAAAATACTTGAAGAAGGATACTTATGACTTCATTATATGCTAAAGTTCAAAATACACCAAAATAAGACTAAAGGAGATGTAACTCAGTAGACGATAGATGATTGAAGTTCTAACACAGTTTCAGAAAGGACTTCTCCCTGTCTAGAACACACTCACTTTCTGTTTTCACAGTTTTCAGTTTTTTAAAGCACCTCGGCTAGCCACATAGGTTTCTTGTGTCTGTCTAGTTTCTTGTTCCAAAAGCTGACATAAACAGAGTTGTGCACAGCACTCAAATGCCAAAACCAGACTTAGTTTTACTACTTTTGTTACAAATAAGATGTCAAGTAGTATTGCTTGTAGTGTAACATTTGCAGAGAATAAAAAAACACACCCTGTCAGGAAGGAAATGTTTGAGAAGACAGGTAAAACGTGGTTAAATTTGAAATAATCGTTCCTACCAGGCATCTTAAAAATAGAGAGGCAAGGGCTGGAGAGATGGCTCAGATGTTAAGAGCATTACCTGCTCTTCCAAAGGTCCTGAGTTCAATTCCCAGCCACCACATGGTGGCTCACAACCATCTGTAATGGGGTCTGGTGCCCTCTTTTGGCCTGCAGGCATACAGACAGAATATTGTATACATAATAAATAAATAAATATTAAAAAAAAAATAGAGGCAAGCCGGTCGATGGTGGCGCACGCCTTTAATCCCAGCACTCGGGAGGCAGAGGCAGGCGGATCTCTGTGAGTTCGATACCAGCCTGGTCTACAGAGCTAGTTCCAGGACAGGCTCCAAAGCCACAGAGAAACCCTGTCTCGAAAAACCAAAAAAAAAAAAAAAATAGAAAGGCAAGGGAGAAAGGACGGCAGAGGAGAGGGGAAAGAGGAGAGAAAACTTAGGGAATGCTTTCTTCATGTATTAAAAGGCTCAGCCTAGACCTGAAGGCTCTATTTGCATCAGGTGCAGGTTTTTTATGAATCAAGAAACAGGCTGTCCACTAGAAAACTAGACAAGGGATGAGATAAGTGTGTTGGCTTTCTGTTACTAACAAAAGCCTAAGATAATCGGCGTATAAAGACAGATGTCCATTTTGACTCAGTTTGGAAGCTGCAGCCAGTGATCACTTGGCCCTGTAGCTTGGGAGGCATGTGGCAAGATAGCACATCATTGAAGAATGTGTGTGATGTCGTAAACTGTTCGTCTCATGGTTCCAGGAAGGACAGAAAAAGCCCAGAAAGATTAGTGTCCTACTACCCTCTTGGAGTGCCCTCAGTGACCTAAATCTGCACACTAGGCTGCATTTACTAAGTGTCTACACCTTCTGATTATACCAAGCTGAAGACCACGTTCTTAATTTATGGCCCTTTGAGATATGACACAGGCGCAGCTCCTAGCACAGCAGAACTCAAAAGATGAACAGATACAGCAAGCATATGTAAAAATACTATTTCCCCAGTAATCAACATATACAAAATGACACCTTTACCCATTGCCTGAAGACACAATCCATGATGGAGTTAGTTCTATAGAGTAGCCTTTTAAAGCATTGTGATTACAAATATAAATTAATATAGTCTTTCTCAAAACTTTTCTCTTTTGGCACATTAAATCCCTTTCAAGGAGATTATCTTCAGGATATAATTGGAGATGGAGATAAATTTTATCATTATTTAAAAGTAACAACAAAAAGAATATAGGTTGAAGCCATCCTGTCTTAATTTGGAAATGGTTAATGAAATATGATCTATCTGTATTTATAGTATTATATGACAATTGAAAATTATGTTATGTTGAAATAGGAGCAGCAGAGCTGCGTCCCCAGCACCCGGCCGCCTGCAAGGCTAGCTTAGCTTATGACCCGAAATAATTACACGGAAACTGTATTCTTTTAATCACTGCCTGACCCATTAGTTCCAGCCTCTTATTGGCTAGCTCTTACATATTGATCTAACCCATTTCTATTATTCTATGTAGTCCATGAGCCGGCTTACCAGGAATGATCTTAACCTGCATCTGTCTGCAGTGGGACAGTCATGGCGACTCACTGACTCAGCTTCTTTCTCCCAGCATCCTGTTCTGTTTTCTCCGCCTACCTAAGGGTTGGCCTATGAAATGGGCCTAGGCAGTTTCTTTATTAATAAGAAATCATTCCCACATCAATGTTAAGAACCAGGTCATTCATGCCCTGAGAAGACACAACAAGAGCATCACAAGCCTGAAATCAACCTGGTCTACATACAGATGGCATGGAAAATGCTCACAACAAAATAAAAATGAAACTACACACTTCAGATATGCAAACAGAACTTGCTTGGCACTCTGAAATATTCTTATGCATGTCTTTTGATACTCAGATAAATTCCTTTCAGGGAAATAATATAGAAGAGGGAGAAATTATTGGGTCATATGTATACATTTGTTTAGCTTTACAGAATTGGTTCTCCATATGCATAGTTTCCTTATCTAAGAATTGAGCAAACTGAAGATTGAAAATTTAGCTATACAAAGATGTGTTATATTTGTTTATACTGTAGCTGTTTAACTCTGTAAAGATGTGTTGTGTTTGTGTTAATTAAATAAAGATTAACCTGGGCTCAGAGAGGCAGGTTAGCAGCTAGGTGACAGGAAGTAGCAGGGAGGAGCTCAGAGTGGGATTTTTATTTGGGGCAGTGTGGAAGAAAGTGGCTTCCAGGGGTGCCAGCTAAGAAAGAAAGTTAGGCAGTTGCTAGTCTTTAATTCTCTGAACTCACAGGTTTTCACCTTAGCCTTTGAATCTCAAGTTTTATTAGAACTATAAAGATTTAGTTAGAACTACCTTTAGCTGCAGTAACAGAGCTCCCCTAGACTGCGGCCTGAGCAGTCCAGCCCCTTGTAGTTTAAAGCGCAGCTACTGGGACTAAGGTAAAACAGCATTTTGGTGCCCATATGAAGCAAGCTTTGTCTGGGCCTCCTACCAGCTCCCAGACACACTTTTTAATTATGAATGTTCAGCCCTAGCTAGGCTCATTTCTTGGTAGTTCTTAATTTAACCTGTTTCTCTTCATCCACATTTTGCCTTGGGTCTTTTTACCTCTTGTCCTGTATGTCCTGCTCTATCCGGCTGGCCCCTGGTATCTCCGTCTCTCACCTCCTACTACTACTTATTTTCTAACCCACCAGCCCCACCTATCTCTCTTTTGCCTAACTATTGGCCATTCAGCTTTTTATTAGACCAATCAGGTGCCTTAGGTAAGCAGAGCAACACACCTTTACATCATTTAAACAAATCATCATAAACAAATGTCAACATCTTTAGTTACAATAATATTTCACAACAGAATATTTGGGGAGAAGAATCCAAATATCTGCAAAGCATAAATCTTGAATTTGCCACATACTCAAGGCACTGCACTAAATGCATTGAAATGACATCCTCCTCCTGCAGCTTCCGGCATTTCACAAATCCTCAAGTCTTTCTATAGCACTTGTATTTGCTGTTAATGACTTCACAGCCTCCAGTGATGTAAATTGAATTGGCTTTAATTTCGCTGAACGATACAGTTTAGGCATATTTACACTGTATTGAGTATTGTAGAATCAAAAATGGATTAAAGTATATGGGAGACGACTATGTCACTCTGCGTATATTCCCAGCATTTGGGAGGTTAGAGGCTATGTGAGAAGTTCAAGGACAGACTTAGCTACCTATTATAGGACAGCCTGGATTACATGAGGCTCTGTCTCGGAAGGAAAGGAGAGAGTGGGAAGTACATGCAGATCCTACAAGTTTTATGAAAGGCACTCTCCCTCTCCTAATTCTATTTTTAAAACTTTAAATCCTTTATTTAAAATGTAAATTGTGGGACTGGAGAAATGGCTCAGAGGTTAAGAGCACTGACTGTTCTTCCAGAGGTCCTAAGTTCAATTTCCAGAATCCACATGATGCCTCACAGCCATCTGTCATGAGATCTGGTGCCCTCTACAGGCCTGCAGGTGGGACGCTGTATACATAATAAAGTGTGTGCCCAACACCTGGCCTTAAAAAAACAAAAAAACCTAAGAGTGGTGGGCTCATGCCTCTATCTCCAGCAATTAGAACGCTGAGGCAGGAGCTCAGGGCCATTTTTAGCTACAGACCAAATTCCAGGATAGGTTCAACTAGGGGAAACCCTGTTTCAATAAAAAACCAAACATACATACATTCATACATACATACATAAATGGAATGTAAATTGTGGTTAAGAAAGGTCTGTACATTAAGGCTGAGAGGTTGCTCAGTCAGCAAACTGCTTGTCATACAAGCATGGAGACCTGATGTTTAAAAAACAAAAAGCCTAGTGGAATAGCACATGCCTATTGAAAGAGGCATGAGTGACCCTGGATGGCCCCATTGCTGTTGGGAGACCAGGACCAAGGGCAAGAAACAGAATATTCTGGTTTTATTAAAGGCAAGTGTGAAGGGGAGGAAGGGAGAGGTGGGGAGAGAGAAAAGGGAAGGAAGAGGAGAAGAGAGACAGAAAGCTGCCTCTTCAGAAGGAGGGTGGGATTGGAAATGGTAGAGTTTGTCTCTTAAAGGGCCAGGCTACTGTCTGGAATAATCATGCCAGGTGGCAGGGAAGGCCAACATAATCATAATCCCATTTTTCTCTTATCATAAAAAGGTGGGAAATTAAAGAATAGGTGGGACAGGAACAGGGGCTCTGGGTTCTCAAGACTGCTTCCTGTTGATTTTATAGCCATGGAAATCTTGGGGGCACCTACCTGAGAAAGCTGGGGTGCTGGCCATGTCCTGGAATATCTGGTTGCCTCACTGTTTCCATGCTCTGGAACTGTCCAGTGTCTCTTGGACCTAGTGAGATGTTGGCAGAGCAGAGGACAGGCCCTAGGAGAGGAGGGTAATGGGAGAGCCTGTCTAGTTCACAGCACTAATGAAAGACTACAAGGCAAGTGACCCTGGCAGAGAGAGCTTGGGTATGGAGAGTTTATTTAGAGGCTATTGGGAGGGTATGGAGGTAGGGAGAGGAGAAAAGGAAAGAGACAGCTGCCTCTTCAGAATAACAGCAGAGGGAGAAGAGACCAGTTTGCTTCAACAGGAAGGGAGAGATTGGGAGTGGGCAGAGCTTGTCTCTTAAAGGGACAGTCTACTGTCTGGGTTCATCGTGCCAAGTGAGAGGGAAGGCCAGCATAATCCTAACACTTATAATCCCAGCACTTGGGAGTGAATATGGGAGAATCCCTGGAACGTGTAGGTCTTGACCAATCAGTGAGCTCCAGATTTAATGAAAAACAGTCTCAAAAATAAGATGGAGATCCAGAGAAAAAGACAGTATTGACCTCTGGCCTCGACACACACAGTTTTTTGAGAGAATTGATCATTTTCTTTGCAATTTAAAATCAGCAGGTTTTTTTACACTCTGATGCAGGTCTACTGTTCTCCTTTCTGCAGAACTGCTTAATTGCCTGAGCAGACCTGGGCCTCAAACTTTTTTGTCCTTAAAATGTTCTTGTTCTTCTCTCCCTAGCATTAGACATTTAGGTTTCCCTCTGTCCTTGAAAGTTTCTGTTGTTTGGTTTTCTAAATAAAATTTTTGGTCTTTTATTCGAGGAAGATAGATAGAAAGATACTTATTGAACAATGAGTACCTGGTACGAAATGGGGCGGCTTTTGAGCGGAAGCTAGGTGGCTTTTTACTATTTACTAGGGGAGTTGTCTTGTTCTGGAGAGTAGTCTCTTGTCACAGGACAGTGGCTAAGGAATGCTGACCTATTAAAACGCAGTGATGCATCTCAGATTCCCTTCCTCATTACCTGTGAGACAGTTGTCATCTACACAGCTTCAGGTGGCTGTGGTAAATGACAAAGGGACCTGTCCCCATCAGGAAATGGCCTCTCTCTGCCCTTAGGTGGTTTTTCCTAAACTAAATGGTACCAAATATAGTTTCTCCTTTTGGATTTTATGGTATGGTATTTAAGAACTAATTCAAGATTATGTGTTATCTGTTGTGTATTCTACTTGGGTTTTTACTGAAAATTTTGTTCATAAACATAAATTAAGAGAGTAAGGCATTTTCTTTTACGTCAGGTATTTCCTTGTGCTAATTTGTGTTAATTTAGTTGAAAATTTAACTTTTTCATGGAAAATCTAAAATGCTTCGTAAAAATTCTGTGGTTTTTTTTTTAAGGGAAATTTTATGTGGTTCATATCTCAACATTTACAGTACCACCTTGTTTAATTTTGATAATTTGCTTTTATCCGCTTTTAAATTAATGACACTGTTTTTTTTTCATTTTCCTTCGATTTCAGAGCATGTAACTTCTAATGCCAGCGATAGTGAAAGTAGTTACCGTAAGTGTTCTATGTCACTTATTCTTTTGTAAAAGAAGTAATCAATACCTAACCAAAAACTCACACTCATTAACACCAGCATGATACTCTGAAAGTTTCAGATCTTAGAACAGCTATTCTTCAAAATTTTCAGTTCAGAGTTGCTTGGCCAGGATTGGCTGTGTAAATATTTTAAATGCAAAAAAAAAAAACTCTAAATTGGAAAAAATTTTTGTTGCAAGCATTTTGGATAAGGGGTCCTCAAGCTCCTCAAGCTGTACATACAGAGAAAGGTTAATTTCAAGGTTTTAATGAAAACGAACCCATTTAACAACTTAATTTATGTATATTATACATAGTCTGTGGGTTTGTATGTATCTTATTAAAAGTAAATATCTAATAGGGAATGAACATGTATTTTCCTATTTTCTTTAGTAATTTCATTTTTAACATAAGCATTTAAAGGATACTTATTAGTAATGCTAAATGATTGTTAGTTTATTTTCTTTTTATTCTGTGCAACCATTGCTCAAAATAATACTGTTTTCTTTCCTAATGTTTAATGTTATACTCTTGATGTTAATTGGGCTATATAAATAAGGATTTTTTAGACAAATTGGAATATGGAAAGCAGAGAGTATGTAGATACCAATTGTAACAACTTAAAAATTAAAATTGTTTTTCTAACTTTTTTTTACTGCTGTCTAAAATGAAAGTAATCTTGATTACAGATGAGTATGGCTGCTCAAAAGGTTAATCCCTTTACCACTCCCAGATTTTCATGTTGGCAATATATACTTTTAACCCTCATTCATTGATTGAATATTTTTCTACATAATAGCTTTGTAATTTGAGAAAGAAGAATGGCAAAATTATTTCTTTATTTACTTAAAACCAGAATTCACTGTAGAGTAGTTGAATGGTTTTTCTAGACTAAAAAGAGGTAAATGAAAGTATATACTGTCTTTTCTCACCATTTGCATGAATTACTAAGTTTTGGAATATCCAACTGCATGTTTTGTAATATGTAAACCATATTTTACATCAGTAACTTGTTTTGTTTTGGTTTTTGAGACAGGTTCTCACTAAGTGTAGCCTTAGATAGCCTGGAACTCTCTAGATAGACTAGCCTCGAATTCATAGAGATCTGTGTGCTGCCCTGCATAGATATATCAGTAATTGAAAAAAGAAAAAGAGAAAAGAGCTCATGGAGTGTCTGTTGTGGAATACTGCAGTAGTAAGATTGGAAGCAAACACAGATTTGTGTGCCACTGTTAGAGATTAGAAGGCCATCAGCTGCACACATACAGATCTGTGTGCCACTGTTAGAGATTAGAAGGCCATCAGCTGCACACATACAGTAATGCGTTCACGTGAACCAGTCACAAAGAAGCCTAGTTGTGACAGAATCTTGATGAGGAGAACATTTCCCAAATATATTATTCAGTTTTCATTGCTTTCATTCAGTCACTGAGTCTTTGTTGTTTTCTGTAGTACATGTTTATGGCTAGAGTTTTAATTATTTTCATGGTATTCACAGAGTTCACATAGCTGCTAGATTTTTTTCATTTATTTCCAAAGCTCCTTCAATTTAAATTTCAGATGCAGTGCTTTTGTAATTAAAGCAAAATTATACTATTTTTCAAAATAAAATATAGCTTTAGATAAATACAGTCAATTGAAACAAAAACAGTATTTTCTCTGGCTTACTGGGTTTTTCTTATTTTGATTTTTGTTTTGCTTTGAGGCTGAGACTCTAGTGCTGGGATTTTAGGCAAGCAGTCCCATATCCATAGAACATATTTATAGTAAATGTGTGATATACCAGAGGAAGGAATTTTTGTTGGTTTGGGGGTTTGGTATGAGGAGGTTGTTATTTGGAGGCAGTTTTGTTTGCTTTTTGTAGTACTGGGGAGCAAACTCAGGCAGCCCTCCAGTAAATTAAATCTCCAGCCAGAAGTAAAGGTTTTAATGGTTTTGATGACCTATAAATAAAGGAAGTACATAGTAACATTAAGTTATGGAAAGATTAGTATGTTTATGTTTCATTCATATTAAACTTACCTTTATGGTTTAATGATTTCCCCTTTTGTTCTAAATCTTGCCTTGGATAATTTATGATATAGTACCTTTTGTATTCTCTGTTCACTTCTCAGAAAGTTCTAGTGTCTTATGTGTAAAGAACTAGGTGAGTTGTGTGGAGGAGGATAACATTGGCATCAGTTATCTTCATATTGTCTTTCACTCTCTGTAGGTGGTCAAGAAGAATATGTTTTATCGTATGAGCCAGTGAATCAACAAGAAGGTTTGTGAAGTTCGTTCATGTTGTATATATAGCCTTACTAAAAAGTATATATTCAAGGCCAATGAGATGGACAAGTGGACAAGAGTGCTTGCTTCCAGACCTGATGACCTCAGTTCAATTTCCAAAAACAGCATGGTGGAAAAAGATAAGCAACTCCCACAAGTTATCCTCTCTCCTGCATATACACATACCATGTCACATACACAGAAATTAGTTATAATAAATTGATTAGTTAATGTAAAATGAAATTAAATATGCTTCTTAGTTTGGAAAATCAGACTGTGCAGATTTTTCAGATGGAAAAATGTTGTATTGTAATTTTGCTATTTTTAAACTATATATGTAGAAAAATTCTGTATGAATTTCAAGAAGCACTATTTAATACATGAAATATTAGAACCAAATCATTTTATATTAGCTGGTTTTTACTGATGGTATATTCCTAAGCCACTTCTTTTCAATATGTATAATATTGCATTACTGCCCTTGCAGTAGCACTTTAAAACTGTCAGAGATTCTTTTAAACTCATAGTTTCTTATCCTCTTTACCCAGGCAGTTTCTAGGCCCTTTTTATTCCATATGTTGTATCTTCCTCACTATATCTAATTCCTCCAACCAGAATACTAGGCTGATGCTCACCACCGACTTCCTTCGTCAGCACAACCCACTGTGCACTCTGCTGAGTCATCTAGATCACTGTCGTCACTTCACTTCCTACACTGTTGTTCTTGTTCTTCCTGTCTTCTCTGCTCTGCCTTCTTAGTTCTTAACTTCAGAACCCACCAGGAAAACACTGTACTTTGTTTTCTGTTCAAAATGAGATGTTGGTGATATATTGAACTATGATGCTAAATTTGACTTGATTGACTTCAGAGATTTTAATAACAATTTATTTACAAAAGAACATAATGTAGAGAAAGAATAAAGAATAGATTCTTCAGAATGGTTTTCTTCTCTGCTGAAATAAAACACATTTGTATTTGCTAAGTGTTTATACCTTTTCATGTGTTTATCTTTATAGTCAATTATACCCGGCCAGTCATTATTCTGGGACCCATGAAAGACAGGGTAAATGATGATTTAATCTCAGAATTTCCCGACAAATTTGGATCCTGTGTCCCTCGTGAGTAACCCAAATTAAAACTTTTAACATTTAATGTCACTGTTTGGTAAAAGTAAATATAACTGCTTTAAAGGGTTATGGTTAACTGTTAATAAACTCCTTCATCCTCAATATTATTTCTCTTTTTTTAGATTTAAAAGTATTGTGTTAAAGTTTTTAAAAAGCAACAAATTAAGTAAAAGATGTATTTATTCTGTTTTTAAATATGAAACACTTCCCCAAGTTCTTTTTTTATTGAAGATACAACTAGACCAAAGCGTGATTATGAGGTGGATGGAAGAGATTATCATTTTGTGACTTCAAGGGAACAGATGGAAAAAGACATCCAGGAACATAAGTTCATTGAAGCTGGCCAGTATAACAACCATCTGTATGGGACGAGTGTCCAGTCTGTGCGAGCAGTAGCAGAGAAGGTGAGCACCAAAGCCACCCTGGGGTGTGGTTTCTAAGGAGGACACACACTTTGACTTTATTTGAATTAAGAAACAGAAGATAGATGACATAGACTTGATGTCTTATTAACATTACCACTTTAGCTAAGTAAAAATTTGATCTTGAGTGTCTTAGAAAAATAGATACCAGAAAAGACTGACAAAATCTGAAAATAAAACGATCACATGCATCTGTAAAATAGGAGATGGTTATCTGAAGGCCTAGGTCCACAAGGTGTGGACAAGAACCACACCTTGAGTAAGATGTTAAGCTTAGGTGCCAAAAAAGTCTTCAGTTTCTTTTATTTTTCATGACAGGGTTTCTTTGTAGTCCTGGCTGTCCTGGAACTCAACTCTGTAGACTAGACTGGCCTCCAGCTTGCAGGATTAGGGAGGCAGAGATCCACCTGCCTCTGCCTCTGCCTCTGCCTCT
>NC_022010.1:41053432-41059788 GCF_000317375.1 Microtus ochrogaster
CGAGTACTGGAATTAAAGGTGCCTAGCAACAACAATTTTTTAAAATGTTCTCTAACATATTCTAATAATATGTTGACGTTAGATTAAAACAGTTTTTATAATAAAGTCAAGATGATGTACTGACTCTTGTCAAAAGGATACTATACCACGGACTGAGTCAATCTGTCCAATGAATTCAAGGTCAATCCAGCATTGTCAAATCAGGCAGTAGCGCAGAGCAGAAGAATTATAACCTTGAGGCTGGGCTGAACTGTGGTGAGTTTGGTGACAACATCTGTGGTTTAGTAATTCCTGGTCTCGAAACAAAACAAGAAAAAAAAGAACAACAACAATGGCAGGCTAATACTAATTCCATAGGGATGGTGGAAATGGATAAAAAGTAGAAGAGTGGATAAAAAGTTGTATTTGATGAGTGCAAATTGAGTACATGTATGGATTATCACATTTAACCCTACTAATGTGCAAAACTAGTATATGTCTATAAGTAAATTAAAAAGTGATTAGAAATCAGCAATATCCATGAAATGGAATTCTTTAGAGTAAATAAATGATTTTTTAAAAGTATCTATGAATTGATATGCAACATGAAAAAGGATCTGTTTTATCTTTTGGGGTTGGTTGTTGGTTGGTTGGTTGGTTGGTTGGTTGGTTGGTTGGTTGGTTGGTTGGTTGGTTGGTTGGTTGATTTGGTTTGTTTGGTTTTGGTTTTTCAAGTCAGGGTTTCTCTGTGTAACCCTGGCCTGTTATTGAACTCACTCTGTAGATCAGGCTGACCTCAAACTCAAAGAGATCTGCCTGCCTCTGCCCCCTGAGTGCTGGGATTAAAGGTGTGTTCCACCATGCCTAGCTTGCTTTGACATTTTAAAAGAAGAAATAAGGAAACAAATTTACTCAGTTGTGTGAAACATGGGAAGAACTAATCAGACCCTGATGAGATTAGTTTCTAGCAAAGGGAAAGTAGAGCTGCTTGTGGCGCTCACACCAATAGGGATTGTTGGAGAAGGTGGGAGCAGGAGGGCCACTAGCTCAGCCAGCCTGGCTACGTATTTTTATTTTTAAAAAAAGGGGAGGCAGGGTGGAAAGGATGGCAAAGTAGGATAAGGGATCAAAGAAGTTCAGAGTGACTTGTTTGAGCATTTTGTATAAGTTTGAAATTTAAAATTAACATTGGATTGTCAAAGTAAATTAATAACTGGTTATAAAACATAGGGTTAAATAAAAATTATGTAGCCCTTGAAGGCATAAGCAATGCATGACTGAAAAGATGGAGGAGGAGAAGCTGTGCTCACAATCACTGTCTGCTGCTGATCCAGGCCCAGGAGTGACAAAGTCGGAAATCCTTCCTGAAAGAAAACTGTATGGTATTCATTATTTCAGCAAGAACCTTAAGAAACTATCAAAATCTATCCTAAAATATCACAATAAGTGAAGAAACAAGGTTATTTACATGCTAATAAGAAAGTGTCATCCCTGAAATTACTAGTTACAAAGGCAAAGATAATTTTACCATGGAGAAATTTTAAGCAGACAGAAGTTTAAATATGATCACATTGTCAGTAGAAATGGGAAAAATGGATACCACATATCAGTGGTATTCCTTCCAGAAGTGTGTGACTTGCCCTCTGATAGTCAAGAGGCAGGTTGACCAAATCAAAGCATATCCTATGAAATGAATCTTTGCTCTCCTAACATGCCAAGGTCAGGGTTAGAGAGATGCTTCACTAGGTATGGTCTTGTTAGTTAGTATAGGACCTACATTCCCTTCTCCAGCATCTATGTAAAAGCGAGGCAAGTTAGAGTGAACAGGGTGGAGTTGGGCGGGTCCCTAAAGCTCACAGGCCAGCCAGTGTAGTGGAGGCTAAACAGCTCAGGTTCAGTGAGAAAACTTACCTTAAAAAGTAAGGTTGTGGGTCTGGAGAGATGGCTCAGTGGTTAAGATCGCTGACTATTCTTTCAGAGGTCCTGAGTTCAATTGCCACCAACCACATGGTGTCTCACAGCCACCTGTAATGAGATCTGGTGTCATCTTCTGGCCTTCAGGGACACATGCAAGGAGAATATATATTCTAGTCATAATAAATATACATCTTTATTTTTTAAAAAAAAAAAGTAAGGTTGAGAGCTAAAACACCTGACTTTGGCCTCTGCCCTCCACATTCACATGCTCACACATACATGTACCACCCAAAACAGTTCATAAAATACCAGATCTAGAATGACAAGCTCTGGGGAACTGTGCCCGACTGATGGCAACTCAGACATTGTAAGTAAATCCAATACATATCATGAATTGGGACCTCAACCAGCAACTTTCTATTGCTTATTCAATAAGGTACATTAGATGACCAACTAGAATTATACTGTGATCATATAATAAACGTCCCTATCTGTGGGTAATATTATTTCTGGGATTTACACAAACACTGATGTGTAAATGTAAAGAGAGTGGAGTCAGCATGTTTTCTGTCACCATGAAAGAAAGCAGGGAAGGAAGCCTTTGTTTTAGTGATGGTCTCAGAGGTTTCAGTCCATAGTGAGGAAGCAGAAGAGGAGAGAGTAGAAATATCCAGAAATCAATCCCTTCAGAGTTCCTTCCAATGAGCTACTTTCTCCAACCAGGCCCCACTTCTAAATAGTCCGTTGAGCTTGTCCACTAATTGTGTCACGGGACCTAAGACAAGGCTGAGAGATGGCTCAGTCAGCAAAGTCCTAGCCACTTAAACATGAACACCTGACCTCAGATCCCTAACACCACATGAAATAGAGCATGTGATGTGCCCTGGAATCCCAGCCCTGGGAAGTGTGGACAGGAAGCTCCCCAGAAATCACTGGCAACTAGTCCAGCCAAAGAGTGACAAGCTTCAGGTTCAGGAAGACCTGTCTCAAAAAAAAAAAAAAAAAAAGGAAAGGAGAAAAAAAAAGTAAGGTGCAGAGCAATTGGGGAAGACACCTGGTGTCATGTCCACTTCTGACCTACACGCATGCACATACACATAAAAATAAATAAAATTTAATACTGTGGGGGCTGGAGAGATGTCTTAGACGTTAAAGGCACTTGCTGCTCCTCCAGAGGACCCAGGTTCAATTCCCAGCAACCACATGGTGGCTCACAACCATCTGTAATGAGATCTGGTGCTCTCTTCTGGTGTGTAAGCATGTATGTAGCCATATACATAATAAATAAAAAAATTAATACTGTGACTACATAATTTTTTTTTACTTTTCTGTATGTTTGGAGTCTTTTACAATGTTTTTATTGTAAATACGCCCATTGAGTAGAATGTTACTTCTTTTGATTTTTTGAGACAGGGTTTCTCTGTGTTACAGCCCTAGCTGTCCTGGAACTCAGTTTGTAGATAAAGTTGGCCTCGAACTCATAGAGATCCACATGCCTCTGCCTCCCAAGTGCTGGGATTAAAGGTGTGTGCCAGCACCACGCAGCAAAAATATTATTTCCTAGTATGAACTCTAGCCTTTAAATTACAAGGTGCTTTATAATAATGAGGACCTGATTTTAAATATCACAATAAAATTTATTTAATTTTCACTTTCTATGTAGCTAGAAATACACATCTATAATAAAAAATGTAAATGGCCTTTTGTGATAGTAAATTTGTCAGAAAAGTTAAATCCAGAATTGGATTTTTCAAATGGCAGTCTATAGTATTTTCTAGCCGTATAATGAAAATTAGAAGACCAGAACTGTGGAAGTGAGGGGCTAAAGAGATAACTCGGTGGTTAAGAGTATGTACTGCTGTCACAGAGTGCCTGAGTTTGGTTCCTGGCACCTACATCAGATTTTTTACAACTACTTCTTATACCTCCAGCTGCAGGGGACACATTGTTCTCTTCTGGTCTCCTTGAGCATATTCAGATATGTACAGAAATACAAATAACTTTTTTTTTAAACAATAGTGGTAGTGAGGATTTACAGGTTTGAGCAGGTGTTCTAGGATTTTTTTTCACCTTCTGTTGGTCATGCCATTTTATGAAATGAAGTTCATTAATGACCTTTGGAATTATTTGTAGATTTTAGTGTGCACGCGTGCGTGCGTGCGTGCGTGCGTGTGTGTGTGTGTGTACATGAGTACATACAGGTTTCCATTGGGGTCAGAGAGGTGTGTGTGTGTGTGTGTGTGTGTGTGTGTGTGTGTACACATGAGTACATACAGGTTTCCATTGGGGTCAGAAGAGGGTTTTGGATTCCCTGAAGCTGTAGTTTGACCAGTGGCTATAAACTGCCCAACATAGGTGCCATGAGCTAACCTCAAATCCCTCAAATCCTCTGCAAGAATAATTTACACTGTTAACTGCTGAGCCATCTCTCTACCCATTGAGCAGTATTGTTTTATAAAAAAACCGGAAATATGAGAACTGTATTTTAATTTTTTAAATGGCTTTGAGAATGGAGAAGTAACTTCATAATCACTATTTTCTTCATTTAATTTCCCTTCTAAAATTTACTAATAAATGACATTTTTGCTTGAAGTAAAAAGGATCTATAAACCATAATTCAGATTGTAACTTGTGGAGGGACACCTTTGGTATAATTGAAAAGATTTGGTCCACTTAAATTTAATTTACTTCTTTATTGTCTCTGTTTTAGGGCAAGCATTGTATCCTTGATGTGTCTGGAAATGCCATAAAGAGATTGCAGATTGCACAACTTTACCCAATATCTATTTTTATTAAACCCAAATCCATGGAAAATATCATGTAAGTATCATGCTTACAGTGCTCCATTTAAGTGCAGATCAGTCAGCCTTGAGGTCCTTACTTGTCCTCCTTGCATCTCATTCTCTCCATAGAAAGTGGAGAAAGTAGTATTTCTATCTTAGAGGGTGTTGGGAGAGTAAATGAGCGTTATATCATGCTAGCCATCATTTCTTGTCATTGTCATTCATATTATTAAATGGGCAGTACAGTTGTGTACTAGCCATTAAAATGATAGAGGATGGTGGCTCCTTTACTGACAGATTTTTTTTTCCATTCAAAAATTTTCACTTCCTCCCCTCCTCCCATTCCCCTCCTGCTCCCACTCATCCTCCTCCCTCCCCCTCCCTCCTTAAGAGAGGGCAGAGAATCCTGCCCTGTGGGAAGTCCAAGCCCCCCCTTTACCCCCCCCACACACACACACATCCAGGCCTAGGAAGCTTTGCATCCAAATAGACTAGGGTCCCAAAAAGCCAGTACATGCAGTAGAAACAAGTCCCAGTGCCTTTAGCGATGGCTTCTCAGTTAGCCCCCATTTTCAGCCACATTCAGAGAGTCCCATTTGATCGCATGCTAATTCAGTCCCGGTCCAGCTGGATTTGGTGAGCTCCCATTAGAACAGGCACACTGCTGACAGAAGATTTGAGAGGCTCCACAAAGGCACTTTTCCTCCAAGCCTGACGATAACCTGAGTTCAGTTTCCAGGACCCACATAGCAAAAGGGAGGACTCCTCCAAGTTGATCCCTGACCCACACACAGGGACACACATATTTCTATACATACATATATAAATGTATTTTCATGTATATGTGGAATTAAGTAAAAACGAAAGCTCAAATGAAAACAAGGAGAACAAAAAATAGTATAATTGAACATAAATATTTATAAAACAGTGTACTCAGCAATGATACTTACTAAATACTATACTCAACATATCCAAGATATACATTGATTTCAAACACACATGACAGTTACCAAACTGTCGGCTGGGGTATAATTTTCAAATGATTGAAAACAAATATCTTCTGCCCACATCAAAATTAATCTGGAAATTAATAAAAAAAATGTTTTGAACTACATATAAAAGGTGATATACTTAATGTCATAACTTTGGTGAAGGAGATTACACGGCCTATAAGTGCTCTAGTAGATGAAATCAAACATCAGGCGTGTTGGCAAACACCTGATCTCAGGACTGAGGAGCTGGGGGCAGTTGAGGGGGGGCTGCTGAAAATCCAAGGTCTCCTGGGCTACAGAGTGAGAAAGACTGTTTCAGAAAACATAAGCAAGGAGAGAAGTTGGAAGTCAACCATTAAATTCAAAAAAGGCAGAAGAAAAATTAATGAAATAGGAAGTCAGCATATAACAGAGAAGATGGATGGGAAGATGTTCTTTGAAAATACAGTACACATGAAGAGGGATCAGAAATAAGGTCAAGCATTCCAGCGCTCGCACGAGATTGAAAAGTGTGCATCATCAGTCATTACAGCTCAACACAGGGGGCCCAATTGAAATCAGGCCTTGAAATCTACAGATTCAATGCAATGCCCATCAGAATCCCAGCAAAATTCTTCACAGGCCTCGAAAGAACGGTACTCAACTCCATGTGAGAAAAAAAAAAAAAAAAACAAGATAGCCAAAA
>NC_022010.1:41060012-41062211 GCF_000317375.1 Microtus ochrogaster
ATCAACATATAGAAGAATGAAAATAGATCCATATCTATCACCATGCACAAAACTCAAGTCCAAATGGATCAAAGACCTCAACATAAAGCCAGCCAACCTTATAGAAGAGAAAGTGGTAACTACACTTGAACACATTGGCATAGGAGACCACTTCCTATATAGAACCCCAGCAGCACAGACACAGATAAACAATTAATAAATGGGACCTCCTGAAACTGAAAAGCTGTAAAGCAAAGGACATGGTCAACAAGACAAAACGACAGTCTACAGAATGGGAAAAGATCTTCACTAACCCCACATCAGACAGAGGTCCCATCTCCAAAATACACAAAGAACTCAAGAAATTAGTCATCAAAAGAACAAATAATCCAATTTAAAAAAATGGAATACAGACCTAAACAGAGAACTCTCAACAGAGGAATCTAAAATGACTGAAAGACACTTAAGGAATATTCATCATCCTTAGTCATCAGAGAAATGCAAATCAAAACAACTCTGAGATTCCATCTTACACCTGTAAGAATGACCAAGATCAAAAACACTGATGACAACTTATGCTGGAGAGGTTGTGGGGAAAAGGAACACTTCTGCATTGCTGGTTGGAATGCAAGCTGGTACAACCCCTTTGGATGTCAGTGTGGAGATTTCTCAGAAAATTGGGAAACAACCTTCCTCAAGACCCAGCAATACCACTTTTGGGTATATATCCAAAGGATACTCAATCGTGCTACAAGGACATGTGCTCAACTATGTTCATAGCAGCGTTGTTTGTCATAGCCAGAACCTAGAAACAACTTAAATACCCCTCGACCAAAGACATTTGGTCTGTCTCAAGAAATTTATTGTTTTCTTTTAATGCAGCATATTTGCTATTTCTTTCTTTACATTTAAAACATTTATTTATTATGTATATAGTGTTCTGCCTATATGTGTGCCTGCATGCCAAAGGAGGGTACCAGATCTCACTACAGATGGTTGTGAGCCACCAAGATGTTGCTGCGATTTGAACGCAAGACCTAGAAGAGCACATAGTGCTCTTGACTGCTGAGTCATCTCTACAGCCCCCAATTTTTATATTTTCTGTTCAAGCTTTATATTTGACTATTATGATTCAGTATCACTAGAGACTAATTTACTTATGTCTGTTTTCAGTCTTTTCCTGTAGCCAAGTTCTAAATAAGGTTTACTCATGACAGGTGCTTAAACTTTTAATGCATAGTCTTCCTTCTTTTCTTTTTTGTCTGCTGATTCCACTAGGTCCTTTTACAGTGTTTCCTCAGACTCTGTTTTCTTATTGTGCTGTCTAATGTGCTCATTTACAGTCTGAGTTACGTTTTCACATGGAGTACACAGTGAGAGCTGTCAGCTGCGTGCGCTGGCTGCTGAGCTAGTGTAGAAAGTGCTGTGGCTCTCTTCCCACTGTGTGTCAGACAGCAGGACTAGGCACAGTCTGCTCTTAGTGATGGTTAGCCTTTGTGCAGAGTTAAACTTCCCGTTATTTTATGCCTTTTATGTCTTCGTTCATCTTTTTTTCAGAGTATTACAATGTGGTAATCACCAGTTTCTAAATTTATTTGCATAGGGAAATGAATAAGCGTCTAACAGAAGAACAAGCCAGAAAAACATTTGAAAGAGCCATGAAATTGGAACAGGAGTTCACTGAACATTTCACAGGTTGGAACCATGTGTGACAGTGCCCTTTTGAGAAAATCTTGCTGTATCCACATCTACTAGTAGTAACTAGTCCTGTCATTTTTAAAGTGAACTCTAAGATCTGTGGGTTTGTCCTGTGGGAAACTCAAAAGTTCGCCTTGCTGGTAATGGGGAAGCTTAAAATGTAGTGTAGTGTTCCTATGATTTTGTGCACAGCAGTAATTCACAGTTGACCAGAGGAAAGCAGATTTCATTTCACTGCTTTTTGAATCCTCTACCTTCTCTCTTACCCTTTGTAAATTTTGATCATTCTCCCCAGGCTTACTGAAATAGAGTTTCCAGATTCAGGGGTATTCAGGGTATAAAGTGTAATATTACATACTTTGTGAATTGATTACTATAATCATGGTAGTACATATGTCACCATAGTTCCTGGTGTATGGGTGTGTGCATGATTGTGTGTGTGTGGTGTGTGTATGGGTGTGTGTATGATTGTGTGTGTGTGGTGTGTGTATGGGTGTGTGTATGATTGTGTGTGTGTGGTGT
>NC_022010.1:41062311-41075917 GCF_000317375.1 Microtus ochrogaster
TGTGTGTGTGGTGTGTGTATGGGTGTGTGTATGATTGTGTGTGTGTGTGTGGTTGAGATCTTTTGTTACTGTAGTCACCATGCTCTACATTAGTACACAGAAATTGTCTTTTTAGGGTCTTGGTTCTTCCCAGTACTGTGACCTTGCATAGCTAGGCCAGCACTGTCATTGAACTGTGACTACACCACCACATTTCCTCCTGAAAACAGAAGTTCATATCCTTTGATCAGCATTTTCTTATTCTACACCCCCCACCCCCAATCTGGGAACCATGACTGTACTCCCTGCTTCTGTGAATTCAGATTCATAGAAGATTCCACAGGTAAATGAGGCCATGTAGATTGTATTTTTGTGTGTCTGGTTTATTTAATTCAGCTTAATGTCTTGTATATTATTCATTCAGGTTGTCAAAAAGGAAAGGATTCCTTCTTTTTTTTTTTAAAGATTTATTTATTATGTATATAGTATTCTGTCTGCATGTATGCCTGTAGGCCAGAAGAGAGTACCAAATCTTATTATGGATGGTTGTGGGCTACCATATGATTGCTGGGAATTGAACTCAGTACCTCTGGAAGAACAGTTAGTGCTCTTAACCTCTGAGCCAGCTCTCCAGCCCCTCTTCTTTTATGACTGAATAATATTCTCATTATATTATTTAAATGCCCCATAGTTTCTTTGTTGACATTTAGCTGGTTTTCATTCTTTTGTATATTGTAATATTGAGGTTAACAAAGAATTGCAGATGTTTCTTTGATGTATTTTGATATTTCATTTGGATATATACCCAGAAATGAGATTGGTGAATTGTCTGTCTTAGTGTGTTTTCTGTTACTATAACAGTATACTGTAGACTTGGTATAAGCAAAATTTTTTTTGCTGACAGTTGGGAGGACTGAGAATTTCAAGATGAAAGGGATTGCAGTTTGTGAGTGTCTTCATGTACTATATGACCTACAGAAGGGCAACCAACACACAGGCTACTACAGGACTAGAGGGGACTGCATGAACCACCCAACTCTGGCAGCAACTAGCCCACCACTGTAACAGCTTAGACTTGGCTAGAAAAGATAGGGTTTAGCTGAGTTGCCCAGGGTGGCCCTGAACTCCTAGACTCAAATGACCAGCCTACATTTGCTACCTGAGTAGCTGGGACACACACGACCTCACCTGACCGCATTTAAATGAGTGATTATATGAATTCCAGTAAGTGCTCTGATATAAACCATGTGCTAAAAGGAAAAGGGTCTTTTTTTTTTCTTTAATTTCAGACTTAGAAACCTTAAGAATATTAGCATAAGAACGGCTCATGCCCTTTACTCATATTTTCCAAATGTTACATTTTATCTCTAAAACATCTGAGTTTGTTACAAATAGATGTCCTTTACTTCTAAATATGTCCGTATTTCAAAAAGAGAAAGAAAGACATTTGAATGTTTGCTTATGTCCCTCTATAGTGAGATGCTGATAATCAAACCCAGGATATTTAGCATTGATAATCTCACCTTTTAATACAGACTTACCCAAGATATTAGCAGTTGTTAGAGTAAAATGACAAAAAAAATTCAGGGTTCAATCCAGGAGCACGTATTCAATTGAGCTACCACACATAATTGGTCTTCGTTTATCTCGAACCATCCATTAGCCTTTATCTATTAGTCATAACCTTGACATTCTTTATGAGTGAAAGCCAGTCCTCTTGTGGAATATCCTTAGATGTGAGTTAGGAGGTTGGGGCGGGCACATCAAAGAAGTAACCTGATCCTCTGCGCCATGCAGTTCTTGGGCTGTCATTCTGGACTGTTCCAGACTAGTGGTGTTGGTTTCAGTGAATGAGGTATCTGTGGCCTTGACTTCTTGCTTTTCCAACCCAGGGAGAGCCCCGACTTATCCAGTAAGCAAAATGTGTGTTTCCCAAGGTAGCTGTTCTTCACTGCTTGCCACTGTGACCCTGCCCTGGGAAGCACTTGAGCTATGCAAGATGAAACTGATGTTTGCCAAATGTGTGTGTCTTCAAAGATATTAAGTAATACCTCCATGTAGCTCAGAATGTGAGCTTTTATCACAGAACTGATACTCATAAACATTTTAAAGCTTAGCTTTTGATTACTCAAACATTCTCAGCTACATAGAAGCTCTTCTTTGACACATAGATAGATGTTCCTCATGATGCTGTTCTTAACCTCATCACCAGCCAGACAGTTTGACTTCACATCTCCATTTGGCATTTTATTCCAGATGTCTGAGGCCATAGGAAACTAAACACATGTGGTTCCTTTAACACCCACTTACACTTGGTGCACCTGCTTGGACCTCCTGAGTGCTGGGTCATCTCTGTAAGCCACCTGCCGAGTACCATGCTAAGTCTTTTTAGTTTTATTAGCTAACCTTTGATCCTTACAGAGTAGAGGCTCTAAATATCCAAATAACTAGTTCTTAGTAATTGCTACCATTTTTGTTGTAACTGTGATTTTTGAGACAGGATTTAGTTGTGTAGCCCCTGCTGATCTAGAATTTATAATCCTCCTGCCTCTGCCTTTCAAGGCATTAAATTTCGGACATGCACCATGACAGATGCCTGTGTTGCCATTTTTTATTACACATTTTCTAACATTGATTTTAATAGATTCTAACTATTAAATTAGGCTCTAGCTTGTATGTATCAGTCCACCTACCCTCAGTACTGGCCCATTTCACACTTCAGCAGGGCGCACAACCCATAGCCAGCCATTTTTTCCTAACACCCTACACTGCCCTCACCAGATAACTAGCTGTGCTCGCTCTCTGTAGTTCCCACAAAAGTTGAGGAAACAAACACTTTGTATTAAAATGATAAAACTAATGGCTGAAGGACATAACTGAGAGAGGCAGCCCATGGTCAGCCTGTGCAAGGCCCAGGCTCAGTCTCTAGCACCCTCAGATGGATGAGTGAGTGAGCTAATGCAAGCTCAGATGATGAGCAAAGTAAACTACAGGCAAAAGGTAAAGAGAGAATGGCTGTGTCTCATATTTGGTCATTGTGTGGTTGTTGTACGCCTGTAAAGTCAGCTAAATGACCAGTTGTTGCCAAGGACATCCATGTGTTGAACTGCTTCCAAAGCTTGCCTTCTCCCATCTCACCAGTAATACTTACTGATGGCAAAGAGTAATGGGCACTTGTGGCTTTTGTCATTGCAGCTATTGTCCAGGGAGACACGCTGGAGGACATTTACAACCAAGTGAAGCAGGTCATAGAAGAACAGTCTGGTCCTTACATTTGGGTCCCAGCAAAAGAAAAATTATGAAGACTGGCTTTTCTGTTTCTTTCTTCCATGGTCTCACTTCTCTGCCCTGCCCTGGAATCTGTCTTCACTGCTCCTTTCACGCTGACTCAGACCCTCATGTTGGCAGTTTGCCCGTTTTTGACATCCAGTGTCTCCTTCATGTTGCATCATCTGTATTATTCTGTGTTACTACTATTGGTTTCTGGCCATTTTCCAGAACTGAAGATGAATGGCCTGACCAGCTGTCAAGGGTTTGGGGAGATGCAAAATTGTAAAATTCCTTAATGTTTAAGGGAAAGTTAACTTTAAGAGATTTTCAGAAAAGCTTTATATACATTCTTTTCCAATTTCAGTACAAATGAAAGATGGTTCTAATCAGTGACTCAGTGAACCTTGAGCAACAATGCACGCTTAACTTTAATAGCATGGTTTGGCCGGTGTATTAGCTCTCAAGTTCGTTCCTCAATTGACTTCTGGTATTAAAGTACTTATTTCATTAAAGACAAATAAGAAAAATAGGGGTTTTACTTCAAAATTAATGTCTGAGTTAATTCATAATATTCATGAGACGTCGTTATGAGCCCTCCCCTAGTGCACTTTCTAGGAGTAACCGTGTCTGAGTGGTTTTCATCAGCTCATGCAGCACCGGTCCCAGTGCCTCTCAAGCACTGTCCACACACTCTGTTTACGGCTCTGTTGAGGTGAAGGGGGCTCACCTTTACACAGACAGAACTGCGGACAAGAAAGTTTCTGTGGAAATGTAGTAATCATGACAGTGGGAAGGTGTCCAGTTCATAGCCTGAAATTTTAATGTATGCTTAGGGTGGGGGGGCAGATTTTAATGACTATTTTACCCACAATAACTGCCTATTTTGTTATAATAAAATATATATAAATATATATAAAACTTTCTTTAACTGAACTCTGTAACTATGGGAATTATTTTCTTTACATAGTTGCACACACAAACATATATATATTTAAGATATATTTTTCTTTTGCCACCTACTTCTAACTTTTTGTTTGGTTTTTAAATTAAATATTAATTGATGAGACTTATCTTCCTTAATCATGTGAACTGAAAGCAAGTGTCTGGTGGTGGTGAGGAAAAACCTCTAGAAAACTAGATTGCAAGTAGACGTGTGAGCGTGTTCTCCTCTTTCCTACAGAAGTTCCAGAGTGCTCCTAGGCTTTCTGTCAGTGTTGTGTTCTTATTGTGGAGTTTGATTTTGGTCCCCCGCCCCTCTTTTTGTTCTCGTTTCATTAATAGAAAAACAAACTTTATTTTGAGACTCCCCCAGGCCTTCCTCTTGCATAGCTGCACTACTAGAATTGCACAGGTCTTTACAGCAAACTTCTTCAACTTTAGTGAGAGGCCGAATACCTTCAGAATCACTTTCTCCAGTCCATCATTAATATCATTTGGCTTCCCATTGCTCTTTGGAATTGTTTATTCAATATGTGGTTTTGGGCAACTTCGTTAAAATTTCTTAAATAAGTACTGGTTTGTAAAGAATTACCAACATTATCCATTCCATTTATGAGAAAGAGGAGAACAGCTAATAAACTTTATTGTAAAATCCATATGTCAAATGTGTCTTGAATTTTGGAGGGTTTTTTTAATAACCTGGCATTTTATCAGATTGATTGACCATATTACATAACAAGTTTAAAGAAAGGAGGCAATGTGTGTAGCTCTTACGCTGGACACAGTAGATCATTGCCAAACATAAACACTCGAGAAGAAAAGTGGAAGATGTTGAGAGCTCCAAAAACCACCTTACAACAAGCGAGATTCCAGGATAGGCCATTGTGAAGTGTGCAGCAAGTGGTCACACACTGAAGAGCAGGAAGACATCCTAAAGGACCCCCGTTCGTGCTCTAAAAATTGTATTTGTTTCTTTCCAGATGTCTGCTGGCAGAATTGAGAGTCAGGTAGCTTGATACTACTAAGACCTTGGGGAGCAAGAACCCATAAGGTAGTTTCCCACTAATTTCCTCATTTCTGTAAACCAACAGTAGTGATCATCAAACAGGACTGGGGTGGGAACCAGAAAGGAATGAGGGCTGGAATGAGATCCCTCGATCACGTGGCTAGCACGTGGCTAGCTCTGGGTTCACCTGAGACCCTGCCTTGCGTGTTAGAGGGAAATTGCCAACATCAGCCTCTGACCTCCACAACCACAGGTGTTTCCACACAAGTTCATGCTCTCAGACGCACGTGCATGGGTATGTGCTGGAAAAAATACATGGTACAATGAAAGAATTCCATTTCAGTGTATACGTATGCCCTTCACAGTCACACAGTGGGGGCTGGAGAGATGACTCAGTAGTTAAGAACACTGGCAAATCTGGAGGACCTGGGCTCAGTTCCCAGCACCCAAATAGCAGCTCACAACTGTTAGAATGTCAGCCACAATAAGGCTAACACTTCCCGGGTTCTTGGGCAGTGCATGTGCAGACAAGCCCTCAGGCAGAAATGTCTAATGGCCCCGGGGATGTTAAAGGTCATGTGACCCACACACATGCATGGTTACATCATCCACGAATGACTCAGTTAAGCCATTATGCGCATGCCTGAGTCCCTCATCTGAGTATGGCATAGTACTGTCAACCCCATGTGCGCATGTGTTAGGCAGCTTTTAAAAGCTGGGCAGGTCATCCCTTCTCGCCACACTGACTTCCCCTGTACACATCCCCTCTAATAAACTTCTAAATGGGTTTGTTGTGTGTTCCGTGTTTCCTTCTCATTCTGCCAGGTAGTTTCAACAACTGTCTGTAACTCCAGTTCCAGGGGATTTGACACCCTCACACAGACACATGCAGTCAAAACAGCAGTGCACATAAAAATAAATCATCTTAAAAGATTGTATTATAAAAAGAAGTGACACCTTGGCTGTCGTGAAATGGAAGCACTTTAAATACAACTGTGAGAGTCAGTTGTTTCCTTTCCCTGTCTCCTGTGTTAGTGTCTGAGGAGAGGATTGATCACAGTACAGGAAAATCTGGATGCCCAAGTCCCAAGAAAATGATACTGTTTGTATATAACTCATACACAGCTTCCCAAATACTCAGACCATCTGCTTCACTTCAAGCACCTAGTTCAGAGCCCTGTCTTGGTATCCACAGGGTTCCAAAGGATGGCTGTGGTTAGAGGAACAAAAACAAGCCATCCCACTAAGAAACCATGGAAAGACAGAAGTCTGGTTTTTGTGGTTCGTAGTCATTTTCAGAAAACCTGGTTTTTTAAACTCCAAATGGTTATGGCTTGTTTTTTATAACAATTAGTTGCCTGGTTGTCCGGGACCAGCCTCGACAAAAGCACCTCTTGCCAGGGTAGAGGCGTGTGGATTTGGAAAATATTAGTAAGGAATATGAAGATGTGAAAGAGAATAATAAAACGGAGAAACATACAGGATTGTATTGGGAGGGAATTCCAGTGAGTACTGAAATTCGCCCGCATTTATTTTTCCAATTGCTTTAAATACCCTTGACCCCAAAAGGTAGGCAGGAGTAAGACAAAAACTGCATTAATATGATACAAGGAAATGAACATACCAATTGAAGGTCGCGGGGTACAACCATAGTTAAACATTCTGTTACTAGAACATTCTGTAGACAACCCACTCACTGGGTATAATCCATTGTCATCTCCCTAAGGGAACTGGACCCATAGTAGGATCCTTAGACTTTTGTTTGGGGTAGAAACAAATCAACTTCTCTATTCCTGAAATACAAGGTCTGACTGTTTAGCCACACCTCTTGACAGTAACTTTGAGAGAGCAGAACTCTCTGGCCTAAATCTAGGTGGGAACTTTGAGGTAGAAACGCAATAACCTTGGAGGACTAGAGGTAAGTGTCAACTCTCTGACCTTTGGTCAGCGTGGAAATAGGCTCACATTTTTGGGCCTCCGCACGTGGTTGATTTACATAGTAACCCCAAGAATTTTAAATATTCTACTGCATGATTTATGGAACTGTGACTGATTTGAGGACCCTTTCATCCACTGGCTCTGAATACTAACCTGAAAGTACCATTTTCAGATGGCGCATGGTCTCGGCTGGCTCAGGGACATTGTGGTTTGGTTTTGTCCCTTAGGTTGGCTCTGAACTAACCCTTAGGAATCTTGATACAGCACACACATTTGCGCATACACACACTCTCCTCAAACAGTGAGCGGTTAGTGATAGGCTTTGAAGAGTTTGTACTGATGGATGAAATTTTTTAAAAACTATATGGAGTATGAACAAAAATATCACAAACCTATTGCCTTGTACAATTAATGTGCACTCATTTCTTAATGTAAAAAAAAAAATACGTGGAAGTTAGCACATGGCACAATCGCACCGGGAAAGTTGCTAACAAGTGCACAATGGGAACTTTCTCTAGGGAAGATGAGTGATCTAATCTGTCTTCAGCGCGTCTAAAATTAGACTCCCTCACCTCCCAGATGGAGCAGCTACAGCAGCGCGCATGAACGCTCCATATGTCCCACAGTGTGATTCTCTACTAAAAGATTTTCTAAATCTTGTGAGTCGTTTAATCAAAAATACCTACTTCCCTGGTGATATTTAAGATGAGAAGAGACAGTTTTCTGAGAATAGCTCCATTTCTCTGAACATTTAGCGCTCGGTTCAGGTCCACTTTACCTGTAACTACTAGCTCAGCTCTTCTCTCCCTGTGGCTAACAACGGCTTTATCCAAGGATGTTCTTTCAGACACCTAAACTTTAGCACTGGTGCTTTTGACATGTCCCAACTTTTCAGTCACCAAATACTTTAATTCTTCCCAAACGTCCTACTTTTCTTCCTGACCTCACTCTAATCCAGGTCTCTCCTCGGCTCCCAGGCAGTTGTTGCAATGGCCCCTTCAATCATTGGGTTCACAGACCGTGGCCCTGGCTGGTCCAGCTACTCCCAGGGGACTCAAGTGCAGCTTGGACTCTGCTCAGTAGCCTCCATCGGTCCCCAGCCCACACTAATCCACTTGTCTGTGTGCTCCTAGAATGGAGTATGTGTGAACTGAGGCAGCCACCACTCTTTCCTCCCGGGCCATGCCTTTAATGAGTACTCTGCTGAACATGTCATGGCCGTCATGCAGATGTCTACCTGTCAGCATCACCCCCCCAGCAAAACCATGCTCTTCTTCATAGCTGAACCTAAGTTCTCTTACAGGAAGTTTCCCACAGCCTCATACTCATTTCACATTGTAATTTGGTGCCCCTCTTCCCTTAAAGCTCTTGTCCCAAGTACCTAGGGTAAGGAATCTGAGTGTAAGTTTGGAACCCCCACATCCCTGTGCCCCCCGGCTCTGGCATTCTAACTGACTGAAATATACCTGTTGGCATTGCTTCTGCAGATTGGGAGGAGGGTGGGAAAGGCAGCAGGGGATAAAAGTCTGGCTATAAAACTCTAAGTCACCGAATATTAAAAAAAAAAAATCTCTTCCTGAACTTGCTTTGTGATTTTCCTCTTTTTGTATCAATTTGATCTTCCTTGTGGGTAGATGTTTTATCTCTATCAGATGACGCCTCCTGGGAAGAAACTGAGTGTATGAAAATCTCATGGCAGACCACTTACAGTGTTACTGATGTCCCTTTCTCCTCTGACCTCCTTTTATGCTGTTTTCTTTTTCTCAGATTGAAACATTTTTTTAATAAAATTGATGATTCCTCAATGGCTTTGAAACTTACCAAAATGTTTTAACTTTAGTAATCCTACAAATTGAAAATCTGGATTTATAGTTTCAGAAAAAGGAAACCTGCTCTGACTCGATAATAAGTGGCTCAAAGTTAAAGGAAATTTCTTTTTAGTCTATATGAATGAATATGATGTGTAGACAGGAGTGTGCCGCAGTTTATAGTCTATATGAATGGATATGATGTGTAGACAGGAGTGTGCCACAGCGCATGCGTGGACGTCAGGCCAGCACTGATCTTTATTCTTTCTTCCTTCTTACATGGGCCTCAGGAGTAACACTCGGGTATTGGGGTTGCATAGCAGCCACTTTAGCCACCGAGCCAGCTCCAGCCCCAGTGACTTCTTCATGGGTTTGACCCTCCCTGACCCCTTCCAACTGTGTTAACTGCCTGTGCCTCTAATAGACACATGAGGTGAATGACAGAAATGTGGTCAGTGCTTACAAGTGTGCAGGTTCCCTCCACCATCAGATGGAGCAGTTAGAAGTCGGGTGCAGCGGCAGGAAGGGAGGATATGTCTTGGTCAACCACCCATGGCCAGAGTAAGAAAAGGGCTGAGGACACGGGCCCTACAGCCTCCTTCAGGCGTATGCATAGCACTGTAACCTACATCTCACTGGCCTCTGAAGGTAGCGCCACGGACTGGGCCATCCCCTTTCCCAGGTGACCTTCCCTGGAGAGCCCATCTGCAGTGTCTCACTGAGCTCCCCTGGAGTTTCCACACACCCTTTCTCCTTCCACAGAATCCCTGTGCTCTAGCTGGGTGGTGACAGCTTGTTCCCCTTTGTTTATAGTAAGTGGTGCTGTCATTGTGTTTTGAACGTTATGTTTTACCCTATATTGCTATGGTCCATATATGTTCCCAGACATGTTAGGAATGGTGGTAGATAAAGATGTCACTATCCTTGGGCTGATGAGAGGAGTTGATGGGTAAAGGCACTGGTGGCCTGAGAGCAGTCTCTGAAGGTATTGTGCAGGGAAGCCAATTGCTCGGAGAATGAAAACCCAGTTGGGCAGTGGTGCACAACTTTAATCCCAGCACTTGGGAAGCAGAGGCAGGTAGATCTCTGAGTTCAAGGCCAACCTGGTCTACAAAATGAGATCCAGGACAGCCAGAGCTACGTGGAAAAACCTGTCTCTTGGGGAAAAAAATTGAAACCCGGTACAGATTGACTTCATCAACCTGGATCAGACTCCGGGGAGTCTAATACCAGGCGGTTCACTGTCAGCGTATTTAAGCATAGTACAATTTGGGAAAAAGTTTTCTGGCAACAGTCAGCCCAATTCTAAGTGCACAATGAAGCTTAAGGCATGACTACACAGAAACTCCTTTACAAAGTACATGTGACCGTGAGGGTGGGTTCTGTAGCTAAAAGGCCTAGAATCTGGTGTGGTCTCTGACCATAGCATAGAGGTCAGCAGGCCATAGAGTACTTGTGACACCTCCCCTATGGATGGGTGACAGTCCAGGGAGGGAAGAGTCTGGGGTCATCATTCTGGGGGATTTCAGGTTTGCCTCTGTAGCACAAGGTGGTCTACCTCCACAGATGGCCAAAGGTCATTAACAAAATCCACTCACTTTCTGGATGGAATGCAGGTCTTTGATTTTGATGTCCATTGAGGAGAGATTCCTGTATAATAAACATTGCTCGTTCTCTTTGTGCTTCTCTGTGACAACAGCTGCCAAACCTGATAGTGTAACAGTAAAAATAAAATGGCACTGTTCCCCAAGTGGCCCATGGGCCACGAGGGGCAGCAGATCCCAGGCAGGGAGCCGCATAGTAGCAGTGGACATGAGACCACAGCAGGCCATGAAGGCAGCTGGGTCCCAGGCAGGGAGATGCGCTGCAGGTGAGAGACAGAGACACACACCATGCAGAGAAAATGGGTATTTATTTAGTGGGCTATGGAAGAGAAAGAGGAGAAGGGGAAAGAGCAGAGAGCCACAGAGAGAGAGAAAGAGGAGAAAACAGAGGAGAGGAGAGAAGAGGAGCCATGGGAGCAGCTACCTCTTTAGAAGAGACAGAAAAGAAAGGGCTCAGGCTGCAAGAAGAAAGGAAGCTCTGCCTGCCTCAGCTGTGGAGGGGGAGGGAGTGTGTGGGGCTTGTCTCTTAAAGGGACAAGACAAACCATTACATTCCCATCTCTTTTTTATAATAAAAGGGCAGGAGGTTAGGCACCACAGGTTAAAGGAATTGAGGTGGCGGATTCTCAAAACTGCTTCCCGCTTATTTGTGGGAGTCACCTGGGGGTGGGGGGAGAACCTGAGGAAGCTGGGTGCTGATCACATCCTGGGTTAGCTAGTCTCTTTGCTCCTGTCTGGTGTTTGTGGTATGGAAATGTCTGGTATCTCTTACACCTGTTTAAGGTACTGGCAGAACAGAGAACGAAGTTAAGTTTAGGGAGAAAATATTTAGGACTAGGGAATTGAGAGGAGTCTGTCTGACTTGTTTAAGGTGGATCCTTCAATTCTTCTCCCTAAAACTCACAAGAATTCTTTGGATTTGTAAAAACATGAGTCATCAGAATGACTGTGACAGATGTTTTTGCACAATGAAAAGTATTTTTAAGACTATGGAAGGCAGCGTGAAAGAGATTTGATAACTTGTACTTGTTGGAATTTGTTTGGTGAGGCTGTCCTTTTAAACAAAACCTCTCAACTGTCAAACTGCATCAGAGATAAAATTTTACTTGAGTTACTGATTAAAAAAATGCCAGAGAACTTATTTGGTTGGCACCTAGAGCTACTCCTCAGGGTCCTCCATGGTTGCTGAAGGTCATATTTGCCTTTTGCTGTTTAACGCAGGGACTGCCAGACTCCAGAAGATTCTGTGGGCTAAGAAATCTGTAGGAAGACAAACCTACCTTGACCTGAGCAGCTAGGCTGTCAGTTCAAGCTATTTTGTCCACTGTCTGGAGATCTTCAGTTTAGATGAAAGGCAGTTTTTCCCAGTGGTCAGTGCTTGGCAGTTGAAGCAAATTGTGGATGGACATTGTTCTGTGCCCATTTGTCTTCTGTCTTCTTTGGAGGAAGTAGAGTGCTGTTGCTAGGAGCCAACCTGTATCTTTTTTGTTATAAAAAGTTTTTTAATCATTAAATATATAAATGCCATATTCCACAGATATTTGAATAGTTGAGGGCTATTTATTGGGTATAACTACGTTATAGAATCTGCCTGGAGAGCTGGATCCAAGCTTAACTGTACTGGTTTTCAACTTAACAGGTAAGATTTATACTCATTGAAAGACAGAAAGAAGAAAAAATTGCTTGCGATAGAAAGTTAATGGCAGAACTGACAATAGTAGAGAACAGCTTAATATATTTTAAAGCAGGGTTGGACTAAATATAAAGTACATACCAGTTTAACACATGAGACTTATTGTTTTATAGTCTGGAATGAGATGCAAAGAACAGACAATCATAACATTTAGCAGTAAACATAGGTGCATTTAAGTTATATGTATGCACACACAGAGTAAACAGGAATTGGGAAGAGTGGATGCTCTTGGTGGGCCCTATCAAAGGCATGCCACTGCGTAAAACAAACATGTTACAGGGTCAGCAAGAGGCAAGGTATACTTCGGTAAAGATGGCAGGACATGGTCACCTGACCTGGCTCTCAGTTAAGATGGCAGTGAAGTCATCTAACCTTAGTTAAGATGGCAGTAAGGTCACCTGACCTCAGTCAAAATGGTGGTAAGGTCACCTATGTACTAGAGTTAATACCAGGGAACTAGGCAGGAAATACCCCAGTAAAGATGGCGGAACTTGGTCACCTGACCTGGCTCTCAGTTAAGATGGCGGTGAAGTCACCTGACCTCAGTCAAAGTACAGCAGTCACATGTTGTATGGAAGAGAGACATAGAGGCATGATCTACCTTGTTGCCGAGCCGCCATGCCACAAACTGCAGTGGGGAGCAAAGGCTGGAACTGAAAACAGCTGCCTTGTGGATCCGAGCAGTGACTGAGACAGTCTGAGGAAAAGCAAAGCCAGTGGGACACCGGCAGGGCATTGTTTGAGGGTTTATACCGTAGCTGAAAACGTGAAAGCCTGTGAAAACACCACGGGCCCATAGAAGAGGGGGTGTGAAATGGCGGCAAATACTGCAGAGCCTGCAGAAGAGCATCTTCTCTCTACAGTACGGGCAACTCAGAAGCCAGAGAAGCTAGATGCCACTCTTCGTGGTCTCTCATGGCGGAGCCCCCAAATCGAATGCACCACACAGCGTGTGCAGGGCTAGCGCGGGAGGACCAACCCTGGGTTGTCCGCTCACAGTTTTAGCCATGGAAAGTGAAAGACCCCCGTGCGGGGAGACTGTCACTCAAGTCTCGGGATAACACGACCCGACCCCCCAGTAACTCACAAGACATCGTCCTTGCTGCAATCACACGAGGCTTTAATTGATGAGATGAGACGGGAACCAGCGCACTGGGGCCGAGACTCATAACCCACACAGCGGAGGACCGATTTTTAAGGGAAGAAACCACAGTCCGGTGATCCGGAATTGGCAGGGAGTGTGTCACAGAAAATTCTGAAAATACCAGTGAAAATTACAAGGGGGCAACCCCCTGCCTCTCAGGACCACTCCCAAGATCATAATCAGCTAGTTCTTAAAACATATTACAATGACAGTCACAAGGGGGAA
>NC_022010.1:41076167-41078161 GCF_000317375.1 Microtus ochrogaster
GATTTATCCAGGTCTTTCAGAAAGCAGTGAAGGGCTCACCCATAGCCATGAAGGCTGTGTTTGGCAGCTGGAAGGGGAAAACTTACCACCGAAGCCACTGGTGTGCGTAGAGCTTGGCATTTAGGCAGATAGAATGCAGAGCTGTTATAAAGAAGCCTGGTTCCCAAGCTGGTGTCTTCAGCTGGCCTGACCCTGAGCAGGAGGGAACATGGAGAGCCTGGCCAGGTCACAAGCACCAATGTAATGGTTTAAGTAAAATACTGCAGTTCCCCGAGGGGCACAGCAGCAGAAACGCCCATCCCTGGAATCTACATGGTACAAGGGGAGGACCAACTCCCACAAATTGTTCCCTAGCCTGCAAGCACATGGACGCACACAAAAAGATGCCCTCCACCGAGGCTCTAGACCCTGGTCAGGCTGTAGTCCTCACCCTGCACTACAGCTACTCAGCAGAGCCCTGGGGAGCAGCCTTGTCCCGGTCCACAGCCGGTCTCATCCCTTTCCCTGGCAGCGGTTATTAATTACAGTTGTTAACATTAGTTATAAAGCTGGGCAGTGGTGGCGCGCGCCGTTAATCCCAGCACTTGGGAGGCAGAGGCAGGCGGATCTCTGCGAGTTCAAGGCCAGCCTGGTCTACAAGAGCTAGTTCCAGGACAGGCTCCAAAACTACAGAGAAACCCTGTCTCAAAAACAAACAAACAAACTAACAAAAAGTTATAAAACTTAATCGTTCACACTGAAAAGTAACCCTCTGTAATAGTGTCAAATGCCAACTTGAGACAGTCTAGGATCACCTAAAAGAGGAGCCTCTAAGAATGTCTACAAGGCATTAATAAGTCAGTGGATACGGAAGACCTGCCCACTATGACTGGTACCATTTTCCCAGGCAGAGCATCCTGAACTGTCTAGTGGAGTGGGCGGCTAACACAGCCTGCATTCATCCCCTGCTCCTTACTGTTTACTGAAGATGCAGGTGAGCAGCTGTCTCAAGTTCCTGCCTCTGTGACTTCCCTTCCAATGACAGACAGTAACCCCGAATGGTTACATTTATTAGTTTTGAGTGCACAGGCCATCGTGCACACGGGAAGGTCAAAGGACAATTTGTGGGAGCAGGTTCTCTCCTAGCATGTGGGTCCCGGGAATCAAACCCAGGTTGTTAGACTTCAAGGCAGCAAATGCCTTTAGTATCTAGGCCCTGGTCACAGCACCAGGGAAATACAAGGAGATATCCTTCACCCTTCACGTTCAAGGTTCTGTCGTGAGCAGAGCCAGAGCACTGTGGATAAACTCAGTGTGGCGGCCCATATCTGTAATCCTAGCTCTCAGGAGGCTGAGACAGGAGGATAGCTGGGAGTTCAAGGCCAGCCTGGCCTACAGAGTGAGACTCTGTTTCAAAAAAAGACAAAAAAAAGAAAGAGAAATTGCACAGGTAATTTCTTGTAACCCAAGGGCCGTAACATAAATCTATCTTCATTCTCATGCAAAAAAAATACTGCAGAGAATGCCACAGCCGGGCTGGAGAGATGGCTGAGTGGTTAAGAGCACTGTCTGCTCTTACAGAGGACCTGAATTGGAATCCCAGCTTTCCTGCCAGGCTGCTGGCGACCCCCTTGGAACTCGATCTGATGCCTCTGAGAGCATCTGCGCTCATGTGCCCAGCCCTGCACAAAGACCTACGCATAGACACGTAATTCAAAATAAGAAAATAGTTTCTTTAAAGTAGATGGTTTTGTTCACAGTTGCTGGCCTTCTCAGCATACCCGTGCAGATGGACTCAGCAGCCCATTCCCACAGTGACCCCTGGAGCAGAACATCTCCCTTGATAGGGCTCCCCGACTCCTTGCTTCACCCGCCCTCTTCTTGCGGGGGAGGGAGCGGAAGAGGAGACTTTCTACAGACTGTTTTCCACATAGCTTAACAAAACACCAGGCCCCGGGCACTGGACGGCCTGGAACAGTGGCTTTCAGACTTTACTGTGGACGAGAAAAGACAAA
>NC_022010.1:41078516-41080843 GCF_000317375.1 Microtus ochrogaster
TCCCTCTCCTCCTCCTTTTCCCCTTCCCTCTTCCTTCTCTCTTCTGCCCTGCTCTTCTTCCTTCTTCTCCTCTCCCCCATTCCCCCCCCCTTTGTTCTCTACCCATCTTTCATAACACAGTGATGAGCCAGCTCTGGACACCTGGGTCTAGTGTCCACTCTGCCACTCACAAGGGTAACCTGAGGCAAGCTCTTCCCCCCTGACTACGCCCAAACAAAAGCAGTTGTCTGCCCGTCCCCAGCCAGGGAGCTACTGCATAGGCATGGCATGGGAACAGAGGTGACAGGGAATTTGGTGACCAGCTTCCCTCCAGCTCAAACTCTGACCTTCCCCCTTCCTTTCCTTCCAAAACTGAACTTGTCCCTGTCCAGTCAGTTGTGACATTGGGGTCCTCTAGCACAGAAGAGGATGATTTGGAAGACAAATTGTTAAGGGCCAGGGAGTAACTGAGTCGGGTCAGCCACCTTGGGTCAGCCGGAGGCGTCAGCAGGGGGTGCCAGAGCTAAAGCCAAGGCCACGCCATTCAGTCCAGGTATTCAGTGCAGGGTGTGTCTGGGGCGTGGACTCTGCCAGAACTGCGCTTAAATAGTGGAGGGTCAGTGAGACCAAGGAGAGGAAGCCAGGCGGACCTGCCAGGACCCTAGCCAACCCAACTGCACGCCGCACACTGCCATGAGGTTCCTGAGTGTGACTCTCTTGCTGCTCCTGTCCCTGTACACTGGTGAGAATGTCCCCCAGGGAGAGTAAGGTGCTGAGCAGCACTGTACTAAGTGTTTGGGCCCCTCACCCCTACCAGGGCACGCAAGAAGGAAGCAGCCTTGAGCCGGGCCTCCAAAATGAGTGCCAGATGTCGGGGAAGAAGTCCCGGGTGTCCTGTCTGGTGCAGAAGGCGGGAGGGAGTTTAGGGGATGCGGTTGCCGTGATGAGAGAGGAAGGAAAAAGAGGGTAAAAAGGAGGAGGAAGAGAGGAGCCTTGGGGACAAGGGTTGAGCGTTCCAAGCTCCACAGCTGAAGGAGGCAGTAGAATGTACAAGTGGTGATCTTTGGTGAGGATGGGGTGCAGGCTGTCATCTGCCCCCAGACAGACAGACCAAAGACAAGTTTCAGATCTTTCCCCGAAGTATAGGCCTCCAGAGGATTCTGGCTGCAAAGTCATCAGCCCCTAGGAACTCTGGAACCTCTTCCTCTGGGCCCCTGCTGGAACACTCCCTAGGACTCTGACCTGGTCAGATCAAGGGACCCAGAAGAAGCCCACGGAGGACCTGTGTGTCCTCTGCATAGCTGACTTCCAACAGGGAAGGTGGGCTTCTCACCTGCTAATAAGTCTCCTGATGTCACCATTAAGGGAACAGAAACCTGAATCCACCAATCCACTCCTCAGCCTCCCTTGCTTGTCTCACCTTCCCACGACAAGGACCTGACTCTGCCCCCACTGCAGAAGGCAGGGCCCCCACACCGCTCAGTCACAAGGTCCAGTTCTTGACCAGAAGGGCAGAGACAGCGCTGAGGTGGGATCCTGGGCCAGCACCTCTTTTGGAAGGGGTGACCAGGAATTTGCTGGTCACAGAGCCTGTTGAGGCAGGGGGCTGGTGCTCACCTCTCCCCAGCCTGAGCCCCATAGCAGGGATTCCCCACAGCTCTGTAGTGGGCTGGGTTCTGAGCCACCCATCCGCAGACGCAGCTCTGCCCTGCCGCTGTGTCTCACTCACTGCCTTGCCGTGGGAATGCAAGGCTGTGTGGTGGGGGACTGGACATGCAGGCTATGGGGTCACCACGGGCTGCATAAACAAGGAACGGTTGTCTGCTGCCTGGCCCACAGTACTCGGTGTGATGGAGGTGCGTTGGTGTACCATCTCAGACCCGGAGCAGCAGAAATGCGAAGACATGAGCAAGGCCTTCCAGGAGGCTGGCATCCAGCCCTCCCTCCTCTGCATCCAGGGCACCTCTTCTGACCACTGTGTCCAGCTCATCAAGGTGAGGCCTCTCCCTTCTGCCCGTTCCCCACCCCTGGCCCAGACAAGAGGGCTCTGACTCAGGAGGAGCACACAACAGTCCCATTCACTGCAAAGAGGCCAATGTCCCTCTGCCAGGCAGGGCTGGACGATGTAATCTCCCAAGTTTCCCCAGCAGCAAGCGCCTGACTTTTTCCTTCCCTGTGAGGAGCGGGGGCGTGAAGGGGCTATAGTCCAGATAGGCACCAGTGGGGAAAGGAGAACGTGGAGAAAATCTTCAGGTAGGATTTCCCTCGTACAATGGATGGGGACAGGGACACTACCCACTAGTGGGGGAGAGAGCAAGCCATAGTGAGTGTCCTAGCTTGTTTTTTTT
>NC_022010.1:41081833-41090488 GCF_000317375.1 Microtus ochrogaster
TGAAGGCATTTTCTCAACTGAGTTTTCTTCTTCTCAGATAACTGTAGCTTGTGTCAAATTCGGGGGAGGGGGAACTGTAGCTAACACAATGGCTTCATGACCCATGGAGACTACTCACTGCCACAGAGTTTTCCAGAATGAGGCTTGTAAGTTTCCTAGAGAAAAAACCCCCAACCTAGGGCCCTGAGAATGTGAGATGGGAAGGCAAGTCTGGGTGATGGGAGACCCAGTAAACTGGCACCGGCCCTTCTCAAAGGCATGATAGGACTAGAAAGGTAAGTCACCATAGGACAGGTACTGCCTGGGGCTCCATTGCAGTCTGGCCCCCAAGAGGCCTCTGAGAACTAACCAGCCAATGGAGCCAACCCTTTGAGGGCAGAAGGCAGCGACACTGAAGGACAGCTCCTCTCAGCCTCGGTCCGGCATGAACTCTCTTGAAGGGAAAGCCTGGCTGTGGACCGGGGCAGGAGGCTCAGAACCTCACAATGAAGAGATTCTTTCCCTGCAGCTCCTCCTTGCATCCCCGGTGTTTCACTGTGCCTGTCTGTTATGATCCTGTAAAATTCATAACTAATATTTGTAAAGAGCAAATGTAATAAAGTCAGGTTGAGTCCTGGGCCCTCGGGGTGGGGCCAAGATAAGATAAGGTTCCTGGGTCAGATGAAGGCTTTGGAGGTCTCCATGCTTCTTGAGGGGCTCTGTGGGTGTCACCGAGTTCTGGCTAAGTGGACCCACAGCTGGGCTGGCTGACCTTCCGTCTGCCATCAGGACCAAGAAGCTGATGCCATCACCTTGGATGGAGGAGCCATTTATGAGGCTGGGAAGGAGCACGGCCTGAAGCCAGTGGTGGGTGAAGTGTATGACCAAGGTAAGGGGCATGGTGCGGGGAGAGACAAAGATCCCACACAGAAGTCAGGGCCAGTCTGACCATGTGACCTTTAAGCCCCCGGCTGGTCACCAGCAGTGTCCCCAGAATACTTCTGGGGGTCCAGGCAAAAAGCCCTTCTGAGAATTTCCTAGTTCTCTCTTGAAACCTTTAGGAGGGAGAGCCAGGGATGCAATAGCTGACCGAGTCTGCTCTTCTTCCAGGGTGGCCCGACAGCAAAACCCCAACTTTTGCCCACTGGGCTTTTACTGAGGGGCAGCCGCGTGCCTGGGGCAGAACTAGGTGGAATCCAATGTGCAGGTGCCTGGTCACCAGGGTGCCCATATATACACATAATTCAGTGCCCCATCAGAGGCATCTGGTGTGGGATGGGGACAGGAGGGGTGAGAGCTGCAGAGCCCAGCAGACCCAGAAACATGCCACACCTGGGGCAGATTGTCGTCCCGTCACATGGCCCATGCCAATCTCCTTCTACCTGACATGTTCTGTGTGTCTCTCACAGCTTGGCCAATGCCCAGCCTCTATTGCTGGCAAGGCAACAGTCATACCCTCTCATGAGCTCCCAGGCCCTCCTCGCATCTTTGCCAAGGACCTGTGAAGGGTCCCCAAGCTCTGGTGCTCACCATGAGCCTTCCCTAAGGCCTTGCGCCTCTGCCTTGCCAACCTCTGAATGGGGCCTCATCCAAGTCTCTGCACTAGCCAGAGAAAGCCCAGTTGGCTACTAATTGAATTAGTGACAGTCTCACGACACAGGTCACAGTCCAGCACAGGCAGCCTTTCCTCGAAGGCCACCAACCGCCCTGGCTCACGGGTCACCGGCACAGCTCTTCCTCTGGCTAACTCAGTACCCCACTGGGCACCCACGGGACTTGGTTGGGAGTGGAACAGTGAGGAGAAGCCCTGCTTCACCAGCAAGGGTCAGTTAGCCGGCATGCACCCCAAAGCCCAGTGCCCCACAGGGCAAGAGAAAGAGGTACCAGGAAGCCTGCAGAGGAGGCTAAAGGGAGGCTGATGGGGCAAGGCTCCAATGATGGGCTGGAGGGAGAGTTCTGGATGGCTCCAGAAACTTATAAGAGAAGCAGCACCGGATGGCAAGAAACAGCTGCTTAGTTTTTTCCAAACCCAACCATGCTCTGGTCATCCATGACCACAGTGTGTGTGTGTGTGTGTGTGTGTGTGTGTGTGTGTGTGTGTGTGATGGGGGTCAGGGGGAGGAAGGGAGAAGGTGTATATAACTGGCCTGGTCTTCGGTCCCTGTAGAGGATTATGTGTCTCTCTCTTTTTTTTTTTTTTTTTTTTTTTTTTTTTGATTTTCGAGACAGGGTTTCTCCATAGATTTTTGGTTCCTGTCCTGGAACTAGCTCTTGTAGACCAGGCTGGCCTCGAACTCACAGAGATCCGCCTGCCTCTGCCTCCCGAGTGCTGGGATTAAAGGCGTGCGCCACCACCGCCCGGCTGTGTGTCTCTTCTGAATAGACTTCTCTACAATGGGCCCAGGAGTCTTGTGGAGCTGCAGAGCCCACATACCCAGAGATCTGAGTGACTTGGGGCCACATCACTAGCTCCCTGTGTCTCTCCACCCCCATTCCCATCCCCACCACTCGGAGGACCCGAGCCTGTTCCCTCAGCTGTCTTCTCTCTATAACCGACTTCAAACCTGCAAGCTCTCCTGAGGGTTTCCACTCTCAGAAAGCGGAGGCTCTTCTGACTCGAGTTGTGGAGACCCAGCAATGGCCAGATGGCTCGAGAAGGAAAATGGGAACAGTTGAATGAATCACTGTCCCTGTACGTGTCTTGTTCACAAGGCAGAGGAGGGGTGCGGCGGGGGCCGGAGGGGAAAACTTGTGGTAAGATGCGCTCTCACCAGCTCTCTCAATGACAGAGAACCAAGCACACATCCATGTATTCACCTCTACATGCACGCATGCACGTGCACACACACTGACCAGGCGCGTGCACACTGAATGCACACATGTGCATGCACACGCACACACGTGTGTTGGATACCGTCTTCCACAGCTTTTCCTGGAGTCGCCTGTGTCCCTCTCCCTTGCTGTTCTTACTCCGTCTTTCTCCCTTTCTAGATGCTGGGACCTCCTATTACGCCGTGGCCGTGGTCAGGAGGAATTCCAACGTGACCATCAACACCCTGAAGGGCATCAAGTCCTGCCACACAGGCATCAACCGGACTGTGGGCTGGAACGTGCCTGTTGGCTACCTAGTGGAGAGCGGCCACCTCTCAGTGATGGGCTGTGATGTGCTCAAAGGTGAGGGCTGGGGGGGCAGCTTGAAGTCTCCAGTCAGCCCCTCCTCTCTCACTCTGTCCATGCATGGCTCTCACCCCACGCCCCCTTGGAACCTACAAAGCCCCACCTCTAGGAGAGCCTTCCCTGACTACAGTCAGGGCGTCACCCCTCCACTCTGCTGGCTCACCCTGGTGGCCTCCTTTTGAGTTTCCGGCTGGTTGGCTCCTACAGAGCCCATTGCCCCTTCCCATGTAATACAGCCCGGCCTAGAACCCAACCATAGTTGTAGGAAGACAACCAAGAAGAGTTTGGCCTCGTGTAGGCTGCTGAGGGTGGCCTCTGTCTAGATGTGTCCCAAGCCCCCTAGACAAGTTGCTGATGTCACCCATAAGCTCCCAAGTGGCTTGTGGACTCAGCCATGGTATAATTGACAACCTGGGATATCTTAGGGCCACAGTCTCTGAGGGTGGCCAAGTATGTATGGGTGGTCTACCAGTCTAGTGTGAAAGAAAGAAAGCAAGAAAGGAAGGAAGGAGGGAAGGAAGGAAGGAAGGAAGGAAGAAAAAAAGAGAAGAAAGAAAAGAAAACCCCACAAAAACTATGCAGGTCAGCAGGTAGGTCAGACCCCACGACAAGCCAAGTCTCTTCACTACTTTCTCCTTTTGGGTAAAATTGCTGGTCGCTGATCTGAAAACTCTGCAGTGAGAACAGAACCCAGTTTACACTTGGCTGTCCTGTGAAGACATTCATAGACAACATTCTACCTTCCAGCCACAGCGACAGCCCCACCCGGGTCCAAGGGCCCAGTCTGGGAGTACTAGTGTGATCCAGTTAACGTTTCTTCACTTGAAGCCGAAAGGTGGGGTCGGTGACCTCTCTTTGCTCTTCCCGACAGCCGTTGGCGACTATTTCGGGGGCAGCTGCGTCCCTGGAGCAGGAGAAACCAGCTACTCTGAGTCCCTCTGTCGTCTGTGCCGTGGCGACCCCTCTGGGCACAACGTGTGTGACAAGAGCCCCCTGGAGAGATACTATGACTACAGCGGGGCTTTCCGGTGAGGGACGCGGCAGGGTGCAGCGGGAGAGCTAAGGGATGCAGGGAAGTGACCTGTGGTCTGCCGGGCCTCAAAGAGCCCTTTGTGCAGACCTCTTCCCGATTTATAATAAACACGAAACCGGAAGATGCCAGGGCGGGTTTGCTCACAAAGTCAACATGTTTGGTGTGCTTAGAAAAGGGAGGGCTCTGATCAAGGAAAATGGAAAAAGCCAGCTCAGGCCGCTGATGTCAGGGAGGGCCTTTCCCTATGCTGGTCCTGACCGGCACTTCAGCCTGCCATGACCCAAGAGAGAGTCTAAGGGCTCATGTCTAGTCCCATGTCTTGCATGAGAATTCCCAGCTCCTGCAGCAATCAGTCCTTCATGTCCCCACCTGGCACCCTATTATTGGTGGCCGGGTGAACAATTTGTACATCCCTACTACCTCCCCATGTCCCTCACAGACCTCAGTAGTCTGGTACCTCCCCGGCACCCAGCTCAGTCTCCTTATTTTCTGGCCAATCTGCCTCCGATTTGGGAGAATATGAAAGTCACGATCCTTTCCACTTGGGACGTTTGGTTACGACATGAAAGGCCTCTTCGTCCAGTCCCCTGTGTCAGAGGAGAGTCATCTTCAAAATATACTGGATGTCTAGGCTTCAGATGGCAGGCCAAGGAAGGCAGCGCAGGCCCCACACTGACTGTAAGGGGCCACTCACAGCCTGGCATAGTGCTGCACGCTTTTAATCCCAGTACTAGGGAGGCAGAGACAAATGGATCTCTGTGAGTTCAAGGCCAGCCTAGCCTGGCCTACAAAGTAAGTTCCAGGACAACCAGGGCTACACAAGGAAACCCTGTCTTGAAAGGAGAGGGAGAGAGAGAGAGAGAGAGAGAGAGAACACGCAAGCTCAAAGAAGCCCCACCCTGCCTACCTTATTGGCCCACCCGACCTATGATGGAGCTAAAAAAGGGTCCACAGCGTGGCAAAACCACGCCATCAACAGTCTGGGGGCGGGCCCCCAGAACTGAAGAACTGTAAAATACATACCTCCTAGGGTCATCCCCTGAAGCCCTGGTCAAACTTCCAGGGTAGAAGCGGGGTGGCATTGAATGGACGAAGCAGGGCTTCACCCAGGCTCCTGGTTTTTCCTACACAGGTGCCTGGCAGAAGGAGCAGGGGATGTGGCCTTTGTGAAGCATAGCACGGTGCTGGAGAACACGGACGGTGAGTAGGGATCAGGCGGAGCTGCCCAGGTTGGCCCTAGATCCTAGCAATCTGGTTCAGTGCTGCTCTGAGTCTCCCGGGGCACTCTGGGTAAGCCCCATGTCTTCAGACCTTAGCTTCATGTCTGCAGAAGGCCACAGAGGGGTCTCACCAGCGACATTCCAGCTGCTTGGTGCGGCAAGGGTGGGTGGAGCGAGGCTCTGCTCTGAGCGTGGCGCTGGGTTCTCTCCGTGACCACTTAAGTCTACTAACCCTGCACCAGACACTGTGGGCTGCCCTGTCCGTTCCTGATGTCCCCTGTGTGCCTGTGACCTGGAGAAGACCAGTCTGCCCCTGGACAGTCTTGCTGAAGATGGGTTGCTGGGATGGATTGGTTTAAATTTGTTTTGAACTTTGTAGTAGTTGAAGTTTGGAACCTCCAGCCAAACGCAGTGGTGAATGCCTATAATCCCAGCACTTGGATGTCTGAGGCAGGAGGATTACCATAAGTGCTAAGATTACAGATATGGCTGGAACTATCTTTTAATTTGAATTTACCTGAATATCAGTAAGAGTTTTTTCCCTCTCTAAACTGAAGTAGAAATTATATGCAGTAAGATTTTCTTAAAGATTTATTTATTAAGCATACAATGTACTGCTGGCAAGGAAGGCACTGGGTCTCATTACATTACAGATGGTTGTGAGCCACCATGTGGTTGCTGGGAATCGAACTCGGGACCTCTGGAAGAGCAGCTAGTGCCCTTACCCTCTGAGCCATCTCTCCAGCCCCCCAGTAAGATTTTTTTAAGTACCACAGTTCCACTGTGGACTGAAGCAAACCCTTGTGTTCCCACTCTCCCCATCCCTAGCCTCCCCCCCAGCCTGCCTCCCCCCCAGCGGCCACTCCTGACTTTTGTCTGGTCCAGGGTGTGTGAGCCTTATTCTCTTTGTTTCTTGTTTTTGTTATTGTTGTTTGGGTTTGGGGAGAGGGGGTTAATGAGGTCTTAAGGCACAAAAGAGCTGTCTTAAAACCAGAACAGTCTTACAAAATTAACTATCCAGGCACGGTCCTTTGATGCAGCTCATAGGGAGGCAGCCCCACCTCGGCACTTGGATTTTCATCTGATAACCTATGGCTTCTGGGAGTGGCTTCAATACCTGTCCTTTGGGGCTAATTGTTGTGCCTTAAGCCGGTGGATCCATCATGTAGTCTAAACTTCATGAAGGCAGACATAAACCAAATTCAGTGGTGGGCAGCTAGCTATCTAGCTGTCTGCAGTAAAGGGCAGGACCATTAGATGAACCGTCCTTGATGGTCCCCAAGATGGGTTAGCAAGGGAGAACTTGGAAGGGGGGCAAACAATAGCACTGTGTTGAGTTTGAATCAGCATTTTATTTTTTCTTTCTCTTTTTTTTTTTTAGTTTTATGTATGCATGAGTATTTGGTCTGAATGTATGTTTGTACATTACTTGCACACCCAGTGCCCAAGGAAGCCAGAGGAGATCATCAGAAGTCCTAGAGCTGGATTTACAGTTGTGAGCTGTCATGTAGGTGCTGGGAATCAAACCTAGGTCCTCTGGAAGAGCAGCCAGTGCTCTTAAATCCTGAGCCATCTCTCCAGCCCCTGATTATTTTGTTGTTGTTTTGTTTGTGTGTGTGATTGTTGTTTTCTTTTGTTTCTTTTTAAAGTTTGAGTAGTAACCTAATGGTTTCTTTATTATTGATTTATTTATTATGTATACAATATTCTGTCTGTGTATGCCTGCAGGCCAGAAGAGGACACCTGACCACATTACAGGTTGTGAGCCACCATGTGGTTGCTGGGAATTGAACTCAGAGCCTTTGGAAGAGCAGGCAATGCTCTTAACCTCTGAGCCATCTCTCCAGTCCTAATGGTTTCTAAAGTAGTTAAGAAACATCTTTGTGAGCCAGATACAGTGATACACGCCTTTAATCCCCACACTCGGGAGGTAGAGGCAGGCAGATCTCTGTGAGATCAAGTCAGACTGGTCTACATAGCAAATTTCAGGACAGCCAGGGATACACAGAGAGATCCTGTCTTCACACACACACACACACCACAGGAAAGAAGGAAGGAAGGAAGGAAGGAAGGAAGGAAGGAAGGAAGGAAGGAAGGAAGGAAGGAAGGAAGGAAGGAAGGAAAAGAGCAAAACCAGTAGAATCAACATTTCTAGAGTGGTGAGTTCATAGGATTTTGTCCCTGAAGCTGAGAAGCAAGAGGCCTAAAAGGCATGCTTGACTCTTTGACAAATGATTCTGAAAGGTTTTCAGCAGCTTTAAGTGGAGAGAGGCTGGGATGGGGAAACGCATTGGACGTGCCCTGTGTGATGGTGAGGGTTCTCTAAGTGCCCGTGTGGGTATGGAAAGGCCTTGCTGGTTGTGCCCGCGGCTTGAGTGGTTGGGTTTCTAGCTGTGAGAGAGTGCTCATGACCCCACAGGTAACCTTTGCCTTCTCACTTCCTGACAGAGTCCCCTTGTTCAAGTTTAGAGCATTGGCTCTTTTGGGGTTGCCACCCCTTTGGGGGTGGAATGGCTCTTTTTAAAGGGTAAACTAAGACCACCAGAAATATCAGAGACTTATCTTACAATTCATAACAGTAGCAAAATTGCAGTTAGGAAGTACCACCGAAAGTGGTTTTATGGTTGTTGGGGGAAGGGGGGCCACCACAGCATGAGGAACTGCACTAAAGGGTGGCGGCGCTAGGAAGGTTGAGAACCCCGGGTTTAGCGGTTATAGGAGGATCACTAGGTAAGACCCACTGTGGTTTGGTTCTAGTCCTCAACATGACTCTTCATAATACTCCTGCTTGGTATTGATTGCCAATCTCAGATAAATACTGCTTTTCTGTTTAGAAATGTGTGAAGCCAGGTGGTGGTGGCGCACCCTTTTAATCCCAGCACTTGGGAAGCTAAGTCAGGCGGATCTCTGAGTTTGAGACCAGCCTGGTCTATAGGGGGAGTTCTAGGAGAGGCTCACAGAGCTACACAGAGAAACCCTGTCTCAAAAAAACCCAAAAAATAAATAAAAAAATAAAAAAAAAGAAATAAAGAAATAAAGAAAAAGAAGGTGTGAAATTGGGAACAGAGATGGCTCAGCCGTTGAGGCCTTGCTGCTCTTCCAGCAGAGTTCAGGTCCCAGCGCAGACATCAGTCAGCTCACAGGTACAGCGCAGACATCGGTCAGCTCACAGGTACAGCACAAGCATCGGTCAGCTCACAGGTACAGCGCAGATATCAGTCAGCTCACAGGTACAGCACAGGCATC
>NC_022010.1:41090681-41109431 GCF_000317375.1 Microtus ochrogaster
GCAGACATCAGTCAGCTCACAGGTACAGCGCAGATATCAGCCAGCTCACAGGTACTGTGACCCCAGCGAACCTGATCCTCTTCAGGCCTCCACAGGCAACTGTCCACACTCACATAGATGCAAACAAAAATATAAATAGATCCACAAAGAAGAAGCATGGACTTTAGGAAACAGTGTGGGAAATCCTAAGCTGTGGGGAAAGGCAGCTGTGTGCATAGTGACGGTCAAGGGTGAGCAGACATAGGAAGTGAGTTAGGAGAAAAAGCCTTAAGGGGAAGTAAACCAACATAGAAACCTTTGCGCTTTGGACAAAGCCTGGAGGACTACCCTTCTCCCTCAGGGCCACGGCTCTGAGGAGATTCCGACAGGTGATTCACTGTGTCTTCTGTCCCCTGCCCCTTTCCCCCAGTCCCCTGCTCACTTTGCTACATTTAGCTCTCACCCTAAGCAGCACCTCTGGTTTTTTACTTCTCTTATCACTTGTAAGTAGCCATGTTAGTGCGTGTTGTATTATGGCAAGCTCCCTCACATTTATCCTCACAGAAATTATGAGGTAGAAAGAGCACATCCAAGGCCTTGTGTACGGCTGAAGAACTTTCATTGCGGGCGCTACGTTCCCACCACCAAACTGTCCAGCCTCCTCCAGACCCCGCTCCCATCCCCCACTGCCCTCCCCATTCTCTGTGAGCACAGGAGCTGACTCCCCAGTTCCCACCTTCCAGGGAAAACCCTGCCGTCCTGGGGCAGGGCGCTGATGTCCCAGGACTTCCAGCTACTCTGCAGGGATGGCAGCCGGGCCGATGTCACTGAGTGGAGACGGTGCCACCTGGCCCGCGTGCCTGCGCATGCCGTGGTGGTCAGGAATGACATGCATGGGGGCCTCATATTCCAGCTGCTCAATGAAGGCCAGGTGAGGAGGAATGTCGTGCCCTGAGAGCCCCCTGGTAGCACGGGGCCCTTGGAGGGGGTGCTCAGGGCTAAGGTCTGGAGGGACTCTACCTGGGACAGACCCGAGAGGGCCAGCAGCCAGGGCAGTGTGAAAAAGCACCTCACAAGCTGTCTGGGATGGGAATAGCCAGAGCATGGGCACTCCTCAGAGTTTCAGAACCCCTCAGTGGAAGTTTCCGACCTGTGCCTCTGAAGGTCAAAACCACGCCCTGAGGGCAAATAAGGTGACTACGGTGCCATCGCTTAAGTCACCCCGCTATGTCAGTCACCCGCCCGGGGAATTACCTGTGCTCATAACCATCTAAACCTGAGCCATGAGCCCTGTGTTCAAACGGAGGGGCTTTGATGAGGCAGAACTGGAGGGGTATAGAGAACAGAGCACCAGGGAAGGCACTGTGGAGAACTGGCAGGGTCGGCACCTGGCCTGAGGTCGCAAGAAGGCGGTCCATGTGGCTGAACTTGGGTGGGAGGGATGTAGGCCGCAATCCCCTCACGGCCCTGCTTCTCCCTTTGACACGCAGATTCTGTTCAACCACGAGTCCAGCAGCTTCCAGATGTTCAGCTCCGAGGCCTATGGCCAGAAGAACTTGCTGTTCAAAGATTCCACTTTGGAGCTTGTGCCCATCGCCACCCAGAACTATGAGGCCTGGCTGGGCCAGGAATACCTGCAAGCCATGAAGGGCCTGCTCTGCGACCCCAACCGTGAGTCCCTGTCCCTGCCCTTGCCGGCCACATCTCTGCCTAAACACAACATGGCAGGATTCGCTATGAGGCCGCCAGGGCTGGCCACCTACCCAGGCAGCAAACTATGGCCTGTGGCCCCTGTAGAAACCGGTCACTCCCACTTCCCTACTGCTTAGAGGTTTGGGGAGAACGCAGTCCTATGGTCGTGTGTCCTGTGGGACCCTGGAAGACCCTCCAGGTTCGGGAACTGAGGTCCTCAGAGCCTGACTTGGAACTACTGAATCCTGTCCGCTGTTATTCCCAACCTTCCCGTTCCTCTCTTGTCACTGTGTAGGCTCAGGCGTCAGCTGTTGTGCAGATTAATGTGGCAGCCTCCCTGCCTCCAGTCCCCGTCCCTGTAGGTCTCCCACCTATGGCAATAGCAAGCCAGCCTGAGTTCGATACACAGCAGTCAGTCTGCCCCAAGCATCACACAGCCTTCCCTATGAGGAAGTGGTTAAATAGCATATCCTGGCCACGTGGCTAATAAGAAAGGGACCCTGAATTTCTCTGGGTTCTGATTTGAAAGGCTTCCTGTTGAGGTAACCGCCCCCATGTGTACCCTACACAGGGCTGCCCCACTACCTGCGCTGGTGTGTGCTGTCCACACCCGAGATCCAGAAGTGCGGAGACATGGCTGTGGCCTTCAGCCGGCAGAGACTCAAGCCAGAGATCCAGTGTGTGTCGGCCGAGTCCCCGGAGCACTGCATGGAACATATCCAGGTGGAGTGGGCCGGGGAGGAGGCAGTGCAGTCCCTGGCATGGTCCTTGTCTCTCATCCCAGTGGGCTGGAAAGAGGCATTTGGTCTGAGGAAGTCTCTCCCTTGTGAACTTGACTTTCCCCTGTACATGGCGGGAGTGGGAGACCGCTCTTTACTAGATGGTTGCTAGATGCCCACACTCGAAAACAGCTTCCGCCATGTCTGGAGATCTAGTGTGCAAAACGTTTATAAAAGCAATGCATGAAAACCATGCATCCTGCATAGAAAGGGGCAGAAAGAATGCGTGGCGTTTCTCTTTGCCGTGCTCGGTTTTAGTCTTTACCCTAAGCACGTGATATGATCCATTCCTGTGGACTGATACCCACTGATCCACAGTGAAAACCCCAGCCCTTGCTCAGAGCCCATCCAGTCTGTCCTCCTGGCTTCCCCGGTTGGACACTAAGGCAAAGGGAGGCTGGGAGGAAAGGGTTTCTCTGTCCCAGTGCCTGGCAAACTGACCTTTGTCTGGGTATCTCTCCAAATGCCACTGGCACAAAGAGATGGGAAGGGCAGGGCCCACTGCCACTCACCTGGACACTCCTCCCCTCAGCCTCAGAGGAGCATGTCAGAGAAGGGGACACCCAGGCCTGTGGAGAGAGGAGGAGACTGCCCCGAGCCTCTTTAGAAGCCCAGCAAGAGGCCCCAGTGAGCCTCAGTTCTAGCTTCCCAGGCTCTGGAGATGGTGTCCAGTGTAGCCTTCGCTGTCCTTTCCCGAATCCCACGGTGACCAGGCCCTGGGGTATGGGGTCAGGCTGTGTCCTCTCTATCACAGAAGGTGTGAGGGACTGAATGAAAAGGAGGCCCTAAGAGATGTACCAACCATAGTTGTCTGCTGCCCGCTGTTACCTCCTCATACCTATGGGCTGCACAGTGTGGGCACCCTCATAGGGTGCCCGGCCCCTCTTTCTCCAACCTGGCCCTTCTCCTAGGGTTTGCCATATTTCTGTAGCTGTATTGCCCTTTTTAGGATACTAGCTACCTGGGCTAGGATCAAAAGGCTTCGGAACGGGCAGGTGGGATAGGGTATAGGTGACCTGGAAAGAAGGGTCCAGGGTGGCTGGAGGGAAGACTGCCTGCTGCCTTCTCAGACGGTCCCTAGCACTCAGGGAAGACCATCCTGAGGCCCTAGGGTTCTCTGGGCCATTCTGCCACTGTAGGTACATTTTGTCCATGTAAGGTGCCACCCATCGAAGAGTGCTGAGAGACCTCAGGTCCTCTGGACCCGGGGACCAAGCAGTAGGTCAAGGGTAGTGCTAGGCAGAGCAGAAATGCAGGAGTCTCGGCATTTATACTCTGAAAAACCGATGTCACCAGGAACTGAAGTGTCCCCCCGCCACACACACACACGCCTGTATCAGCTGCTCTTAGCCCTTCAGCCACCCAGCAGCCTCTGGGCCTGGCCTCTTCATGAGTGCAGGAAGGGACAGAGAACAGAGTAGGATTCTCCTGACCAGGGGGACTCCCAAAGAAAGAGAGGCAGAGCTCACAAACCCCTCCTTCCCCCCTCCCCCCCAAGAGGGGAAAAGCCCCCATTTCCAAGAATTCCTGCCATCCAGAGCCCCTCTCTGTTTTTGGCAGGCTGGCCATATTGACGCTGTGACCCTGGAAGGTGAGGATATCTACACGGCAGGCAAGGTGTATGGCCTGGTCCCGGCAGCTGGAGAACAGTATGCTGGTGAGTGTACCTGCCCCACCTTGTGGATCGTTCTTTATAACTCTAAGACCTTTTCCCCCCTCCCCCCGAAATCATTTCGAGAACCTCCAGCTTCCTCTCAGTACCTCATCTCTAGGCCTTGGCAGTCATCTGTCATGAAGCAGGCCCCTCCTAGCCCAGGCCTCAGTCCTGAGCAGGGTCAAGTAGCCTTTGCGGAACCCAGCCAGTCTGTTGCATATGCTCCTGATTTTCAGTTCCCCCATTAACAACTACGAAAGCCCTTCTTACCAGCCAGCCCAGGCCACACACACACACAGGCCACAGCTGCAAGGGTGTCCTTGGCCTCTCCCTGACATCACGTGGAGCCCTCCAAAGCCTGTTGGCTTGGTCATACGTTCTTGGTGGTTTGGGCTTGACTCTGTCCTTTGTCCTCTTAAGGGCTGATCTTGGGACATTTGGTCCCTCCTGCTCAGCTTAGAGAATGTGTCTACAGGCCTTAGCTGTGCCTGCTTTTCTCCCAAAAAGTGAGAAAAATACCACCTGGGTGTGAGAAAGATCATGGGTGGGGGCTCCTGGGGTTCTTCAGCCAGGTGAAGAGTGGAGACACCAGGTGCTCTCTAAGGATCCTGGTACATCAGCCTGGGCACCCACAAGCTGAGACAGAGAAGCAGGAGGGGGCTGTTAGGCATGGACCACAGCTCTTATAAGGGGCGCCTTTCAAGATTGTTCTTCTCCCTGCAGAGGAGGACAGGAGCAATTCCTACTTTGTGGTGGCCGTGGTGAGGCGGGACAGCTCCTACTCTTTCACCTTGGACGAGCTTCGCGGCAAACGTTCCTGCCACCCAGGCTTGGGCAGCCCTGCTGGCTGGGATGTACCCATAGGCTCCCTCATCCAGCGGGGCTTCATCCGGCCCAAGGACTGTGATGTCCTTACAGGTACCTTCCCTGAGGGGCACAGACCCAGAAACTCTCTGGGATCTGACGGGAAGATGGTCAGCTCTGAGGGTCAGGTCTTGTTCTTGGCATGGTCTTGGGAGAACCCCCCCCCAACACACACACACACACACACACACACACACACACACAGCTTCATGGCATGTCTGAGTGTTCCAGACACTCAGTCCTGGGTTGTCCCCACATCTGGCAACCCCTAGAATTTGGGGACCTTGTTAGAAAGGGGTAGGACATGCACTTTTGTGCCTCAATGTTCTAAGTGCTAAGGTGGCGACAGAATAAGGAATATTTGTCTCATGTAAAGCCTGTGAGGTTCTTGAGCTGACTGGACACACACCTCTCTCCTGGCTCATAACTCAGAGGAAATAAACAGTTGTCTTATGTCAAAGCACGCAGAAGGCACTAGGATTGACAGTTCCCTCTTCTGACAGACAGTCTAGATCATGAGATAGTGACCTCCTTGTCCCTGAAGAAGTTCAAGCCAAGGCCAATGAGATGGGGGAAGGGCTGCAGCCTGCCCTTCTCCCTGGCTATCTTTCTGCTGCTGGGGACATGGGGGTGGGGGGAGCTCACCACATCCCTCCCACTCTGCCCTAGCGGTGAGCCAGTTCTTCAATGGCAGCTGTGTACCTGTGAACAACCCCAGGAACTACCCTTCCTCTCTGTGTGCACTCTGTGTGGGAGATGAGAAGGGCCGTAACAAGTGTGTGGGTAGCAGCCAGGAGAGATACTACGGCTACAGTGGAGCCTTCAGGTACTTGGTGGTAGCTGTGGGGAAGGGGGATCTTCTGGCCTGGCTCCCCCCAGGCAGGATTGTCCTTCTGACATCTGCCCTGCTCTCCTGTGTGACAGGTGCCTTGCAGAGCATGCAGGGGATGTGGCCTTCGTCAAGCACACAACGGTCTTTGAGAATACAAATGGTATGTGAAGGGGCTTGGGCTAGAGCAAAGTCAGGTGGGAGAGGGCTGGTCCCGGTCCAGAGCAATCCAGACATAGGACATTGCTGGGATTGGAGACCTAGCAGCATCCAGGAGAGAACTCAGAGGCCCCAGTGTAAGCGCAGATGCTGGGGATGCCTTCCTTTGGTCCAGAATTGAAGTTCATATCCCACTGCTAGGTGGTAGCTGCATCTCAGCCCCTCTGCAGGTACTTATGGGGCACTGAAGCCTGTGGATGGGGGCTGTGAGACCTTTCCTCTGGCCACTGGTCATGTGCCCTGTGCAGGGAAGTCCACTCAAGTCGCACTAAGATACGGCCCAGCCAGGTTCATCGCACAAACAATTGTGTCTCCTGGAGTCACCTTCCCAGACTCCACTGGGGCAAAAGGGCCCAGACACTCAGTCCCAGGACCCCAAAAGGTGCATCTGAGATCCTGAGCCCAGTGCCTCTCACCTCCCATCATCCACCTACTTTTGGTGGGGGGGGGGGGGAGGGGGGAAGAGTCATGTCTGCATCAATGGCTGGGGTCTGAGCCCTTTCTGCCTACCCTGCTGTGCCACAGGCTTTGACAGTCCCCCAAATCAGGCTTAGCCATCTTCCCCCTTCCTCTGTTGTCCCAGACACAGCCCAAGGAGTGCAGCTGTGGCCCAGAAGGCAAATAAGACACATAGGAAAAACATCAGTATTTCAAAATTCACATTCTAGCCAGGCACTGGTGGTACATGCATTTAATCCCAGCCCTCAGGAGGCAGAGGCAGGCGGATCTCTGTGAGTTCGAGGCCAGACTGATCTACGGAGCGATTTCCAGGACAGCCAGGGCTACACAGAAAAACTTTGTTTCAAAAAACAAAACAAACAAAAACAAACTCTATCCACAGTCCCCAGAGGCCACTGAGGTTAACAGGACTCTGCTCCAACCATGCTGGAGAGAGCCTTCCCTGATGCCACAGCCTGCTTCTTGGCCCACCTCCCACTCAGAACCATAGGCCCCACCTTCCGGGCAGGAAGCTGGCCTCTCTGCAAGAGCCCGACAGTCTACCTAGTCTCCATAAGCCTGGCAGTGTGCTGGACAGGGCTGTGGGAGATTTGGCTGCCCTGACATATCTCCCAGGGTGCTTTTTTATTTTTAGCTCGATGAGGAACCCGCCTGGTGTTCCTTCTGGAAAGGAGAGGGAGGATGCTAAGTGAGCACCTCAAGACAAAAGGACAGGACTCAGCAGGGTACCAGCCGCTTGCTTCAGCATCACAAATGCTGGTTGGAAATGCTGATTCCCAGGAAGCTGTCCAGATAGGACCACCTCTTCCTGGTGAAGGGTCTCATGGATTTCTCTCCCACTTCTTCCCACCCCATGCTGTCCCTCAGGCCACAATCCTGAACCCTGGGCTGCTCACCTCAGGTCGCAAGACTATGAGCTGCTGTGCCCCAATGGGGCACGGGCTGAAGTAAGCCAGTTCCAAGCCTGCAACCTGGCACAGATGCCATCCCAGGCTGTCATGGTGCATCCAGACACCAACATCTTCACTGTGTATGGACTTCTGGACAAGGCCCAGGTGAGCCAGGCTAGAGTGGCCTCGCATCTCTGATAACTACAACCCCTCCCCTTGCTACTGCTATTGCTCTTGTGTGGTGCTGGAAGTTCAAACCCAGAGCCCCATACCTGCCTGGGAAGTACCCCGCCACTCCCTTTGAGAGCAAAACCCCTCCAAAGCTATCTCCATGCTGGGGCCATCAGTTCCTCTCCTGGTCTCTCTTGGGGGTAACCCCACTCCAGACAATATTTGCTAGATCCCCGAAACTGCTCTTGTCAAGGGCACCATGACCCCTGACCTCACAGCAGCACTGGGCACAGCACCCTTCTCCTGAGCCCCACCCTCCTCTTAGAATCATTTTTTCTGTTGCTTTTGGGTCCCCACACCAGACTGGTTTCCTCCTAGCTCCATTTATTAGGTGGAATTGGTCCTCCTTTGACCCACCAGAACCGTAGACCAGCGGAGTCGCTGGGCTGTCCTAAACCTTGGAATTATATGTACTCTGTCCCAAGAGCAGCTCCTTCAAGCGAGCGACTCCCCAAGCTGGTCTCTCAAGCTCTCCGAAACAGCGAAGAATACCGTGTGGTTGTAGTTTAATGAGATAGTGGCTAGCTTCAGGAGACTCTACAAGTCCCCTCCACCCCACTTTCCCCTTTCTCCTTGATTATTAATTAACAGTGGACACATATTATGCATATTTTCTAGATGTCCTTGTTCACACTGTTATTTGTATCCCAAGCTGTGCTCAAACTCCCAATCCTTCTGCCTCAGCCTCCTAAGTTCTAGGCTTATAGGGCTAGGTCACCAGCTTCTGGCATTATGCCTCGCCTTCCTCTAGCTCACTAGGGCTATCCAACTCTCATTCAGGCCAAGGGTTCCATCAGGGAAGCAAGTAGCAAGATCAGCCCTGGTACCCCATGGGGTTTGGTGATGACATCATCAAGTCCCTCACTATTTTTCTCAGTCCTGGTGACAGAACAGGAGCTCCTATCTGTGAGACTGTCTGGGCTCATTGGAAAGGATGCCCATAAGATTGACGAGAAATCATTGCCAAAAAGATTGAGAAATGTTGAGCAGGCCCAGCCAAGCCCTTAGTCATTGCATCTGCACCCTCTCTCATTTCTGGGGCCTTCGTGCTATAAACTCACACTTCAGTTTTGCATTCAAGAACCAGCCTGGTGTGACATTTCTGCCTGTCTTTGGATGGCACCTCTATGCAAATCTTTCCCCAGACTTCTTTCATGACAGAGGCTCATCAGTAGTGATGTAGATGGTTTCGACAGAAAGACTTGGCACCCTGAAGTGCTTGCTTGTTGGGACCCCCGCGGTTGTCTGTAAGCCCAGATATAGCGGTTGCTTTCGGTGTTTCTAGGACCTGTTTGGAGATGACCGCAATCAGAATGGGTTCCAAATGTTTGACTCCTCCAAATACCACAGCCAAGACCTGCTTTTCAAAGACGCCACAGTGAGAGCAATACCTGTTGGGAAGAAAACCACGTACCTGGAATGGCTGGGTCCTGACTACGTGGTGGCTCTGGAAGGGATGCTGTCTCAACAGTGCTCGGGCGCAGGTAGGGGACCAAGCCTTCTGTGCCAACACTTGTGATACCCCCTGCAAAGGGCCCTGAGACACCCCATCTCCATTGGGGGTTTGGAATCAAAACTCTGAAGGGTATGCCAGGCCTGGGTGAGGCAGAGGTTCCTATTTCATACACTAGCAAGGTGAAGTGTCCCGGGAAAGTCCAGACAGGGGGACTTGCAGATGGTTAAATCAGGAGCTCCGGCCTGTCACCCAAATAGACCGGGATCATGAACATAAACGCTGAAAATGATAGTCCCAAGTGGATCTGAGGTAACGGCATAAATATGCAGGCAGCATAATTTGGAAGGGAATGCATATGTAAAGAAACCAGGGAAAGGCAAGATTGTCGTGGGGCAGAAAAGAGATTGGAGCTAGCGGCGGGGCGCACAGAAATAGTCCTGCCTGTGTGTGAGCACCAAGCTGGCCGCCCACAGGCCTGGTGCTTCCTGCCTTAACTACCTGTCATCCTCCCTCCCCACCCCCACTCCCAGTGGCCACAGTGCACCGAGTACCCCTGCTGTCCCCGCTCCTGCTGGGCCTGGCTGCAGGCCTCCTCCCGCGTGTTCTCTGAACGTGGTTGCTCTAAGCAGCGGCCTGAGCAGGGAAAGCTACAGAGTCCAGCCCAAGAACCCTGGAAATCGGCTAACCCTGCAGGAGAGCGCGGGATTCAAGAGACAAGGTGAGGATTCTCACATGCAGCCCTCGGATGTGTGATGCTAACCCAAAGAGAAATTTCTGGAATCAGGATGATAAGGCCAAGTCTTCCCACCTGCCTGAGCCCTTGGTACCTGAGGCAACTGGAGAGCAGCCCAGTCATGCCTCCCATGCTGGTGGCGCCTGCAGCGAACCTGTGCCTCCCACCTGGAGCCTCCAGGCTGGCTGGGGGGGATGGGGGAGGGAAAAGAGACCGGTTGCCATGGCAACCACGAAGCTGGCTTCCCACACCTGCCTCTGTCAGTCGCCTGGGGAGGTGCCAAGGCAGAAACCCACCGCCAACCTAGAGGACCTCAGTGACACAGTTCCCCCTCAGTCCCTGCTCCCGCTGCCCCACCGCTCTCTCCTGAGTACATCTGTCCACCGAGGCTCAGAGGCCCAAGCCCTCGGAGGAGCAGGGTTGCTGAGCACCTGAACTTTGTCCTTGTCTTCTGTGGCACCAAGGGGCCCAGCCCCCTGGACAGTAGACTCTACCAGACAGGGATGGGAGAAAGGCCAGAGCTGGACTGTGGAGATGAAGTCCTGCAGAAAACCGCAGGTGAAGGAGGTGCAAGTACTCCTACCCCTCCACCAGCCTCAACCCCAGTATGAATGTTAGTGGATGAAGAGCCTGATGCAGGGTGAGGGCTTCCTGCCGCAGGACTTGCCCTGCCCTGCCTGGACCTCTCCGTATCACGAGACTGCTGCCTAGAATCCACCGCTCCCTCCTTTGGGGTCAACCTCAACATTATCTTCCTCCCTGCCTCACTGTGTGCCTTGCCCCCCACCATCACCACACACACACACACACACACACACACACACACATATACATGCACACACACATACACACACACACACACAAACACACACATACACACACCTTGTCTGTGTGGGAGCATTTCTATCCCTTGTTTGAAGGAGCGTGAGCTAGCCCAAAATCGACACCTGTGTTGAACTGGGCCTGAGGACATGCCTGAACCATGGGGCTGGGAAGAGCCCTGTCTTTGCCCACAGCCCTGCACCTGGTGCAGAAGGGGCCCCTGGTTCCTGCACACTGTGAGAATCCACAGAAAGCTCAGGGATGACCCTCTCACCTCTCCATTTGGCCATTGTTCCCTCAAGAGCCAGAGAAAGTTTTCCAGAACTCACAGCTTTTACTCCAAATTTTGTTCCTTTAAAAATAATAAAGAGAAGAAACAGGAGCAAGCAGCCCTTGTCAGCACCCTGGAAGCGGCGTGGGCCTGGAGCTATTTGTGTACTGGTCTGTGTGGGGGGCCTCAGGATGCTGATGACAGGCCAGGTTCCCAGTGGCTCGCCCCCACCTGTGGGCGACAGGACAGATCTTTTACATCTCTCAGCGGCAGAGAATGCCCTGGCAGTGCCCCAGCCAGAGTCACACCTTCCTGAGGAATCTCGGTTACCGAGCTGCTTTGGAGACCAAGCCCCTCCTCTCAGGACAGAGCCAGCCATTCTTTTCAGACCTGGGGATTGGTATTTCTCTTACAGGAGACTTTCGCAGGGAGAGATGTATTCTGTGTGGGCGATCGTGCCTCCCAGAGTGTGATGTCTATGCTGTGTGCCTTGCAGGTGTGACTTTCAAGAGTGTTGTGTAAATGACGTCTGATTGCCAGGGGCCGCTGCTATGTTAGTGCTAAAGAAAGACATTGGCTCCTTTTTAAATAAAGCCAACCATCTCTGCGTGTGCAGAGGCTTGGATTGCGGTGGAGACTGTCTGCCATCGACTCAACTTGTTTTCTTTGTTGCTCAAAAATCTACCTGCCTCACCCAAGATGACACATTTGACTGAAAGCCAGTATCAGGGACCACTCTGCGCTCCAAACATTGTGGTCTCTGTTTGCTTCTCCATCTGGACCGGTTGGTTCTCTGGCCCCCGCAGTGCCTCAGCCATCCCCATCCCTGGCTCATACCAGCTGCCTCCACCCCCTCAGCCTCTTGGGTGTCCGCTTCTCTGGGGACTGGATGCAGAGGAGGATGAGAACATCCCCACTGCCCCTGCCCCATATTGCCAGAATAAGATGCCCATACCTTATCTTTGGCAAGCTCACTGTTAACTCATGGGTGGGGGGTGAGGCCCGTGGTTCTCAAAGGGGGTTCTTCTGACCTGGACTGAAGCACAGATCAGCCTTTATGCTCCTCTCTCTCATGGTGATGCAGGAGGCTGAGGCAGGAGAATCTAGAATTTGAGGCCAGCCTGAGCTAAATAGCTTTCACTTTAGCTCGGTGTGGTGGCACATACATACAGGTAGTCTCACTCGATACTTAGAAGACAAAGCCAGAAAAATTGAAAGTTTGAGGCTAACGAAGACTATACAACCAGACTCTGTCTCAAAACAAACAAGGTCAGGAAAAGCCAGTTTTCGCAGCCCGAACTGAAGGAAGGAGGGTTGGATAGTCTGCCTTGTTTCTTCTTTCCCAGTAGCCTTTGGCATGACTGCTCCGAGTGCAGGAGCTGTTTGGGGCTGAGAGTCATTGCCCTTCGAGGCTCTTACACTCTGGAGTCTGTCAGCTGTGTGACCTAGAGGCCTTGTCAGAACGGGCTGCTGCACCCTGCTCCTGGTGTTCCACAGGTCTGTGGTAGGGACTGAGAGTTTGGCTTTCTGGCACATTCCCAGCTGATGCTGATTTGGTAGAACAGACTTCCTCACTCCGAAGACTGATGTTAGAGGCAATGTGAGTTTACATTCACTGAGGCCGTTTAGCAGGTGCCTGCCCCTCCAAGACCTAGTGCTTCAGTCCAGAGGAAACCTGATCTTCCTTGGGGAAGACTGGCTTCTGCAGTGTCCTGGGGGTTGGGGGGAGATGTGCTGATAGATGCTCCAACCAGCCAGCTGCAAGGGACAGCCTACAGTCACCCCCTCCAGCCAATCACTGACTCCTCCCTCCAGCCTATAGGAAGATGAGAGAGCCCAAAGGTTCACTCAGAGTACCCTCATCCTCCTTAGTCCCCAAAGTCCCCAGATACCTGCAGCTCAAACCTGATTTTCTCTGCTCTACCCACCACTGAAGACATGGGGGGCAAAGAGAAGAAAAGGCCCAGTGGCTTGCTGGACCAAGGGTCCTTAGCCAAGATCTCAATCCAAGCAACCTCACTGGCCACCTTCCCTGCCACCTGATGCCTTCTCTAGTTTTCCTTCTATCAGCCCCTGATTATGTCTGGTGTATGGCCATATACCCAGCTAAACTATCCACTCGGTCAGGCCTGCTGACAAGGGCATGTACGCCCATTTACTCACAAGGTTGGGGTGGGAAGTTCAAAAGTTAAGGTCTGCCTCTGTTGTAAATTAAGTTCAAGGCCAGTTTATACAATTTAATAAGACCCTGGTTCTAAATGTAAAAGTAGAAAGAGCCCTAGGGGTATGTGTAGCTCTTTGGTAGAACCCTTGCTTAGATGCGCAAGGTCCTAAGTTCATTCCCCAATATAGAAAATGTTCAGTTAGTGATGACCAGGGCTGGAGAGGTAACTCAGTGGGAGGGCACTTGCCTAGCATGCACAAGGTTCTATGTCAGTGGTTCTCAGCCAAAAGGGTCAAGACCCCTTTGACAAACCTGAGGACACGCCTGAAAGTATTTGCATTACAATTCATAACAGTAGTATGGGACAATGGTCTTATACCCTGTCACTTGTATTGTTTTAGTAAAATGTTGATTGGCCAGTAGCTATGCAGGAAGTAACAAAGAAAATAATTTTATGGTTGGGGGTCACCATAACATGAGGAGCTGTAGTGAAGGGTGGTGGCATTAGGAAGGCTGAGAACCACTGCTCTACGCTCTGTCCTCAGTCTTAGCTAAACACACTAGGGCTGGCCAGTCAGCTGAATTCAAGCCAGAGAGAGCCAAGTGGAGGTCATAGGATGTTAGCTTCAGAGAGTTTTTTGCTGTCATTTAATAAATTTTATTTTCTGAGACTATCATACATAAGAACTGCATCTATATCATCACCCCTCCCCCTCTCAACTCCAACCCTCCCTCTGGCCCCCGAATTTATGCTCCTCCTTTAGTCACTGTTGCATATATATACTTATATATGCATACGTGTATATAATCTACTGAGTCCACTCATTGCTGTTCATATGTACACGTGTCCTGGGCTGACCACCTGAGACTGGACAACTCTGTGGAAGCTCCTTCTTGGAGGACACTGATTCTCTCTCATGGGCCACCTATGCTCTTCATCTAGGGATGGAATTTCCTTTTCCAGATTGGCAGTTGCCTGGTGTTTTGATGCTGGCCCTTCTTGGCGACCATATTGTTGAAAGTCCGTGGGTGCCACTTCCCTGTCATACATAGAAGCCCACCAAAGACATCCTGGACTTTTGGCTCTTAAAATCTTCCCACCCCCTCTTTTGTGATTTTCCCTGAGCCTCAGGTGTAGTGATGGAGGAAGGTCATTGGTTGATTAAATAAAGAAGCTGCTTGCCCTGATAGGTTAAAACATAGATGGGAGGAGTAAACAGAACAGAATGCTGGGAGGAAGAGGAAGTGAGGTCAGACTCCACAGCTCTGCGCTCTGGAGCAGAGACGCCATGCTCCCAGCTCCTGGGTGGACGCGGGGATAGCTCTGCTCTCCGAGACACATGTGATGAAGCTCCGACCCAGGATGGACGTAGGTTAGAATCTCCCTGGTAAGCCACCTTGTGGGCTACAGCAGATTATTAGAGATGGGCTAGTCCAGGTGCAAGAGTTAGCCTAAAAGAGGCTAGATAGAAATGGGCCAAGCAGTGATTAAAAGAATACAGTGTCCGTGTAATTATTTCGGGTAAAGCTAGCTTTGCGGGCAGTGGAGTGCTGGGGACGCAGCCCCGCCACACATATTACTACAGTGTAGGGGTTGTGTTGGAGATGTATTAGTTGGGTCTGGGCACATATACCCCAGAAAAGCTTTTTGGAGGGAAACCCTTCACCTCTTCCTGCCCAGAAAGCAGGCATGATGGCTTGAAGATGAGCCATCTTGACACAGAAGTGACAGGCAAAGGGAAAGAAGGACACAGGAGGGAGGGCAGAGCAAGAAGATGGCAGCATCTAGGGCAAGCAGGCCTGGACTGACCTCTAACAGAAGCCTTGGGTCTCCTCCTCGCTACTGAACATGGCAAGGGTGGGAAGAGTACTGGGTGGACTTGAGGCTGTAAGCAGGCTGTGTAACTCAGGGGCAATTTCAGCTCCTCTCTGTGCCCTGGTCTCCCCTCTGTGGGGATGAACCAGGCCTCTGGGGTTTCCTCCTGCCCTGGGGCTCACTCACAATGCTGGAAATGATGGAGTTCAGAGACAGGGCAGAAAGTCACCTTAGGGATGGTGACATCCTGGGAGTCATCTGACTGGTGTTTAGATGAAAAAGATCTCACAGCATCAAATTCAAGTGGTCTCCAAAACGTCAGTTGTTGCAAGCCCTTTGACCTGGCAGTCAGTGTTTCTAGGTATCCCCTTGACCTTGACCCAGGACTTCACATGTGTCTTAGAAGAAGCCGAGCTCTGTCCCACTCCCTCCCTCCCTGCTGCCCCCCCCCCAGCTAGTGGAGCCTTCTTGGAGTGCTTTACTGCCCAAGAACGGGGGTGGGGGGGTTCTGGTGCTATGCTCTGCACAGGTGGTCCAAAGGCCATGAGTTAGTCAATACCGGTGATGTGCTCATTGACTTAGGCCTGGTTCTGTGAGGTGGAGTCATTTCCTCTACAAATAGAAAGTCTGAGGGAAGAAGAAAGGGGAGGAGGGGCTGTGAGCAAACTTCCGGGATAAGAAAAGTGGGCACAGGGCCTCAAATTGCTCTACCCTCCAGCCTGACCCAGGTGGGTCAGAACCTGCAGTTCTTCGGTGGGGGAGCAGGCCATAAAGTGTTTGGCAATTGCCTTCTATGGAATTGTCACCCTCTAACTGGTGCTCAGAAAACCATTTCCTTGACCAACCTGGTGTCTATCAGCCCAGGACGCTTCACCCTCCTTAGGGGTGACCTAGGAGCCTTATGCAATAGAGACATTGGTAAGATTTGCCCCTTAAAGCCCTGGAACTATGGACTGAAATGATGGCTCAGCAGTTAGAAGCACTCGCTGCCCTTCTAAAGAACCAGAGTTCCGTTCCCAGCATCCATGTCCAGTGGCTCACAGCTGCCTGTAATTCCAGATCCTGAAGAATCCAGTGCCTCTGGCCTCTGTGGACACCTGCACTCATGTGCATACGTGTACACACACAAAAGCAAATGAAAATTGAATAAAATTAAATAAACAAATAGCAAATAAAAGACAAGCCTGCTAAAATTGCCTTAAAACAGTATCTGGGTCCACAACCATGATGGTATAGCATTCCCAATATAATTTTAGGAACAGTAAAATTCTGGAAGCGTCTCAATGCATCCTTGGCGCTTCCATCCTTGGTACTTGCTGCGGACAGTCGACAGCCATTATGTAAAGGGTGGGGCTGCCTTCGCCGAGGTGGGAAGATCCCCGGGACAGATTGTTGAGTAAAAAGAGCATGTTATGAAACAGCGCGCGGTGCCATCACCAGAAGCCTCGCACTCACGCACAGTGCTGTCTGGAAGTCTGCTCACCCAACTGTTAAAAGTGACTCTCTCCAGTTGGTGGGATTTAAGGGTAAGTTTTACTTTCTTTAAACTTTATTTTTAGTTTCTTGGAACTCTAAATTTTGAATTGCAAAACATTTAAAGTGAAATCTCCGAGGCTGTCGTTCAGCAGCCCCGTGATGGTCTTCACATGAGGGAGGCCTGGGGTTCAGACTCGAGCACGGAAGGAGATGAATGCATAAACAATCCTTTGCATTTCAGGGTGGACAAACAAGCAATGACAGTAATGACAAGAAAGCCTTCCGCTGTCACAAACATGGGCACCTTGTCTCTGCTGAAGGAGCCCAGACCTGGAACCACTCAACCCAGAGATGTAGGCGCAACTGTGCCAGTGGCCATATGACCCTGGAAAAGTTACTTCTCCTTAGAGCCTTTGCTTCTTCACTAAGCATCTGCCGAACAATCCCAAAGTCCCTGAAGGTCAACAAAGCTGTGTCCCAAACCCCGTCCCATCCACCGCTTGCCACTGCCAATGATCCTGAGCCCTCTGCCAGGCTGTGGGCAGATGGCCGAAAGAGAGATCAATCACCCAAACACGATGGACTGAAGGGCAAGCTCAGCTGGGTCAGCCTCAGGTGCCAAAGTCAGTACCACTGACCTGGGAGGAGCTGGGGAAAGCCAGGCTCTGCTTGATTGCTCGAAGACAGGGACACCAGAAAGCTCCTCAGAGCTCTCCAAGGCCACCTTGTCTGATGGGTTCCTACCTTCCTAGTTCATAGGTGTATATAGTCCTCCGGTGTCTCCAAATAGCCTGTCCTTTCCCCTTAGCTTGTAGGGAACCGTGGTTACAGGGACCAGGGTCTTCTGCTGATAGGGAGTTCACCTCCATAATCTACATTAGCGCTCAGAACCCGGTGCCCCACTTTGAAGAAACAGGACCCAAGGCCCAGCACACGAATGTCCATTTTACACCTGTTTTCCACCCCATTTCAGCCCTTGGAGAGTTAGTTATTATTTAGATTTTTTGTTTGGTTTGGTTATTTTTGAGAGGGGTTTTACGTGCATAGACTATGCAGCCTGCTCTGGACTCTAACTCACTATATAGATGAGGGACCCTCCTGCCTCTGCCTCCCCAGGGCTGAGGTTATCAAGCATGGGCCACTATGCCTGGCACACTTGTTCTTCTAAAGCCAAGTCTTGCTATGTAGCCCAGGTTGATCTCCAACTTGAAGTCTTCATGCCTCAGCATCCTGGTGCTGTGATTCCAGGCATGAGACACCACGCCATCTATGCCACATTCTGGGAAAGTTTTAACAGCCATGCCACCGCTATGTGCCTGAAGTCCTCATCGCCAGCTGGCCAGTGGTGATCTACTTTACCATCTTTTCCCAGGATCCTTCGGGGCACCAGTTGTCATAAGTTGGTTTGCCCAGAAAACCCTATGAGGCAGAGATTTGAGTGAGAGATGTGGATGGTGATGCAGCTGAGGCCCCTTGCGTTACCTTTAACAAGAGGACCCAGTTCTCACGGGCCTGTACCATCCCTCTGTTGGATACAGGTTTAGGATGGCATGACCTTGAGTTCAGTGGCTCCCTTCAGCTGTGGACAAGTCTCAAGAAATGCCTAACAGGGCACCATCAACTAATGCTACCACTGCCAACGCCAACTGGAAGGAATGAAGCCTGCGTCCTGGAATAACACTGGGTTGTGCACCACAGCGCCCCCTGCAGGAAGAAAAGTGACCCGCCCAAGATCCTATTACCTGGAACCTGGGTTAAAGCATGTCTGCTCTCTATCCTGCTGTTCCTCTGGCGGGGCAGACAGGACTTCTCCTGTCTCTGGTTCTCTCTCTCTCTCTCTCTCTCTCTGTGTGTGTCTTCCTCTCTCTTCCCTTCTCATTCCCTTTATCTCAAATAAACTCCACACTCAAAAAAAAAAAATAGACATGTCTAACACTTAAAGGCTACGAATATTGCATAGTAGGCACAACTGGTGAGTGCCAGTTTAGCTCTCTAAACAATATCATGACAGAGGTGTTCATGTGACAGCCATATGGAACAGATGAAGAACCCGAGGTGTGGAGGCGAGAGATTGCCCAGTCAGTCAGCTAACAAGACAGGACAGAGCCAGGCAGCCTGACCCTAGAGCCACGCTGTAAGGTCACGCTGCCAGGTTGAGCCTTGTGGGGTAGCATGTGGAGAGGCTACATCTGGAGGATATTTTCGGAGTAAGGGGCAGGGAAGGGGCGGATCTCGACCTTCTCAAACTCCTCAGAGGGCTGCAGACTGGCGGACCACTCTAGGAGGCGGGACCTGCTGCAGGACAAGGCTTCCCTGCAGGCTGCCTGCTCCAAATCCTGTTTCCACACGCAGGAAATGCAGCCTGGCTAGAGGGCCTCTGTTGGGGACTCAGAGGTCCTTGTACTCACAGAGAAGC
>NC_022010.1:41109796-41111423 GCF_000317375.1 Microtus ochrogaster
GCCATCTGCAGAGGCAGACCTCACCCACCATGTGCTATAGAGGCAGACCTGAAATCCCCCAGAATGATGACCCCAGACTCTTCCCTCCCTGGACTGTCACCCATCCATAGGGGAGGTGTCACAAGTACTCTATGGCCTGCTGACCTCTATGCTATGGTCAGAGACCACACCAGATTCTAGGCCTTTTAGCTACAGAACCCACCCTCACGGTCACATGCACTTTGTAAAGGAGTTTCTGTGTAGTCACGCCTTAAACTTCATTGTTCACCTGGAATTGGGCTGACTGTTGCCTGGAAACCTTCCCCAGATTGTTCTGTGTTTACATATGCTGACAGTGAACCGCCTGGTATAGACTCCCGAAGTCTGATCCAGGTTAATGAAGTCAGTCTGCACCGGGTTTCATTCTCATTTCTTTGCACAGTTCTCTTCCCTGATGACATCGGCAGAGATCCCCCTCAGAGCCCTTCCCTCACCCCACATGCTCCCTCATACCCCCATGTCCCCACCCCCACCCCACACATACCCCCCACACACACCCCACTCATGGCTCAAGACCAGACACGTAGCATTTCACTAAGCAATCTCCACAGAAGTATGATCACTAAGATTCTGGGAACCCGGATTTACAGAGCTGCAAAGTGATGAGTGCATGGCTCTGTTATCACAATTGCCCTCGGGACTCAACCGATTTTCCATAAAGAAGTCCTTCCGTAGAGGCAGAGACCTTCAACATTTGCGTCTTAGCAGGGGCACACACTCAGTCAGCCACAGTCTGTTACTCTTCCGCTGGTCCAGGCAGAGCACAGAATGTCACAGTCTCTCTGCCACGCCCTATGGTGCCTAGTCCCATATATGCCAAAATGTCAAAGGATGCTGTTAGGGCGACAGTCTGGGCTGGAGAGAAGGTGCGAGGCACTGTCCAGCTCTGGGTCCAATGGCCCTTTCCCTCGCCCTTCCACAAGAGAGTGAGGGAGCAGGCGCAGGCAGCCCTGAGCTGCAGTGGGCTGACAGAGCTCACATCAGGGAGAAGGAAGAAGCCTGTTCTCCTAGCGCAGGGCTCCGTGCATGGGGCTTGGTGCTTAAAGGGAACACTAGCCGTCCCCTCTCACTCCTTCCCTTCTGCCTCTGCGTTCTCCAGCTCCTGAAGCATCAGACGCTGGCTGTTAGGACCCAGCGCACCCATCCAGAGGCAGAAAGGAAGCAGAGAAGTCTGTGGTACTTCCCAAGGATATTGGACCACAAATCACCAAATTCCGCGTGGCCTCTTCTCTCTCCCACACTCCCACACTGGAGCTGGGTGATTTTCTCCTGCTCTCCGGGCTTGAAGACTAGAGAGGCAAGCTAAGATTTGAGCACTATGTGCTGGGAAACCAGCGTCCTCTGCAGGCCTGTCTGGGCTTCCTGCATGTAGCCTCCAGGACACTCTGGCCAAAGTTCAGGTGCAATGGCTCTTATCTCTCCCGTTCTCATCTCCATAATCATCTGGGGGCCACTGAGCCAGGTGCCCCCACAGCAAAGAGGCTTTGTGAGCATTTGCTGGAGCAGAGGCTCTTCCCTGATAACAGAAGTGCTGGCTGGGCGCCAGCTCATCTCTTCGAAGCCTGGGTTTCACAGTACAGCTTTCTAG
>NC_022010.1:41112033-41114547 GCF_000317375.1 Microtus ochrogaster
TAAAACTTTCAGGTCTATGCTCAGAAGTAGAACTGCTAACACCGCAGTCTTTCTGTTTTTGTTTTCTGAGAACCCGCCAAACTGTTTTCCACAGCATGTGCACCATTCCCGTCCCCAAGTCCCCAAGCACTGTCCAAGTTCCCGATTTCTCCACATCACCGTCAACAACTGTTTCCCAGTTTGGTTCTGTTTTGTGCAGCGCAGGGCTGGAAGGTAGCGCAGTGCCCATACATCCTGAGCACTGGCTCCACCCCTGAACCACACCCTCAGTCCTTGCTGTGTTCTGGAGAGGAAAGGCGTCGGCTAACTGTGGTCTGAGATTGCATTCCCCTGTGACTGTCGAACACTCTTTCTCTGTAAATGGACACTTAACAGTACGCTGACGAAACAGACCTGATTGCTTCTCTCTGGCTTTCATTCAATACATCCTGACTACAGTTTCCCCTCCCTCTACCCCGCCCCACCACTGGTCCATCTTCTTCAAGGACACGGCTTTCTGGTCCCTGGGCAACCTTACATCTTTAAAACTCCTCGTTATTAGGGAACAGGCATGGTGGTGTGCGCTTGTAATCCCAACGCTAGCAAGGCAGCAGCAGAAGGGTTAGCGCACGCTGGAGGCGAACTTGATTGACACCGTGAGTTTAGGCCAGTCGGGGCTATGGCTAGACCCTGTCCCATAAACCAAAAAATAAATATAAAACTCCTTGGTGCCCTGAAGGTTGTCACTGAATTCTTTCTCTTTGGGATTTTGTGTGGCCCCCTCAGGCCCAGACTTGCTTCTAATTCAGATATGTCTACATAAGTGGGAGAAGAAAGGAGTCAGGATAAGAACTCCAGCCAGATTTGGGACACGCTGGAGAACTTTGCTCACGGGGTTTAAGCCTTTTTCTTTTTAAATCCAAGTTTTTATTTTATGTGTATGGTTGTTATGTCTGCATATATGTTTGTGCTTGCGGTGCCTGTGGAGGTCAGAGGGGGGACAGCAGATCCTCTGGAACTGGAGTTACAGAGAATTGTGAACCATCAACCAAACCCAGGTCCTCTAGGAGAGCATCCAGTGCTCTCTCTCCAGACCCTCCCGTCAATTTCCTTGAAAAACCCAGAAGCCAAGGCCAAGCTGAGCCAGCACCTGCGTGATTCCAGGCGTGGCTCGGGTCACCTCTAGATAGTGATGTGTGCTTTGGGGACCTGGACCGGACTGTTGACAGCTGAGGCCTTGATAGAATGGGTCATGCGTCTGCCTTTCCTCTAGGCCCCCAGTTGCTTGCAGGTTTTCCAGGAAGACTATGTACCAGTCATGTGACAGGATCACACACACAAACCTCTCTGCTGATAGCAGAGATCAGAGTTGCGATGGACTAGACAGGCTGGAGTCATTATCTGTCCCAGTTTATTGGCACCTCAGCCCTTCCATGCTCTTATCGTCCCTTCACCCCTCAGACATGTCAACTTCCTCTCCCTCCCTGTTCCCAACACAAGCATCCATTCGACTGTGCTTGGGATGATCCTTACATCTTCATAAAACATCTGCTTGTGTGCTTGTGTGTGTGTATGTGTGTGTGCGCGCGCGCGTGTGTGTGTGCGCGCGCGCGTGTGTGTATGTGTGCGCGCGGGCGTGCATGTGTGTGTGATTTGTGCATGTGTGTATGCATGTGTGTGTGTGGTTTGTGCATGTGTGTATGCATGTGTGTGTGTGGTTTGTGCATGTGTGTGCACACGCGTCTTCAGCTGCTACTTGCCGTTACGTGCTAACCGATCTCACTCTCTCCCTCACTCAGCTGTGGATGTCCCGCGGTTGTCGGGGACGTGAATGTGAAATGAATTGTGCTGCAGCCTCCACTCCCTTCACAGCCTTCGCTCACAGACGCCGCCCCTGTAGAGACAACCAGCCCCATCTCAGAACCATCTGCTCCTCTCCCCGAACCGCTAAACTCCCAGCGTGCAGCAGTCCCAAAGCAGTGTGGGGAAAAAAGATGAGCTTTCCAGAGGATGGTGTTGCGTCCTAGCTAGAGCCCTCACTGATCTTAACCGCAAAGGCTCCCTGCTGTTGCATCAGAGATGCTTCCCCCTAACCTCAGCGTCCCCTCCCTACAGAGAGGAATTGCTTTGTTCTCTGGGCTCTTGTGGGGTCTCCAACCCCAGCTTCCCCCACTGCAGGGCCTTTGATACTAAAGGATATCTCACTGAGGTCCCTCTCCGTGCAGCTCTCTCCACCAAACCAGGAAAGAATCTGTATCACTTAAAACATAGGATGTGTCTGAGAATCTAAAATTATTTCAAAATAAAATTTAAGTGCTTCTTCTTGGTAGAGCTTGTGTTTAGCCTCCAAAGGCTCTGGCTTCAATCCTCCTGCAGCTTATACACATTCTCTGTCTCCCTCCCTCTCTCACGCGTGCACTCACATGGGTGTGCACACAAACACACATGGAGAGAACTTTAAATATATGTGTGTGTACAAAAGTATATTCATGTATGATTGTATTCGTAGGCATTGAGAGAACTGAAAAACAAAGA
>NC_022010.1:41114997-41116333 GCF_000317375.1 Microtus ochrogaster
CTGGAGGGATGGCTCAGCAGTTAAGAACACTGGTTACTCTTTCAGAGGACCCAGGTTCAATTCCCACACCCACATGGTGACTCACAACTGTCTGTAACTCCAGTTCCAATGCCCTCTTCCGGCCTCCACAGGCCCTGCATACACATGGCACACAGACACACATTCAGGCAGAATGCCTAGACTCTTAAAATAAAAATAAAGGTCAAAGAAAAGTTCAAAATGCAGCCTGACACAGATGAAGAGAGAATGAGAGAAATGGGATAATAAACTACCAAAGGGGAAACACTGAGGAAAATGGGAAACATAACAGAGCATGAATTCGTGTGCGTGTGTGTGTGTGTGCGTGTGTGTGTGCGTGTGTGTGCATGTGTGTGTGTGTGTGTGTGTGATAGAGAGCAAAAGAGATCAGACACACAAAATGCAGATTAAAAAGACTCAAAAAATTTTAAACATAATTTACAACTCCTGAAAAGCATATCCTAGGTCTAAGAATATCAATGTACAGCAAGCAACAAATAAAATAAACCCATCCCAATGTCTTCATCAGATCCCTCCTCTCAGGGGCCAGGAATCTCTGTGGAAGAGGGATCTCTGAACCGAGGCAGGAGCCCGAGGGGAAGGGTGGCTCTCAGGAAGCAGTGTCCTCTAGACACAACGGGACTGGTGCGCAGAGACTGTGGAAGCACACAGAGACCTGCACAGGTTCAAACCAGACGGGGCCCAGCACCGAGACGGGAAAGTGGACGTGAGGTCCCACCCCTAACCAAGAAGCCAACTGCAGTTGAAACCCACTGGCAAAGGGAAAATCAGGTTTATCAAGGGGATCCCACTGGGTTTATCACCACATTCCAGAGGAAAGTCCTGTGCCCAATGGTTGGCCAACATTTTGCTTCGTTTTGCTTTGTTTTGGCTTTTTGTTTTATTTTGTTCTGTTTTTCAAAACAGGGTTTCTCTGTTTGGCCCTGGGCGCCCTAGTAGAGCAGGCTGACCTTGAACTCAGAGATTTCCCCACCACCACCTCCAAAGTACTGGGATTAGAGGCGTGAACCTCCACTACCCAGCATTTTTAGCATTTTTTTTGGTCTTTTGCTTGTTTGTTTTGCTTTTCATTTTTGTGCTTTTGTGGGAGTGTCTGTGTTTCTTGGTTTTTTGTTGTTGTTCTGTTTTAGTTTGTTTCTTATTTTTTGTTTGTATTTAAAGAGAGAGAACACAAAGTTAGGTGGAGAGGGGGGTGAATAGAATCTGGAAAAGACTGGGGGAGGGGAAAACATGATCAAAATATATGAACATTGTTTACAATTAAGAATAAATAAATAGGTCTGGAGAGATGGCTCAG
>NC_022010.1:41117213-41125335 GCF_000317375.1 Microtus ochrogaster
AACAACAAAAAAAGACCTAATCCATCAAAGTCCATATAGTTCTGGGAAAGTCTCTAATGTACTAACCTTGCTTTTTAGCTCCTGTAGTTCTGCTTCTGGCCAATTGCTCTTGTTAACTGAAGCATATCAACCCAGGACATGGTTTCTGGGCTTAAAGGCTCATCCATACGGGGAAAGGCTCAGAGCTACCCTGGGATCCTGAACACCCGGTGTAGTTGCCAGCTGGCTAATAAAGACTTTCTGTTGGCTTCACCCATGTTCAGGCAGCCTTCTCTGGTGAATACCCCACAACACAAGACAAATGAGAGATGGCTGCCAGGCTAGTGGCACGAGCCTAAATCCCAGCATCCTGGGGGCTGAGGCAAGAAAACCATAGCACATCTGGAGCCAGCCAGGAATACACATCTAGAGAGATGGCTCAGTGGTTAAGAGCACCGACTGCTCTCCCAAAGGTCCTGAGTGCAATTCCCAGCAACCACATGGTGTCTCACAGCCATTCATAATGAGATCTGGCGCCCTCTGTTGGTGTGCAGGCATACATGCAGGTAGAACACTTTATACATCTTTTTTAAAAAAAAAAAAACTTAAAAAGAGGAATTGCTGAATAAATAAATGTAAATAATGCATACAAGCTCCAAAAATCCTTTTAAAATAGTGAGAGTAAGCTTAACATGGTAGCCCGTGCCTGTAATCCTAGCACTCGGGAGTCTGAGGCAAGAGGATAGAAGGCCAAGTTCAGCCTGAACTCTATACATAGCAAGGCTTTGTCTCAAAAACAAATATGTACACAGTGATTTTACAGAGAACATAAAATTTCTCTACCCAGGAGTTGTATAGCAGTTTGCTGTGCAACATAAAAAAAAATCCTACACTCCAGCCAGAGCCAGTGTCACACGCCATTAAACCCAGCCACTCAGGAGGCAGGGACAGGGCCTTGGGAGTGCAAGGGCAGCTACTGTTTGCTATTGTCTTAGTTACTTTTCGATCGCTGTGATAAAACATCATAACCAAGACAACTATAGGGAAAGGGTTTATTTGGCTTATGGTTCAAGAGGGACCAGAGTCCGTTGTGGCAGGGTAGTGTGACAGCAAGCAGCAGACAAGGTGGCAGGAGCAGAAGCCAGCCGTCCCCATCTTGAACCACAAGCAAGAAGCAGAAAGGCAAAGAGAGACCAAGGAAGAAATGGCATGTGTCTTTAAACTCCGAAAACCTGCCCCCAAGCAGCACACTTCCTACAGCAGGGCCACACCTCCTAAACCTTCCCAAACAGCATCACCGACTGGGGACCAAGTTCAAATGTCAGAGACTGGAGGACATTCGTCACTCAAACCACTGCAGCTGTGCAGTGAGACCCCGTCTCAGACGACAAATCCTGATGTCATTTGCACCGAACTCTTCTTAAATGTGTACATCATGTTAGGGTTAATGGATTTTCTAAAAATCTAACACATTTTCCATGAGTTCAGATTTTTCTGTCCTTCTATAAAATTTAATGTTTCGTTTTGATTTTTGAGACAGTGTTTCTCTGTGTATCCCCGACTGTACTGGAACTCTCCCAGCATGGCGGAAGTTCGAGGCCAGCCTGTTCCAGGACAGACAGAGCTCTGTTACATAGAGAAACCTGTGTTTAAAAAACAAACCAAAAAAAGAGAAAAGAAAAGAAACGTGCACACCGAGCGGTGGTGACGCACGCCTTTAATCCCAGCACTCGGGAGGCAGAGGCAGGTGGATCTCTGGGAGTTGGAGGCCAGCCTGGTTTGCAAGAGCTAGTTTCAGAACAGGCTCCAAAGTGACAGAGAAAGAAATGTGTGCAAAATAAAAAAAAAAAAAATGTGTGTGCCACCACCACCTGGCTTGTTTCTTTCTTTTTAATTTATTTATTTTATCTTATGTGTTTGAGTGTTTTGCCTGCATTATGTCTATGCAGTGTGTGTGTGTGGTGCCCTTGGAGGCCAGAAGAGGGCGCCAGATCCCCTAGAGCTGGAATCACAGATGGTTGTGAACAAACATGGGGGTTGCTGGGAATTGAACCCAGGTCCTCTGCAAGAGCAACCAGTGAGTGCTCTTAACCACTGAACACCTCTTCAGTTCCTTTAGGAGAATTTTAAAGTTTAATTCATAGGTATATTAGATACATCTCATTAAGTTTATTCCTAAATAGTAAGCTTTGTTGCTTTTGTTCTTCTTATCATGGTAATGAACTTAAATGAAATTTTTTCATGGGTTTCTAATAAGGTGAGGATTTTTTCCTTTGTTTTTGTTTATTCTGTTTCTTTCTTGTGAGAGTTTCACTATGAAATCCTACCTCACCTGGAACTCACTGTGAACTTAAAATCTCAGAGATCTTCCTGCCTCAGCTTCCCCATGCCAGAATTACAGGCATGAGCTGTCATGTCTCTATTTAACACATTAAATTCCAACCCAGATACTGTACTGAATTAGTTCATATGTATACATATATATTTATTTAATATATAAATCTAATTTAATGTATATTAAATTAGACTAGCATGGTAACATGTACATAGACATACTCAATAATGAATGAATTGATGAATGAATACACAAATATATAAATTAATCTTAAAATGTTTTTAAGGGCTGGAGAGATGGCTCAGTGGTTAAGAGCATTGCCTGCTCTTCCAAAGGTCCTGAGTTCAATTTCCAGCAACCACATGGTGGCTCACAACCATCTGTAGAGAGGTCTGGCGCCCTCTTCTGGCCTTCAGGCATACACACAGAATATTGTATACATAATAAATAAATAAATAAAATGTTTTTAAAAGGAAGAGTACCCCATCCCTATTACCATTTTGGGGGGTTGGACCCCATCCCTGAGTGCTATTGACAGTTGATAGTTTCTGGGGGAGGGATAGTTAGTTTTCCTTAAGGGTATGACTCCTTGTAGGTCTCCATGTTTCAGTGCATGGCCACAAACCAATGACATGGGCAACACAAATTGAACTTGTTTTTTTAATATTTATTTATTTATTATGTACACAATATTCTGTCTGTGTATGTCTGCAGGCCAAAAGAAAGCACCAGACCTCATTACAGGTGGTTGTGAGCCACCATGTGGTTGCCAGGAATTGAACTCAGGACCTTTGGAAGAGCAAGCAATGCTCTTAACCGCTGAGCCATCTCTCCAGCCCCTGAACTTGTTTTTATTAAAAAAAAGAAGAAGAAGACAAACCGGGTGGTGGTGGCGCACGCCTTTAATCCCAGCACCTGGGAGGCAGAGGCAGGTGGATCTCTGTGAGTTCCAGCCCAGCCTGGTCTACAGAGTGAGTTCCAGGACAGCCAGGGTTGTTACACAGAGAAAGCCAGTCTTGAGAGAAAAAAAAAAAAGATGCAGAGTTGAAATGAGATGGGGAGGTAATGGGTGGATCTGAGAGAAGTTAGGGGAGAATTTGGGGTGAATATAATTGTCTTAGTGATTCTATTGCTGTGAAATGACCAATAACTAGGCAGGAGGTAATAGGTGGGACTTTCAGGGAGAGAGAGGAACTGGGGGGAGAATCTGAGCTGTGTGGATTCTCCAGTAAGATGCAGAGCAAGTTGGACACATCGTACTGGGGAGCGGTAAAGAAACGGGTGCTAAAATGTAGATTAACAGAAATGGGTTAATTTAAGTTATAGGAGCCAGTTGAAAACAAGCCTAAGAAGGCCAAGCCCTCATAATTAATAATACATCTCCATGTCATTGTCCGAGAAAGAGCTGCCGCACCAATAGAGCCACTCCCTATGAGCCTAGGGGGCCATTTTCATTCAGACCACCACAGTGACCAAAATATGTTCAATGAAATTCTCAAAAAAACAATAAAAATATTATATTGGAGAAAGGAGAGAGACGGGAAAGAAAAAGAGGGAGGAAGGGAGAGAAGAGCAAAGAGACGCAGAGAAAGAAGAGACAGAGCATGGCGAGAGAAGGGACACAAAGAAAGCGGACTTCGCCTCTGCTCAGGGGGCTCCCCCCACCCCTGCTTTCCTGACCCCATTGCTTTCGCACACTCCCCACACCCCTGCTTTCCTGACCCCACACCCTGCCCAGAGGACATATTTGTTTCAGCCCCTGTACCTGGGTAAACCATCCCCTCTGAGCTCTGTGGCCTGTCTTGGGCCTCACTCTTGGAGACCAGCATTGCATGGCTTTTGACAAATTGATGGAACATAGAATGGTTTCACTGCAGGACAAAATCCTTCATTCTCTTCATCTTCATTCTGGCCAACCCCTTGTCCTTTTGCTACTCCATAGCTTTGTGTTTTCCAGAAGGTCATACAGTTGGAAGCCGCTGTATGTCACCTCTCACCTAATAAAATACACTCAAGAGTCCTCTGTGTCGCCGAGATTGAAAGCTTATTTCTTCTAAGTACTCGATAATTTTCTGTTGTCTGGAGAGTCCGGATCATCCATCCACTGTTGAAGGTACCTTGATTATTTGCCGAGAATTGGCAACTTGGATAAAGCTGGTACAAACATTTTTGCTCGGGTTTCATGTGATTGGAAGATTTTAGTTCACTTAGTTAAGTACCAAGGGCTCAGCTGCTGCTTCGTATGGTGGTGACAAGATCTTACTTTTGTGAGAAATTGCTGAAGTGACTTCCAGACCGGCTGTGCCACTTTGCCTTCCCACCAGCAACAAACGGGCCCTTCTGTTGCTGTTCGTCCTTGCCAGATTTGGATGCTTCTTAGCTCAAGGCCCTTGGGTTTTCCAGGTATAAAACGATGCCACCTGGATAGAACTTTTCTTCCCTTTTGGAGTCAGTATCTCTCTGTTCTAGTTCCTGCCAAATTCAGAGAGCATTAAATAATACCTGTGAAATGCTTGTGTCTCTCTTGTTCCTGACATCAGACTAGGGAAAGCTTTTATTTTGTGTACGTAAACCACGATGTTGGCTCCAGTACTAAGATAAATATTTCTTATAATGAGAAACTCTACACCTACTCAATAGAAGTGTCTATGCAGAATAAATTGTTGAATTTTCCACATCTATAAGAGTAAAGTTTGTGGTGTGTGTGTGCACATGGGTGCATTCATGTATGTGCATGCCCTTGTGTGCGTACATGTATGTGCATACATGTAGAAGCCAGAGGTTGACATCAGCTGTCTTCTTCCGTCACTCTCCAGATATATCATTTCGTTTTGTTTTTGTTTTTCAATACAGGGTTCCTCTGTACAGCTTTGGCTGTCCTGGACCTCGTTCCGGCTGTAACCACAGCATTTGGGATGTTGAGCTGTGCTGCCTGACTCTGCAGGAAGACCTCATCTTCTAAAGAAAAAAAAACACTGCTCGTGCTTTCTCCTCTCTCATCTCACAGCCCTGAAAGAAACAGCTACAGAGTCTCAACAGATACAAAACCTCAGGGAACCCTGGGGGGATGGGAGTCTGTAGGAGCCAGAGGACCCGGGGTTTGCTGTGTGACTCTGTCTCTTAGTAATGGCTGAAGCTACATCCATAAGGTCTCACCAACATGTCTGTCCAGGTGTGAGCTGAACAAGCATGACACCTATAGATGTGCCAAAGTGGACGAGGGAAAGACCAGCAGACCGCAACGCTACACAAAGAACTAGAGACGACCAAGGAACACACACACAGTCTTCCCCAAGGAAGAGCACACCAACTGGTTATCCAGTACCAATGGGCAACCCTGAAAACATACGTGAGTAACATGGATTGAGCAGGTTTTATCTATGTATTTAATTTTATATATATATATATATATGTATGTATATTGTGTGTACATAGCAACAATTAATGAAAAACAAGGACATGAATTTGAAAGAGAGAACAGTAAGTGGTATATGAAAGGGTTGGAAGGAGAACGGGAAGAGATAAATTATATAATTTTATTATAATCTCAAGAAAACAAAAGAAATCGTTTGAAAAGGAAAAGGAAAGGAGCCTCACGAAGAGAAATTCAACAGACCCTAGACGGGAAGATGGACTTCTGCAGCAAGTGAGCGGAGACCTCACAGCAAGTAAGCAAGGACAGCTACGACTTTCTTATCTGAGCCTTTGTCTGAGGAGAACCACAAGACAGAGGTGGGAAAGCTGCGTGTGCAGAAACAGCTCGGCCACGCTGCGCGGAAGAGACGGGTGGAGCTCCTAAGGGCAGCTGTCGGGACAAATGCTCTTTTGATCTTCAGGTCAAACCAGGGGCTCTTTAGTGAGGACCAGGCTGAAGCCGCGCACCCAGCCTTTGGGTGAGTCCCACCCACTCTCGAGGGTCAATCCTGTTAATGATTTGAGACCTTCCTGGTGTGTTTCCGCCTCTTTCACGATGCGGGGGGCCCAAAGCCCTGCCTGTGGGAGCCAAGAAGCAGGGAATTGAAAGTCAGCGTCACCTAGGCATCACTTGTCCTTGGAGTCCCATGAGAAAGAAAGGCTCCTGGGAACCAGGGAGATCAGCCGAAGGAGAAATGGGAGGCCTCACTTTGTGGCTCAAACCTCTGCTATGGTTGGCTCTCCACATAAGGTCTGGAGCAGTATAAAATGTTCCCTTCTCCCAGCAAGGGACCCCATGCCTCTGACAGCAAGACCTGAGAACTGTAGGTTGCATAGGATTCCAGGCAGGAGATCTCCATGCCTGGGTCTCTGGTCACCCCGCAGCCGGAGCTGCACGGGAATCTTACCAGCTGGTAAAGGAATCCGCAGAAAGGGGACAATGTTTCGCTGATATAAACCAGGGGAAAGTGCCCAGGGCAGAAGACTAGACATACATTAGGAGAACCGTATGAAATGGCCGATTTAAAAAAAAAAAAAAACCGCATCACTACCAGATGCAACCAAACCCCGGACCTTTGAGACGGAAACACTCACAGAGGCGGATCCATGGTGCCACCTAGTGGGCATAGAGAGAGAGAACAGCCTGCTTCGTTGATGGTGACGTCTGATCTGTGGGGCTCCCACTGGGTTTCACAAGCTAATTGAAAAGGGCGTGGACTCTGGGAACCGTCAGAGCACTTTTATAACATAAGCCAGACTTGAGTTCAAGGCTTCTAAGCTAGACACCAAACATTGTGAGGCCCCAGAAAGGGCACACGTATTTGAAAATCTCTGCATATCAAGATGAGAGGAACCATGAAGGCGGGTACTGTGTTTTTCTGAGACAGGGTTTCTCGAGGTGTAGCCCTGGTTGTCCCTGGAACTTGCTCTGTGTACCTCATTGACCTCGGACTCAGAAATCCTAAGGCAGGTATTATTAAGTTGCTTTAGAAGGGACTGGAGAGATGGCTCAGTAGTTAAGAGCACCGGTTGCTCTTCCAGAGGACAGGGGTTCCTCTCCCAGCACCCACACAATAGCTCACAAATGTCTATAACTCCAGTTCCAAGGTTTCTTACTCCACCTTCAGACACCAGGCATGATGTAGTGCACAGACATACACGCAGACAAAATGCCCATACACATTCGCTGTGGAACAATCCTCCTGTGCACTGTAAATATGCGTTATTTTCATTGGTTAATAAAAAGCTGATAGGCCAGCAGCTGGGCAGGAAGTCAGCTGGGAAAGCCAAACTGAGAACGAGGGGAAGAAGGAGGGTGAAGTCGAGAGAGATGCCAGGCAGCCAGGGAACAAATAGGAAGTGTGAAAAGTAGGCAACGAGCCATGAGCCATGTGGCAAAACAAACAACAATATGGGTTAATTTAAATGTAAAAGTTGGCTAGTGACAAGCCTGATCTATCAGCCGAGCGTTTATAAGTAATATAAGCCTCAGTCTGGTAATTTGAAAGTGGCTGCTGGGACAGGAAACTCCGCCTACACACATTAAATAAGTAAATCCACTTAATAGCCTTTTAGAGTCTGTGAGATGGCTCAACGGATAAAAGCGCTTCTTGTCAAGTCTGACCACCTGATTTCCAGGCCCCAAAACCACGTGATGGAAGAAGAACACACGCACGCACACATTCTCTAGATAGATGGATGGACGAATGGACGGACGGACGGACGGACGGACGGACGGACGGATGGACAGACAGACAGACAGACAGACAGATAGATGGGTTTTTCAAAGGGGTGGTTGGTGTTTTGTTTGTTTGTTTGTTTGTTTTCAGTTTGTTTGTTTTGGTTTTATTGAGACAGGATTTCTCTGTGTGGCCCTGGCTGTCCTGGAACTCA
>NC_022010.1:41126250-41126788 GCF_000317375.1 Microtus ochrogaster
AAAAAAAAACAAAATAAACAAGCAACAAAAACCCATTCTTTGAACCAAATAGCAGGCACGCACATTTGCTGTCGTGATGGCTCCCTCTTCAACCTGTGAGACCGAGGCAAAGGGAAGAGGCTGTGATTGGCTGGCTGGGGTCAGCAAAGCGGTGCTCAGGGCAGGGAGCACCTCAGAGTCCAGTGAGGGCCACACGCCATTCGCTGCAGAGATCCTCTGAACTGACTCTCAGCCCACTGTTGGGCACCGAGGACCCAAGCAGGCCAGTGTTCTATCATATCGTCTGTCTCCACAACATTGACTTTTCGAGGTGACATTGGGGTACGGCAGCTAGGAAACCAAAGAACGTGGAGAAAAGACAGCTTGCTCAGGGTCACAGTTATAGCTGGTGGAGGACTAGGATCCTGGTTCTGACACTGCCCCAAGTCCTACCAGTCCCTTTAGGAGGAGGTGACCCTGTTGCCATCACTTTTAACCAGATGAGATAGGAAAACCACAATGGACCTGAACCGGGCTGGAGAGATGGCTCAGTGGTTAA
>NC_022010.1:41127093-41128207 GCF_000317375.1 Microtus ochrogaster
AGGTAGAGGCAGGCAGATCTCTGTTAGTTTGAGGACAGCCTGGTCTACAAGAACTAGTTCCAGGACAGGCTTTCCCATAGAGAAACCCTGTCTCAAAAAAAAACAAAAACAAAAACAAAAACGGTTAAACAGGAGAATGTTCTTACTATGACCTGTCTTCTCTTAAAACTATTGAAGTTTTTCCTTTGTTTTATTTGTGGGGTTCTCTGATTCCTGAAAATGCCATTCTTTGTTCCCATTTATTTACTGTCTTAGTTAGGGTTACTATTGCTGCGGTAAAACACCGTTGACCAAATCAACTTGGCAGCTTATGGTGCCACAGCACAATCCATCACTGAGGGAAGTCAGTCAGGACAGGAACTCAAACATGGCAGGAACCTGGACGCAGGAGCTGATACAGAGGCCATGGAGAGGTGCTGATCACTGGCTTGCTCAGCCTGCTTTCTTATACAACCCAGGACTACCCGCCACAATAGTCTGGGCCCTCCCATATTGATCACTATTTAAGGAAATGTCTCATAGGCCAATCTGGTGGTGGAGACACTAATGTTGGCCTTGAACTCATGGCAATCCTTGTGCCTCAACCTCCAGATTATAGGAATTACAGGTGTGAGCCACCGCACAGACACCAGCTCTATAAGAAGATGGCAGAAAGGCTGGAGAGATGGCTCAGCAATTAAGAGCACTGGCTGCTCTTCCAAAGGCCCTGGGTTCAATTCCCAGCACCCTCATGGCAGCTCACAACTGTCTGTAACTCCAGTTCCAAGGGATATGACACCCTCGCACAGACACACATGCTGACAGCATACCAGTGCATATAAAATAAAAATACGTCATTAAAAAAGATTTTCTTGACCTCCTAGAGTATGGAAAAATTAATTTGAATGTATCAGACACCCAAACACACTGATACAATGTCTTTAATTACAGACCAAAACATAGGAGGAAAACCGGAAAGTAGGCAAAACTTTCTTTGATCCAAAAACATGGTCCAGGGCTGGAGAGATGGCTCAGTGGTTAAGAACATTGACTGTTCTTCCAGAGGACCTGAGTTCAATTCCCAGCAACCACATAGTGGCTCGCAACCATCTGTAATGAGCTCTGGCGCCCTCTT
>NC_022010.1:41129867-41131238 GCF_000317375.1 Microtus ochrogaster
CCCCCCCTTCTCTCTCTCTCTTTGAGACAGGGCTTCTCTGTGTAGCCTTGGCTGTCCTGGAACTTGCTCTGTAGCCCAGGCTGGCCTGTAACTCAGAGATCTGCCTGCCTCTCCTCCCTAGCTCTAGCACTAAAGGCGTGTTGAGGGGGGCCCTGCAGATGTCATCAGGGAAGAGAACTGTGCAAAGAAATAAGAATGAAACCAGGTGCAGACTGACTTCCTCAACCTGGATCAGACTTTGGGAGTCTAATGCCCGCATATTTAAACACAGTACAATCTGGGAAAGGTCTCCAGGCAACAGTCAGTACAATTCCAGGTGCACAATGAAGCTTAAGGTGTGACTACACAGAAACTCCTTTACAAAGTACATGTGACCGTGAGGGTGGGTTCTGTAGCTAAAAGGCCTAGAATCTGATGTGGTCTCTGACCATAGCATAGAGGTCAGCAGGCCATAGAGTACTTGTGACACCTCCCCTAAGAATGGGTGACAGTCCAGGGAGGGAAGAGTCTGGGGTCATCATTCTGGGGGATTTCAGGTCTGCCTCTATAGCACATGGTGGGTGAGGTCTGCCTCTGCAGATGGCCAAAGGTCATTAACACAATCCACTCACTTTCTGGATCAAATCTGGGTGTTTGATTTCTGTCTCCTCCTTTGAGGAGACACCCTTCATGACTAGTTTCATATTCCTGTTCTCTTTGTCCTTCCCTGTGAGTACAAGAACCTCTGTGCCTCCGCCGCTCCAAACCAACAATCCCAGAGGTTGACCTCTGGCACACACACCGTACACGAACATGTAAGTACACACACACACAAACACACTCCACTTGTGTACACGCCCGCTTTAAGGGACAGGGGTATGGCTAAGTAGTAGAGTACTTGCCTAGCAGGTATTCAACCCCAACACCAGATCTAGCATGAGCCAAAAAAGGGAAAACAAATTATTTGGGGTAAGCCCAAACCAGTCTCAACTGTGGCTTAGCCACCCTTCCTGTCTCCTCCTCCCCAAGTACTGAAGTTACAGGTGTGTACCCCCATACCCAGCTTGGGAAGTTTTAACACATTAAATGCTGTCACAGTTGGAATCTGGCTTTCTGAGGGTCGCTGTTGAGAAGACACAAAACGGGGGTTCACGAGTGTATCTCAGTGGTGGGGTGTTTGTCTAGCATGCATGAGTTCCTAGGTTCCATCCCTAGCAGTGAAAATGTTTACAGGGAGAGATGCGAGAAGTGAGCCGAGCATGGTGTTGAGGGCCAGTAACCCCATACTCAGATGGAGGTAGGATGGTCATGAGTTCAAGACCACCCTGGGCAAGGTGAGATCCTGGAGAGAGAGAGAGAGAGAGAGAGAGAGAGAGAGAGAGAGAGAGAGAG
>NC_022010.1:41132343-41171772 GCF_000317375.1 Microtus ochrogaster
TATGCCTATACACCAGAAGAGGGCACCAGGTCTCATTATAAATGGTTGTGAGCCACCATGTGGTTGCTGAGAATTGAACTAGGGACCACTGGAAGAGCAGCTAATACTCTTAACCTCTGAGCCATCTCTCCAGTCCCCTCCCAGCTTCTTAATAAGGTCCAGACTTCTAAGCCTACACTGTACCTGCCTCCAACCTGCTTGCTTTAACTAAACAAACCAATTAGAAGTTGTTTTGGTGTGTCTTTTTGGCTCTGGTGAAGTCCCTGGCCCATCTCCTTCTGGATCCCCAGCAGCTGGTTGAGGACAGTGAGGGGGAAAGGCCCCAGCCATCCCTGCCTTCCACGGGGTCTATAATATACCAACCGTATTCAGTGTGTTTCCTTGGGTCATCTGCTCTTCAGCTCACATGCCTAACACCCTAGCCCAATTTTTTGTTATTTTGAGAAAAAGGGAGCCAGGTTTCTTCTAGGGAGGACTGTCTTTCTAGGAATAATTCAGACACCAACAAGAGAAGAGCCACGCATTGTGAACTTGCCATTGGGAACAAATTGCCTGTGCGGGGGATGTGTGGTCATAGGTCACACACCTAGGCAGCTGACACCCTCCACTCATCTGTAGCAGGAGAGGGACATTGTAAACATTAAGTCAGGAGCTCTGTCCAGCCAAGGTCAGGTATGTAACCTCTGTCCAGTGACAGACCTCAGTGCTGAGTCAGAGGAGAATACAATCGTCTGTTGTATTCGACCACTGGGGTGGACTTCAAAGGCATTGTGCTCCGTGAAAAGAGCCAGGCACACGAGAGCAGTGGCTGACTGCTTCTGTTTAGAGGACATTCCGGGAACAACGGGGGACAGTATTAGAAATCAGAGCAGCACATGTCTGGAATTGCGGAAGAAGTCGAAAGGCTGGAAAGAGGCTAGAAGGAAGCTTTGGGGGAAATGAAAATATGTTTCTTGAACTGGGGCAGTAGTTAGTCTGACCTTCCATTTGCCAAAAGCCTCAGGTCTCAGCCAATATAAACACTTTCTGGCATTTATTGTATATAAATAATATCTCCATATAGTAGTTCTTTAGTTTTCTTTGTTGTTTGTTTGTTTTTTAATGTGAACACTATTGTGGAGCCTGAGGGAGCACAGACAAGTGACTCTGTCCAGATCTTACTAAATCAGGATTTGGAAGAGTCAAGCCTTCCTCCACCTTGCCAACTTAGTAACCCGAGAAGCTTTAGGGAAACATCGTGCCACCAGGGGGCAGCTTCACAGCCAGCGAGCCACAAGCCCCTCCAGCAGTAGGCGGGGATACGAAGGACCGGTGGAAACTACGGGCTCCGGAGTGGTGCATAGATCTGCAGAGGTGGGCTGTGACGGGGCTGTGACGTGTCCCTGCGTGGTGGGCACCGCATCGCGTGGCTCCGCTCTGCACACGGCCCTTCTCGCAAAGGCATCATTGGTGCTAGCCTCCCCGAAGCCCCCTTGTCGTCTCCCCCCCGCCCCACAACTCTTGGGGCGGGGCCAAGACTTCTGCCACCCTTCGCTCTCCAGCAAGTAGCCGGTCCGCACCTGCACCATGCACAAAGGGACAGCCTACGTCAGCCTGGAAGGCGCTGCCCCCGGCAACTGCCTGGAGAGCTCAGCATCCCGGGAGAAAGGAACCGGCTGCAGAAGGACCACTTCCCTGTCCCACTCCCTTAGTCGATCTCCGCCCCGGCACAGGAACCTCCTCTGCGTTCATCTTGGTTTGGTTTGGTTTTAGTGGGGTTTGCTTTTGTTAGGGGCTAAAGACGAGCACAGGATCTCAGTCATGCTAGACTAGCTCCCTACCACGGAGAAATAATCACACACACACACACACACACACACACACACACACACACCAGCATAGGGTGACTGTTTCGAACGACAAAAGTGTGTGACTGAAAGCTAGTGTGGTGTGGCACACCTGTAATCCAGCTCTAGAGAGGGTGAGCCGGTGGATGGCAAGTTCGAGGCCACCGAGAGAGACCCTGTCTCAAAACAAGCAAGCAAAATGTACAGTGAGAAACAGTCTGGCGAGACTACGCTAGTACTAAAAAAGAAAGCTAATCTGGCATGGGTTTACAAGGAGGCGCTGCTGACAGACTGCTCTCACGGCACTGGCAAAGTAGGATCAGTTCCTCAGGAGTCCCCACCGCGACCACTGCAGACTGCGGGACTGGGGGCGGGGGCGCACACAATTGTCCCCATTCTTCTCCGCCCCGCCTAGCGAGTTCTCCCTGATCTCTGGCCTAATTCCCTGGTTGAAGTCCAGAGCTGGCTGTGGAGAGGGAAAACCATCGCCCCACCCCGCCCTGCAATCCTCTGTCCCGCAGGCGCAGGGCGTTAGAGCCTAGGGCGCAGGCCCTCACTCCCGATGACCCTGGTAGCCAGAGCGGCAGGTGCAGCCCGAGGCAGCGTGTGGGTGAGTCAGTCCCAGTCTGGGAAGAGTGGCTGGGGACGGGATGAGGGCGCAATGCGGGCAGGCAATGGGGATCCGCCTTTAGTTTTGCTCCGAGCCCAAGCCCACAGACCAGCAGGGGAACAGTAGCGCTCACCCGCAGCTTTCCCCCAAACTGCTCTGCAGGATGTGAAAACGCTGACCGGCAGGGAACCTAGGGGACAACAAGGAACTCTTGATGACATTTTGCTGGGAAGGGAGGCTCAGGGCACTTTCCATATTAGAGCACTGGCTTAGGGCCCAGAAGGCCTAGGCTTGTATCCTCTCCTGTTACCAGACTTGCCTCTCGGAGAGCCAGGGTCCTAGGCGGTTCCACAGCCATACTGAGTCTCCGTATCCCCATCTATAACACAGCAGCAAGGTCCCAGTGGAAATGAAACTTTAAAAACGCTTCAAAATGTGGCGAAAGGTCTGTGTGCACCAAGAGATCCCCTAATTTTAGCTAGGAAAATAGACTGCCTTTCCCCTGAGAGAACGGGACCCAGGAGTCCCATGGGGGCAAAGGGAAAGAGAAAAGGGGACCCTGTACGCCAGCACAAAGCTTTCTTGTGGGCGGCAGGGACAGTTGCTTTCAGTCAAGAGAACATCCTTCCCCTGTCCTCAAATGTCACGCATCTCCTCCAGACACTTTTACCTCAAACCATGGAAAGGAACTGTCAAAATGGTCAGGGACCGCTGGGAGGTGGTGGCGCAGTCCTTTAATCCCAGCACTCGGGTGGTAGAGGCAGGTGGATCTCTGTGAGTTTTCGAGGCAAACCTGGTCTACAGAGTAAGTTCCAGGACAGGCTCCAAAGCCACAGAGAAACCCTGTCTTGGGGTGGCGGTGGGGGTGGGGGTGGGAATGATGGTCAGGGCCTTGGCTTTTTCTGGTAGGAAGCAAAGTTCCCATTTGATGGCCTGGAACTACGAGGGCGGCCCGCTCCCTTCCACTCTCCTGATGCATTTAAGGTTGGCTGTTATATTCTATGTCAATCAAAGAACAAACAGTTCCCTTCCGGCAACCAAAAAAGGAGGCTTGGAAGGTAGAGTCCCCTGAAGAGTTCAGTGCAGCCTCAGGGTCAAGGTGAGGGTGGGTGAAATGCCAGCCAGCAGGAAAACAGGGTTAGAAGTCACTGCAAAGTCCAACAAGGATCCTGGAGACTAAGCGAGTTCTTGACTTAGTCTCTTAGTTCTTGGTAGTGCTGGGGCCCTTCTCCCGTGGCGTTTAAAATCCCTCCAAACGTCAAACGCTAGATCCAAGAAGATCCATCCTAAGGACCTCCGTCCTTCCCATTAGCAAGGACTCAGCAGCTATGACTGGAAGATTCAGTTTGAAGGTAGGGACTTTCCTTACTACACTGAGCCACACATAATTGCAGCCCCCAGAGCAGGTAAGGTGCTGAGCATCAGAGAAACACCAGGCACCAGGAAGTGGACCCAGGCCTCTGACTCAGCGGGCAGCCTCTCCCTTCACGGGTCCCACAGATGTCCGGTCCCTCAGCTTCCTCCCCACTCCACCCCACCTTGGTGAGCCGGTTATCCCCATCTTCTCGGTCTTCACACCCACTCCTCTCGAGCTAGTCTCATCACCACCTCCTGGGAGTGGTCCCTTTCACCCAACATGTCTCCTGGCTCTGGGAGACACACAGGCAGGGGGCTGTGGGAGACGCAAGATTTGGACCAGAGCCCGGGCAGATGTGTGTGTTCAATTGCCTGAACCGGCAAACTAAACCGGGTTGGGCGAGACTTGCCATTCCCCACCACACAGACACGGGTGTTGGCTCCGCCCCCTAGGTTGTCTGCGGGAGGAGACCACTGAGGGGGCTTCAGTAACCTGGCACCAACCTGGGGAGCCGCTGAGGTGTGTTGCGGGTCTCGAGATTCTGGCATTTGTGGTCAGTGCGCCCATCTTGCCATCTCCTCTTGGGGACCTTCTGTTATTCCTGACAGATGTCCTCAGTGGGTCATCTGCACTCTGGACTGGGTCTAAGTTGGAGCCCAGTGGATCTTAGCCCCGGGGGAATCTCAGCCAGCAGGGTAAGAAAGGATCAGGCGACTGGCAGAATGCACTGGGGTGCAGGGTGCCGCACAGGGATCTTGGCAAGGCGGCTTAGAGTTGAAGAAAAATGGATACTGAAATCAACTATTTGTTACATCTGCCTTTTTTTTTAATCTTTTTTTTCTTTTCCCCACAATGCTAAGGTAGGCACTCATTTACAGCCGAGAAATAAATTGGTTTTGAGACTGGTTTTAACACCAGCAAGTGACAGGATAGGAACTTGAACCCCACATTGCTTGATGCCACAGCTGCTTTTAAGCTCTATGCAATCAGAATAACAAGCAATGGCAGCAGTAGTAAGCAAAAAAGCTCTGAGGAATGTCTCAGAATACAGGAGCTGTAAAAAAATAAATGGCAAATGGTGAGGGGCTGGAGAGATGGCTCAGCGGTTAAGAGCACTGGCCGCTCTTGCAGAGGTCCTGAGTTCAAATCCCAGCAACCACATGGTGGCTCACAACCATCTGTAATGAGATCTGGTGCCCCATGCAGGCAGAACACTGTATCCATAATCAATAAATATTTAAAAACAAAAACAAAATAAATGGTGTGGTTGGAGTGCCAAATTGCATCTAAAAGGGCTTTCCAGCAAAGGCGACTCACAACCAGCTATGTTCCGATGTTTGGGGTTCCATTCCTTTACAGTCGATGTTCATCACATTCACAGTAGACCCCCCCATTTCGATGTTCACAGCAGGTGCCCCTCAAGACTGGGGATTCAGTTTCTTGAGGTTCAGGGTTTACTTCAGCATCTGAGACAGCAGAATGGTGCACTCTCAAGAGTGGAAGGCGGACCCAGCCCAGAGTCCACAGAAAGGGCTGCCTCTCGTGCTGGGACTTGCAAATCCCACTGCCCATCTCTGGGACTGTCTTGGGGGACGGCTTCCTCGAAGAGGTGGAGGTTTTTTTTAGAAACCTTGCTTTCCCGTAATTCAGTCAGACACAATTACAGGAATATGTGCAAAAGAGCAACCAGCCATAAAGTTGAGAGACAGACTATGGAAAGAGCAAGGGTTCTTGAAGAACATATGTAAGGGTTAACTATCTCAAACACAGTCAAGCAACGGTGGCACACCCCTTTAATCCCAATACTCAGGAGGCAGAGGCAGGTGGATCTCGGTGAGTTTGGGGCTAGTCTGGTTTACAGAGTGAGTTCCAGGACAAACTCCTAAGCAACACGGAGAAACCCTCTCTTGAAAACAAAACAAAACAAAAAACAAAACTATCTCAAAAGCTCAGAGTTTACTAGGGAAAGGAAAATGATGTTTTGTACCTGCTCCTGGAGGCGGGGTTCTTCCTGGGGGTGGCACTTTCTGAGATCCCTCCAGAGCCTGCTGGGCAGAGCCTTGTTCTTCCTATCTGACCTGTCTTATACAAGCCCTCTTACTTATCTTTCTCAGTTTACCAATCTTGCCATTTTAACCCTAGCTTTTATTTCCCCCCTAAGATTTATTTATTATGTATACAATATTCTGCCTGCATGTATGCCTGCAGGCCAGAAGAGGGCACCAGATCTCATTGTAGATAGTTGTGAGCCACTGAACTCAGGATCTCTGGAAGAGCAGCCAATGTACTTAACCTCTGAGCCATCTCTTCAGCACTTTCATTTTCTTAAATATTTATTATTTTATGTGTATGAATGTCTTGCCTGCATGTGCATACCTGTTGAACCTGGGTGGTGTTGACGTAAGCCTGTGATCCCAGCCCTCAGGAGGCTGAGGCAGGTGGATCTTTGCAAGTTCAAGGCCAGCCTGGTCTACGGAGTGAGTTCCAGGATAGTCAGGGCTACACAGAGAAACCCTGTCTTAAAAGAACAAAAAACAAACGAACAAAAAAAGAGGGTTTTGGACCCTCTGAGAGGTGGTTGTAAGCGACCCTGTGGGTGCTGGGAATCCAAGCTGCCTTCTCTACAAGAGCTACAAATGCTCCTAACCACCCCTAACATTCATCTTTTTTTTTCTCTTTTTTTAATTAATTAATTAATTAATTTATTTATTTATTTATTTATTTATTTATTATGTATACAATATTCTGTCTGTGTGTATGCCTGCAGGCCAGAAGAGGGCACCAAACCTCACTACAGATGGCTGTGAGCCACCATGTGGTTGCTGGGAATTGAACTCAGGACCCTTGGAAGAGCAGGCAATGCTCTTAACCTCTGAGCCATCTCTCCAGCCCCCTCTAACATTCATCTTAACTGTAACATGGTTGCTCTTTGTTTTAGTTTGGTTTTTCAGCTGATCTTTTTATGTCTGCCAAGTACTGAGATTACTGGATACACTACCACGTGTTAACTTTTTGCTTTGTTTGTGTGTTTGTTGTTGTTTTGGCTTTTCAAGATGGGGTTTCCACATAACAGTCCTAGCTGTCCTGGAACTAGCTCTTGTAGACCAGGCTGGCCTTGAACTCACAGGAATTCACCTGCCTCTGCTTCCCAGTGCTGGAATTAAAGGTGTGCACCACCACAGCCTGGCCTTGTTTTTGTTTTGTTTTGAGACAGTATTTCTCCGGTGTCCCAGGCCTGGAACTCGAAACCCTCCTGTGTCCACCTGTCCCCCTCTCCCATGTTGGGGCTACAGATGTGTGCCAATCATGCCTTAGTGTTATCGTTTTTATGTTGCTGTACGGTGTAGTCCACGTTACAGTAACTACCAAATGTCATCCTCCCAGATGTTGATCTCCAGAGTGGCACCCGTGACAGCTGTGACATCATCCCAGGCTTTCAGCCCTGTGTTTGATCTGATGTGAAGATGGCCGCCAGGGTGATCTGGGGCAGCCTTGGTCTGCTTCGAGTCGTGTGGTGTCTCCTTCCCCAGACTGGCTACATACACCCAGATGAGTTCTTCCAGTCACCCGAGGTCATGGCAGGTAAAACCCCCACGTATTTTAATAAGACTGGGGTAGCAGTTGACATTAGGTGGGGGTGAATGAGCAGGCAGAGCTGCAGCCTCTCTGGGGTTAGAACTTGAGGTGGGAATGGACATTCTCTTCACCCTCCGGAGGATGTTAATGAAAAAACTGCCTCTTCCGTGTTTTCCTCCTTGGGTCAACAGATCACTCAGCACGTGATTCTGGACGTGTCAGCAGAATGACTTCATAGCTGGGCTTTCCTGGTGGCTAGGGAAGCTTGCCTGACATAAGGGAAGTTGTGAAGTTGTCTCGTGTAGGCTCAAGGAGAGTCCTCTCCCTTCAGACCAAGATTAGTAGTCACGCACAAACCCTTTTTTTCCTTTTTTTTAAAAATATTTATTTATTTATTATGTATACAATATTCTGTCTGTGTGTATATCTGTAGGTCAGAAGAGGGCACCAGACCTCATTACAGATGGTTGTGAGCCACCATGTGGTTGCCGGGAATTGAACTCAGGACCTTTGGAAGAGCAGGCAATGCTCTTAACCACTGAGCCATTTCTCCAGCCCCCCCTTTTTTTTTCTTTATGTAATTTTTTAGGTATGAATATTCTATCTGCATGTATGCCTGCATGTCAGAAGAAGGCATCCATCACAGATGGCTGTGAGCCAGCAGGTGGTTGCTGGGATTTGAACTCAGGTCCTCTGGAAGGGCAGCCAGTGCTAACTGCTGAGTCATCTCTCCAGTCCTTTTCTTTTTTAGACATGGTATCTCTATGACACCCTGGCTGTCTTGGAGCTCACTCTGGCCTCAAACTCAGCAAGGCCCTCCTACCTCCTCTGCCTCCCGAGTCCTGGATTAAAGGAAAGGAGTTCACCACTATTCCAGACTCACCGTCTTTTCTTTTTTGAGACAAGGTCTCATGCAGCCCAGGCTGGCTTTGAACTGCCTATGCCCACGAACCTGATTCTTTGGCCCCCCACTCTTAGAGTGCTGTGATCACTGGCAGGTGCCGCTATGCCTGGTTTATGCTGTGCTTGGGATTGAACCCAGGATTTTGTGCACAATGGGCAGGCAATTATTTTGTTTTTTGAGACAGGGGCTCACACTGCAGCCCAAGATTGCCCTTAAACTCATAGCAATGCTCCTAGCAAGGCTTCTGAGTGTGAGAGTCACCACACCACCTGACTGTTATACACTTCTAGCCCACTGGTCAGACTGTATCACATGACATCAGTCATAAAAACAGCTGGGGAATAAAGCCCTTATATCTGGCCATGTGCCCAGCTAAAAGACTTGAAGGAGATAAGGAAAAAGATTCAAAGACACTTGGTTTGATTTTCTTTTCTTTCTTTTTTTGGTTTTTTTTGAGACAGGGTTTCTCTCTAGCCTGTCCTGAAACTCACTCTGTAGACCAGGCTGGCCTCGAACTCACAGAGATCCACCTGCCTCTGCCTCCCGAGTGCTAGAATTAAAAGCATGTGCCACCACCACCTGGCGTTTGATTTTCTTGCCCTTTTAAGATAGCATCTCTCTATACAGTTAAGGCTGGTCTCAAATTTGTAGCGTTCTCACTCAGCTCCTGAATGTTACAAGTGTGCACCAGCAGCCAGTTGTGGTGGTGCACACCAGTAGGATTTGTGAGTTCAAGGCCAGCCTGGTTCCAGGATAGACTCCAAAGCTACAGAGAAACCCTGTCTCGAAAAACCAAAACCAAAACAAAACAGAAGAAACAAAAAACAAATGCGTTAGCACACTCAGCTTGAGGACTAGGATCGTGGCATGGGAAGCCTAACTCTGCCACGCGGCTCAAGAGGCAGGTTTGAACTGTAAGGTAGATATTCAGTCTCCTCCCTGTATTTCTGAGATAAGTCTCTTTCATGGGCATAGGCACAAACTCCCTGACCAGTAAACTCTTGATCCTCCTGCCTCTGCCTCTCAAGTTCTGGAGTTCTGGGCAGGTGCCACTATGCCTGGCTTCCAAGCTCATTCTTGACGGCAGAATCTTATTCACCCCACTCATGGAAGGAACCATGTTCGCTCTTTCCTTGCCGTTTCTGGAGGTCCCCCACATTGTTGTCAAAGGCCCTTTCATCCTTAAACCAGCCGGGACACATACAATCCTTCTCTTGCTTTGTTTCCTTGCCTGTGTCCTCTGCATCCAGGATGGTCTCCGCTGGTCAAGAGCTGGGGAGAGAAGATAGGCCACCTGAGAGACTCTCCCACAAAGTAGCTTTACCAAAGCAGGAAACCACCCGGTGCAAGCCCAGGGGTTGTGCTGGAAGGGTCCACTAGGAGGCCTTGCAATCTTGGTGCTGACCCCTAACTCTTCCGGACACAAGCCTAAACTTGGAACTGGCTCACCCCTGCCTCTCTCTCTGCAGAGGACATCCTGGGTGTGCAGGCTTCACGGCCCTGGGAATTTTACCCCAGCAGCTCCTGCCGTACTGTGGTCTTCCCACTGCTGACCTCTGGCTCTACCTTCTGGTTGCTCAGGTTCTGGGAAGAGCTGGGGCTCTGGCCTGGTCTGGTGAGTGGCTACGTGCTGCTGGTGGGGCCCCGACTCCTCTTCACTACCCTCTCCTTTGCCCTAGACTGGGCTGTGTACTACCTGGCCCCGCTGTGGGGGGCAGATCGCTGGAATGCTATGTGCCTGCTGTCTGGGTCCTATGTCACCCTGGTTTTCTACACAAGGACTTTCTCCAACACCATCGAGGGACTGCTCTTCACATGGCTGCTGGTGCTGGTGTCCCCTTATGTGGCATGGAATCCCACATCAGAGAAGCCTACTCCAGGCCCATGGTGCCATAGTTGCCTTCTTGGTGCTGTCATGGCTGCCGGCTTCTTCAATCGGCCAACCTTTCTAGCCTTTGCTCTGGTCCCCCTCTCTCTCTGGGGCATCCACAGAACCTTGAAACCTAGCATCACGGCCTTGATCCAGGAGGCCCTGGTGCTGTTGCCAGGGGCTGCTCTTGCTGCAATGCTGTTTATAACCGTGGACAGCTGGTACTTCTCCAGCCTCTCCAGATCCAGTAGCCTTGTTCTCACACCTCTCAACTTCTTGTACTACAATCTGGACCCCCAAAACCTCGCAAGGCATGGCACACATGCACGGCTCACTCACTTGGCAGTCAATGGCTTCCTGCTCTTCGGGGTATTGCATGCTCAAGCCCTGCAGGCTGCATGGCAACAACTCCATAGCTGCTTCCGTGTGTTTGCGCAAACGGGCTTCTTGGGGATGCTGGGTGCCCGTGGCCTACTGTCTAGCTCCAGGTCTCATCTCCTTCTCCTCTACTTCACACCCCTGGTCCTGCTATCTGCCTTTAGCCACCAAGAGCCCAGATTCCTGATTCCCCTCATAGTCCCTCTAGTCCTGCTTTGCAGTCCCCACACCCAGCCTCTACCCTGGAAGGGCACCCTGGTCCTCTTCAATGCCCTAGGTGCTCTCATCTTTGGCTGCTTGCATCAGGGAGGCTTGGTACCCGGCCTGAAGTATCTGGAAAACGTAGTCCATGCACCCGCCCTCCCGGGCACGACCACACACTACATGCTTCTCTTCACTCACACCTACATGCCTCCCCAGCACCTCCTGCACCTCTCTGGCCTGCCATCGCCTGTGGAGGTGGTGGACATGGGCGGGGCTGAGGACTGGCTCCTGTGCCAAGCCCTGAACAACTTCAGCGGACAACCAGCCTGTCGACTGGCCGGCGGGCCACAGCTCTGCCGCCTCTTTGTAGTAACTCCAGGGACCAACAGGCATGCTCTGGAGAAGTGCGGTCTTCCTCTCAAGAATGAGACCCTCCTGTTTCCCCACTTGACCCTGGAGGACCCTCCAACCCTGTCCTCCCTACTCAGCCAGGCTTGGAGGACCCACCTTAGTCTTCACATCATAGAGCTGGAGGACGCCCTGTCATGACAAAGGAGCCATGGCCCAGGATTCAGCCATAGAAGGAAGGTGCCACCCCACCTTCTACACAGGCTGCTGGGCTGGGACACTGGAACAGACTCCCACTGCTGGCTCTTCTGGGCACAGTGACAGGTTGTTCCTCTAGGTGAGACACCAAAGATCTGACCAGTCATGGTCCCAATGCCAAGGTCCCCAAAGAAACCTAGCACACCCACTGGCACGTGTCTATTTATACGCCATTACTTCCGATTGCTGTAATGTCTAAAATATATAGTCGTACCTGGTTATCAAAGACAATGAACTGCTGCTGACATCCTGAGTGGCCCTGCCCAACTTCTGACAATGCCTGCCTTCTTGCTACCATCATTTCCAATCTCACAGTGTGAAGTGGGGACAGAGGAGCCTCACAGCTCTAGTCCCTAGTCTGTGACTCACAAACTGGCGTGAAGGAAGTCCCTTCCACTCGGCCAACCACCACCCTGACGGATGAGAGGATCCTGAGGTCAGTGTGAGCTCACGTCCCATGGTTTGATACGCATGTCTCCACAAGGCTCTTTCTCTAGGAAGCCGTAGTTGTTTTGTATTTCATAGCACTGTGGTGTCTGCAGACGCAGTGTTTGGGTAGAACCAAAACAAGCCATTCTAGAAAAAGCCTCCCTCTCCTCTCCTACTCCTTTTCTTGAGCAGTGGTGGAATTTTCCCAGCCATTCTCTCAAAGATTGGGTAACGTAGCTCAGGAGAGGAGTGCCCATTTAGCAGGCTCAAAGCTGTAGGAACTACCCCCTGCACCAAGAAGAAGAATCACTCTCCCAGAATGAAGAACCCAGGTGCTCTCCCTCCTCAGCGCTGCCGTGAGGCCCTCTTAGCCCGCCCCAGGGGGAACTGAGAACACAGACTGCTCAGAATCTGGTACCCAGTCCAAAAGCTTTTCCAACAGCTTCAAGCCTTCCAGATGCCAACGTTAACTGAGTGGCTTAAATAGAGGTCTAGAAATTGAGTTAGGAAGCCTCAAAAAGACAGGGGGGTTACATGCATGGGTCTCCCAATCACAGTTCAGTTAGCTGGCCATAGTGAGTACCCTAGCAGACCCTCGAGACCAAGAAGAGGAAGCCAAACATCGTGTGTCACGGTATCAGAGGGGACAGAAAAGGCAGTCTCTGAGTAGCACAGATGCATTGAAGAGTAGTGGGGGTGATCAAGACTACAGACCCTGGAGCTACATGCCTGGGCTCCTCACTCTGCAAGGCTTCTGAGTTACTCGAAAAGTAGCCTCCATCCTCACACGAATGGAGTTTTAAGTCAAAAACCACACAGAATGTAAGAGCAAATATCAACAGACACTCAATGTGTTAACTATTAAGTTAGCAAGATCCTTCAGACTTATCAATCAGCTTACACATTTAATCAAAGATTGTGGCAACCTCAGGGTTATCATTCCATCCAACATCTTCCCTGTTTTTCTGCTCCAGACGTAGATGCAGCAGCATTTATTCAGCTTCAGTCCCGCTTGTAGAAAGCAGGCCATGGTTGGCCATAGCTCTCAGTAGTGCAATGTTCAGGTCTAGACTCTTTTATCTCTGGTGGCCTTCGGGGTCTTTATGTCCTGCCAGTCATAGGACTAGCACATGTCCATTTGAACGTAGGCATCAGCATGTTGACAATCCGAGTCAGGATTCGAAGCAGTGCATCGTGCCCGAGATGACTCCTGAACGCAAAGGTCGGTGTAGATCACTGAAGGGAGGAGGGGACGTGACCTCGGCCTGGCAGAGTCCAGTCTGTGCTTACGCCTTAGTGCTCGGGCCCTTCTGATGACCTGGGGGTGGTCCTGGACGCTCCCGGAGGCCGCGGCGGAGTTCCTGAGTGAATGTGTCCTTGAACCGCGCAACTCGGCGCCCCAAGGAGCCCGGGGACTGACCCGCGAGGGCTCGCAGGCGTCCGGCTGCATCGCGGCCGCGCAGTTGCAGCTGCAGCAGGGCGAAAGCTGTGAGTTGCGCCGCCCGCCGGATGGGCCGCGACTCGGACAGCCGCTCCACCAGCTGCGGGTTGTGCAGCAGGGCAGCCAGCAGCCGCCGGAAAATCATCGTCCTCCGAGTGCCCGGGAACCCGGAGCTCGCCGCGCTCGCCTTCCTACCGGCCACACCGGACGACGGACGAGTCGGCGCCTCCTGATGACGACAAAGCCGCGGCAGGATTGGACCCGACCACGTCCGCCCATTGCAGCACGCCGCGCACATTTCCGTTTCCGCCGCTGCCAGGTTCTTCCAGCCGTGGCCGCGTCGTGGTTCGTGTCTTCGCACCATGTCCGGTGGCCTCCTGAAGGCGCTGCGCAGCGACTCCTACGTGGAGCTCAGCGAGTACCGGGACCAGCACTTTCGGGTGAGGCGGCCGGGCCACGAGAGGGGCAGGCCTTGGGTCCGAATACTGAGGAACGGCTTGCACCTGTCTTATTGTGTCTTCCTGCCTGTTTTGTTGGGGTCCTAAAGTGCGAATGGGGTCCTAGCGGTGTTTGAATATCACTGAAGCCCTTTCGCTCCTAGGGAACCTGAGACTTGTTTTAACATTCTCTTACTGCCGCTGCGGTTACCAACACCGATGCAGGGAGGTCCGGGTGTGGTGGCTGTGGATGGGCTTGTCCTGCTTGGGAAAGTGACTGTAATGAAGAAGGAGGTATCCCTACGATGGCTCCGTACATTATTGCCGGGTTTTGTTTGTTTGTTTGTTTGTTTGTTTGTTTGTTTGTTTTTGAGACAGGATCTCTCTGTAGCTTTGGAGCCTGTCCTGGAACTAGCTCTGTAGACCAGTCTGGCCTCGAACTCACAGATCCGCCTGCCTCAGTCTCCCGAGTGCTGGGATTAAAGGCGTGTGTCACCACTGCCCGGCTCCGTTTTTGGTTTTAATAATCTTTAATAATCAGCCAAACACTGCCGTTTGGCACTACAGCCCTTTGTTTTGTAAGACAATCCTACAAAGTGGGCAGTAAGTAGGAGACTCAAAGTTGAATCCTGTTTTTGCTGTCTGTCGGGCATCGGAAATAGAGAAGCCACACGAGTCGCGTCAAGGTCTGGACCACAAAATCCAGTACAGCCATACACAGAGAAACCCTGGCTCACAAAACGAAAAGAAAATTAGCCTAATTTGAAAACGTCTCCTGTGTGTCTGATATGAGTTTCTGCCGCTTTTTACAGGTCTCACTACTTTGAACAGTTCCATATTAATACCTAACCGTTTTCCACCTGAAGCTTCCTGGGTAAAACCAGGAAAGGACTCTTGTCAAAAGCCTGTAGCTCCCTTCAAACAGTAATGATTTCTGTCATGTGCATTTTCAAGTGTCTTCTAAATGGAATGTATCAGGGCTGCACTGAGTGGGAAATTACATTACGCTGAAGCAGTAGACTGGATTTTACTTGTGGGAAAAGAGCAGCAGTACAAAGTGAATCCGCTAGCCCGGTGTGGTGGGGACATCTGTAGTCCTCAGTGAATCCGCTAGCCCGGTGTGGTGGGGACATCTGTAGTCCTCAGTGAATCCGCTAGCCCAGTGTGGTGGGGACATCTGAAGTCCTAGCTGTTCTGGAGACGGGGGCAGGAAGATCACAAGTTTGAAATCCGCCTGCACCTGTATGAAGAAATGAAGTGATTGTTTTCTCTAATGGCTCGTCTAACGTTCTAAAACCTGAGGCTCATTTGGGTTTTTGGTTGTTTGTTTTGGGGTTGTTTTTTGAGACAGGCTTTCTCTGTGTAACCACCCTGGCTGTCCTGGATCCCCCTGCAGATCCGTCTGTGGCAGACTCAGGAACGCTGGGATGAAAGTGTACGCCACCCATCATCCGGCTGTTTATTTGTTCGAGCACACAGTGACTACTGTTCCATAGACGTCACCTGTTCAGACCTGCCGTGATCTTAAGGCAGTGCTACAGAGGGGATAGAAGACCAGAATTTTACTTTATTTTGCTTTTTGAGACAAGGTCTCACTTATAGCCTGGCTGACCTGGAACTCATCATGTAAACCAGGCTGGCTTTGAACTCACCAGAGGATTAAAAGAGTATACTCCACCATGCTCAGCCCAAAACTAAGTTTGAATTCTGGATATAACTCCTGTGTTTTTCCCTTAGCTGAAACTGTTTTCCCTCACATGTACAATGGGAATAATACATTAGGACCTACCACATCATAGTTCTGAGAATTAAAGAAAACTTAAATGTAGCTTTCTCACCTGCAGGCCTTTGTGCCTTCACAGGGGCAGGCAAAATCACTTGCGTATTATAGCTCCACGTTCTTCCTTTTTAACACTGTAGCTAGGAGGGTCAGAGAGATGGCTCAGAGGTTAGCGTAGACTGTTCTGGAGGACTTGGAGTCGGTTCCCAGCACCCACACGATGGCTCACAATATCTGTAACTGATTCCAGCTGATCTGCTGCCCTCTTCTGGTCTCCGGAGACACTAGCCATGCACACGGTGCACAGACATACAGGCAGGCAAGACACCAATATGAATAAAATAATATACCCAAACCAAACAAAAAACAAAAAAAAAAAACTATAACTTGGGAGATGGGTGAGATGATCCATTCCTGTTACTGAAGCCTTTGGTGGAGGTAGTAGCATGAATGTCACGAGTTTGAGGCCAGATTGGGCTATGGTCTTATCTCAAAAAGCAAAACAAAGTAACTGGGCTATGTAGACATAGCTCAATAGGTAGAATGCTTGCCTAGCATGCAGGCAGGAAGCGCTCAGGTAGACCCTGAGCTGTACATAAACCCAGAGTGGTGAATGCCTGTAAACCCAATACTTGGAAGGTGGAGGCAGGAGGATCAGAAATTCGGTGTCATCTTTGGTTACATAGTAGGTTCAGAAAAGCCTTAGCTACATGAAACCCTGTCTCAAAAGCAAAACAACAAAAAAAGACTCACCTTTTTTTTTCTTTTTGTGGGGGAGGTGCAGTTCTAGACAGGGTTTCTCTGTGTAGCTTTGGAGCCTGTCCTGGAAAGAACTCGCTCTGTAGACCAGGCTGGCATAGAACTCACTTATACCCACCTGCCTCTGCCTCTGCCTCCCGAGTGCTGGGATTAAAGGCGTGCACCGCCACCGCCCAGCTTCAGAACTGCCTCTTATGGCAAGGACGAGTATGTCAGGGGTGGGATGATGCAAAGCTTTAATTTCCAGATCAGAAGGGGCATCTGTGTAACTTTAGGATTGTAACTTTAAGCAGGCTCTAGAATTTAGTTTTCAAGTTCGTTCATTTTGTGTGTGTGTTATGCTTGTGGAGGGCACAGGAAATGTCAGGAAGTGTCCCTCACTTTCACCTCTGAGGACTCACTCTTGTTTCTGCTCTGCACTGTGGACTCCAGGCGAGGCTGGCCTCAAGCTTCAAGGAGACTGTCCCATCTCACAGCCCTGTCTCCTGTAGGAGTGCTGGGATTGCCCGTGCAAGACACCACATCCAGCTTTTCACTAGGAAGGGTTCCAGGGTCAAGCTCAACTGTCAGGCTTGCACAGCTGGCGCTTTACTGGCTGGGCATCTATAGCCCTAAGCACATCTCTTTTGAGGTTGTAATGTTTCACTTGGTCTTTATTTGAAATTCTAGGGGGACAATGAAGAACAAGAAAAATTACTGAAGAAAAGCTGCACATTATATGTTGGAAATCTTTCCTTTTATACAACTGAAGAACAGATTTATGAGCTCTTCAGCAAGAGTGGTGATATAAAGAAGATCATCATGGGTCTGGATAAGATGAAGAAAACGGCCTGTGGCTTCTGTTTTGTGGAGTATCCTTCTTGGGGCTCACCCTATGGCCCTGGCTCATCTGGAGCCTGTCCCTCCTAGGTATTGTTTTTAAGGCATTAACTTGCTATAATCCTATACTTTTCTCTCAGTTCTTCCTGAGTCATACTCTGTGAACTGGGAAACTGATAGGTGTTCTCTGTTCAGAAACTTCACAGATGAGTCTTTAAGAAAAAGTGTCTAGGGGGCTGGAGAGATGGCTCAGTAGTTAAGACCATTGCCTGCTCTTCCAATTCAATTCCCAGCAACACATGGTGGCTCACAAACATCTGTAATGAGGTCTGATGCCCTCTTCTGGCCTGCAGGCAAACACACAGAATATTGTATACATAATAAATAAGTAAAATATTAAAAAAGAAAAGAAAGAAAAAGTGTCTAATCCCAGCACTTGCAAGGCAGAGACAGGTGGTCTCAGGTTCCAGTGAGTTCCAGGACAGCCAGGGGTATACAGAGAAACCCTGTCTTGAAAAATCAAAAAGCGTTCTAGTCGGGTATGGTAACACATACCTTTAATCTCAGGAAGGCAGAGTCAGGGGGAATCTCAGTTAGAGCCCAGTTTGGTCTATATATTGAGTTCCAGGACAACCTGAGCTACATGGACCCTGTCTTGCACGCACCCCCCGCCCCCGCCTCAAAAAAAAAAAGAATCTTGTGATGTTGTTCAGACTAGCTCTCCACCCCTGGGCCAAAGTCCCCAGGCCACTGAGCATAAAAAGGCCCATTCCACCACAATGTTTGGTGTCTAATTTTGGAGCCCAACACATTTCTTTCATTCTTCCCCTTGACATAAAGGACCAAACTTTTGTACCCTAGCAGCAGTAACGTAAAAGGGTTCATAGGGACGACAGGGGAAAAGATAAAAAGGCCCTTAAGAACCAGAGTGTTTCCATTTGCCTGGCAAACATGTGCTCAACATTTTTGCTAAGTTACAAAAGCAAGCCCACTGTTGCTCCTTGGTTTTGCTCTGTCAAGCGTTCATGGAACAGAAGTCATTAGATGCCTGCTGTTTGCTAGGTATTGTCTGGGTGTCAGTGCTGGGATTTCACCACATGTTGCAAGTCCAGTGTCAATTATAATTGCTTAAGTCGGTAATTGGGATTTTTTTATTTATATATGAGCATGTCTGTGTTTATGCATGATTTTCCTTTTTGGTGTTAGTGATTCTTAAATTTATTATATTTATTCATTTTATATTTTTATATAGGAGTGCTTTGCCTGCATGTATGTCTATACTACGTGCATATTTGATACTCTCTGAGGTCATAAGGCAGTGTCAGATCTGGGAACCAACATATATAGATTCTAGGAATTGAACTCAGGACCTCTGGAAGAGCAGTCAGTGCTTTTAACCATTGAGCCATCTCTCCAGCCACCCCCACTCCCCCATGCCATTGTTTTTGTTTTGAGACAGAATCTTGGCATGAAGTCCAGGCTGGCCTCAAACTCACAGCAATCCCCCTACTTCAGTCTCCTGAGTGCTAGGATTATGAACATGAACCACTATGTTCAACTTTATCGTTGTTCTTGCATAAGAAGTTTGTGGTCCAAAATTACGTTGACCATATTTTTCTATTTGCAAATCAAAACATGAACCAAATAATTATTAGCAGATATATAGGAAATCATGACTGACATAGTCTGGACAAAATGTCGTTTACCTGTCCTTTCTGTGCTCCAAAGTGCTGTTGGTGTCCCTTAATGCTTACGTAAGATACTACTCGAGAGCAGATGCGGAGAACGCTATGCGGTACATAAACGGAACCCGTCTGGATGACCGGATCATACGCACAGACTGGGATGCAGGCTTTAAGGAGGGCAGGCAGTATGGACGTGGACGGTCTGGGGGTCAGGTATGCTACAAGGGCATAGCTAACCTGCCTGGGATTTCAGTTGTCAGTTTGTGGTTATTCCTTGTATGAGCTTTTGCTTTTGAGTTTTGATGGGATTTGGGTGGTTTTCCTAAGACATCTGGCATCAAACTTGAGATCCTCTTGCCTCTGCTTCCTGAATGTTGAAATCACAGATAGTGCACATCAGGACCAATGATAAGGAAATTTTAGACTTTGAAATATTCTGTACATTTAAGTGTTACTGAACTCAACTCATGCTAGGGGCCCTCTCCCTGCCACAATGCCTACAACAAAAGCAAAATACACTCAAGTGAATATTAATGTTTATGCTTTGTTTGTTCATGGACACCCAAAAAGGTTTAACTATGCCTGGCATGACTGTAGGATTAACAAACATCCCACGGTGCTTTTTTTTTTTCAATTAAGGTTCGAGATGAGTATCGGGAGGACTACGACGCTGGGAGAGGCGGCTATGGCAAGCTGGCACAAAAACAGTGAGTGGTGAGAGCCCCAAGTACACAGCTCACTCTGTTGATGAACAGTACCCAAGGTCTGAGCAGGATCTCTGTTGAACTGGAAGCCACTTCTGGTTTTCCTCTGAACTATTAAAGACAGAATCCAAAAGAATGCCTTTAATTCTAGTCTTATTAGGTTGATTTTTCTGTTACTAGGTCAAACCCGTAATCCTGGGCAACAGACTCAATCTGTGCCAATTAAACTGTCAGCCGGATACCACACGTCCTTTAGGGAGACTGGAAAATGTCAGATTTGACTTTACAAGTAGGTTGGTAATCTTCATGGAAAGTGAAATGATTTTAAGTTTGCATGTGTATTGCTGAGGTTTTGCTATAGTCTGTAGCTTTGCTCTAAATTGGAACAGGTGTTTGTCAACTGGATTTGCTTTTTTTTTTTTTTCCTTTTGGTTTTTCGAGACAGGGTTTCTCTGTGGCCTTGGAGCCTGTCCTGGAACTAGCTCTTGTCGACCAGGCTGGTCTCAAACTCACAGAGAACCGCCTGCCTCTGCCTCCCGAGTGCTGGGATTAAAGGTGTGCACCACCACCGCCCGGCCTTGGATTTGGTTTTTATATTGAAAATATAGTTGGCACAAAAGTCAGCCTTAAGTTGTCTTGTCTGCTTCTGTGCTTTGTATGTCAGGACTTGAAGTGTTCACTAAACACATTCCGCAAAATTTACAAATGTTTCACTGACAGTTTAAAACAAGAAACAACCCACTAAAACAAAGAAACAAACCCCCAAACCCCAAGGACACTGTTGTGCAGAGAGCCTCTGCTGTTCTAAGCAGTGGGGGAAGGGGGAGACATTGTCAGTAGGCAATGGGATGACAGTTCAGACACCGCCTTGACATGGAAACTGCTCTTGGGGCCTTAGGTTATTTCTTCCTGCTTTCAAAATGACCTTCAAGTTAATCGGGCTTTAAAAAGGAGCTTCAGCCAGGCCTATAATCTTGGCTATTTGAAAGGCTGAAGCAAGAAAATCACAAGTTCAAGGCCAGCCTGGGAACCTTTTGAATCTGCCTCAAAATAGAAACAGAAAATGGGCAGGGGGAGATACAAGGCACGGTGGTTAAGTACTCATGTGAGTGGTCCTAGGTTTAGTCCTCACGACTGCCTAAATAATTCAAGAGTTTGCCAACTGGAAGTGTTTAAGAACAGAAAGCCTCTTCCAGGAACTGTCTGGTATTTGTTTGTTTGGTTTTGGGTTTTTTGAGACAGGATTTTCCTGTGTAACAGTACTAGCTTTCCTGGAACTAGCTCTTGTAGACCAGGCTGGCCTCGAACACACAGGGATTCACCTGCCTCTGCCTCCCGAGTGCTGGGATTAAAGGCGTGCGCCACCACAGCCCGGCCAGGACTTTTTCCTTCAAATCGTGCCTGCCGTGGTCCATGCATTCATAGTAAGCTGGAGGTCTTTAGAAAGGGAGTCTAGAAAATTTTGCATTTTCTTTCTAATATTGCATATGAATAATTTTTCATGATTAAAGGGAAATCTTTCATCTGTTATTTTTTTCTTACTAGTGTTTCAAGGTTTGTGCAGAACACCTTTGAGGCTGCATTAAAATGGTTTTCTTGGAGCTGTAACAACTATAGTGGAACAACTTAGGAAGCAAACACTTAATGAGGAGATACTTGAGTTTTAAAATAAAGTTTTTATATTGTAGTTTGAACTGTTTATCTTATATTCTTTTGTAGTAAAATATAACTTAGATTTCTACAGTCTTATGACCCAAAACCGTGGGAATTTTATCTTCTTCTGTAACAAGTTTCAATAAATTTAGACCAACTTATTCTGTGTATACTTCCTTGCCTATAAAGAAGGACATGTTTTGGGGCCCCTGTGTCCTGGAACAGAGTCTAAATAATGTACAGAATTGCTATGTCCGCTTCAGAGCTAACTGCTATGGCAGTGCATGAAGGGGAAAGGTGGGCACCCTGTGAAACACAGGATGCACCGACCAACCACTACTGAAGGGGCAGTGCAGAGAGGCTAGTTGTCCAGATAATGGACAGGAAAGAAACGAGGCTGAATTAGGATAGTTCTTGGGCTTGAGGATGCTAATTCCGCAGGTCTCTTTTCATACACACACTCCTTTGTCTTAGGGTTTCTATTGCTGTGAAGAGACACCATGACCACAGCAACTCTTAGAAAGAAAAACATTTAATTGGGTCTAGTTTACAGTTTCAGGGGTTTAGTCCATTGTCATTATAGCAGGACATGGTGGTATCCAGGCAGATATGGTGCTGGAGAAGGAACTGAGAGTTCTGTATCTTGATCCATAGGCAGCAGGAGACTGTTCCGCAATGGGCATAGCTTGAACACAAGAGACCTCAAAGCCCGCCCCCACAGTGACACTCTTCCTCCAACGAGGTCACAACTCCTAACAGTGCTGCTCCCTACGGGGTGGAGGGGGCTATTTTCTTCCAAATACTACACTCTACTTTCTTATTTCAGGCTTAATATCTGAACTATACCCCATTTTAATTAAAGAAAGTGAGCTCTCAGAGATGTGTGCTAAGCTTGGTGTGGTGACACATGCCTATAATCCTAACACTTAGGAGACTGAGGGGAAAAGACTAGCTAAGCTAGCTAAGGATGGAACTCAAAAGGCACAGCCCATCTCTATCCCAGACAACAACAAAAAAACTAGAAAGCCTACAGAGACAGGAAGGCCGGATGTGTGAGTGAAGAACGAGAGCAGCCATCCTGGGACCTGAATCATTAGCTTACTGTGTACTGTAAGCTGAGGTAGAAAACTTGAGACTTGGTTTAGAGTTCTGTTACCTGATATGGTGGTTAGACACCACATGTGGCTACTTAAAAATAATAAAATTGGGGCTGGAGCAATGGCTCAGGGGCATTGCTGTCTGCCAGAGGACCTGGGTTCACTTCCAGCATTCGTGGTGGCTCACAACTAATTGCAACCCTAGTTCCATAGGCTCCAATGCCCTCCATGAGTATGAACGCATGCATCATGGTACACTTACATGCAGGCAGAACAATCCTAAGTAAACAGCAATGACTCTTAGCCAGATGGGGCCGTGCACATCTTTAGTCTCAGCTCTAGGGATTAGAAATGGCTCAGTGGTTAAAAATACTGCCTGCTCTTCCAAAGGTCCTGAGTTCAATTCCACATGATGACTCACAACCATCTGTAATGAAATACGGTGCCCTCTTGAGGAAGAGGACCTGGTCTTGTCCTCATCAACTTAGACCATGAAACTCAATATGGACAAGTTCAACAGAACCGCCATATACGGGCTGCCCATGCATGCTTCAGCATTGTCAGGGCATAAATTTCTTTTTTCTTTTTATTCTAGGGATTAGTGGGAGGCAGAGGTAGATGGGTCTAGAAATTGAGTTCCAGGACAGCCACAGCTATACAGAGAAACCTTGTATCGAAAAACCAAAATAAATGAATGTTGTAATTCTTTGCGGTTTTGAGACACTGTGCTCTAGGTATCCCTGGCTGTCCTGGAACTCACCCTGTAGACACAGTTGGCCTTGAACTCAGAGATCCTTCTTCCTCTGCCTCCTAAGTGCTGGGATTAAAGGTGTACGCCACCACACATCGCAATAAAAAGAATAAAATTAGCCGGGTAGTGGTAGCATATGCTAGAGGCAGGCAGATCTCTGACTTCGAGGCCAGCCTGGTCTACAGAGCAGGTTCTAGAACAGCCAAGACTGTTAAACAGAGAAACCTTATCTCAAAAAAACCAAAAAAGAAAAAAAAAAATTTGAAGCCTGAGTTTTCAGTGACGCCAAGCACACTGTCTGTGCTCAGTAGCCGCACGTTGGCCATTAGCTGTGGTATAAGATAAACTAGAGCATACCCATCCAGGAAGAGCTCCTGCTGCTATGCACAGCTCAGCAGAGTAGGGAGGCTTCCAACACCACTGTTCTTCAGAGCCTTACCACTGGAGACACTACGAGATAGTGGCCACCTAACAATACATGTTACTCAACACAAGAACACATGTTTATAAAGGCATTTAGTTTATTTTTCAAAAAAATATTTTGCTAGAAGGGTTGAGTACTGACTGTAATTTTACATGATCATAATCTTTCAAGCGAACAACTTGTCTAGGTCTGCTTTTGTAACCCCAAATATAATAGCACTTCTTGGGTGCTATTCCCCAGATCTTAGGTTATCTACCAGCCAGGAGGCAGAGCCTAGCACACAGCAGAAGTTGTGCTGTATAAGATTAACCTGGTCTCTTAACATATGAAGCAGAGCAGATAATCTCTGCAGATTAACTCACTGTTTCTCACCGTGACCCACTCAGGCCCCCATTGCTTCTAATACGGGGACGGCAACAGTGAACCACAAGGCAGAGAAAAGGGACAACTTACATTAGGCAAGTACTGGCTGTGTCCCCAGTTAGGTCTGTTACTGTTGTACTCCAACCATAAGTTCAAGATAACCATGATATTCATATTCAATAGTAAACACAGAATACAGTGCAAAGCCAAAACGCACTGTGAAATTATTGGCAGCAACTGCTTTTCTCTTCCTTGAGCAGCGAACCGAAAGTTAATTCTCATGATTGCCTAAGAAAACTAAAAGATGCATTAAATCTATATTCATTACTAGAAATGTAACAAAAGGAAAGAACACTGGAAAGAAGCAAATACAGCCAGATAAGTTTGCCAGGAGGACTGGGCAGCTTATTGAAGGCTCGTCATATATGAATAGCTTTAAGTTTGTGCAGGGTTTACATTCATCCCAGTGACATAAAGTCTGCCTACTTTATGGGCATCAACACTTCAGCGCCAAGCCAGTGACAGCAAAGCATTGCTGTAAACATCAAGACAAAAAAATTCTGCAATCTAGGACTTGAAAGCTAAACAGAAGTTTACATGTAATCACAAGAGGAGAAAGAGCAACTATGTATTCTAAAACCAAGGCTCACTAATGACAGAAACAGAACATACTCAGAACATCCAGCATTGAGGCTAAAGCAAGCTCAACAGTCCATCTGAAGATGCTGATCTTGTTAGAAGGAAAAGAGTAGCTACTTAGACCTGGACAACTGAGTCTCTGTTCATTCCTGCATGCTTCCGTGCTGACGTGACCATTTCTCAGACTGGAGAAGTGGCAACTCAGGCTCTGGACATTAAGGTTCTCCCAGGCATTGAAAATACTAGTGCACCCATGTAACCCAAACATCAGAGAGGCTGAGGCAGAAGGACTGCAAGTTTGAGGCCAGCCTGGGGTAAACAAAGACCTTATTTCAACAAGATTCTCAAACACAACTGTAACTTCTCTATGAAAGGTCTGTTACTGGGGAAGTGAGATAATTCCTCACAAGATTTTTAAAAGTTGGAGACATTTTGAGTCAATCATCTCATCGCTGGCTGAAACAGTATAGGCACAGCAACAAAAGCCATGCTATAAATTTTATTTTTTTTTATTTTTATTTTTTTTGGTTTTTTGAGACAGGGTTTCTCTGTGGCTTTGGAGCCTGTCCTGGAACTAGCTCTGTAGACCAGGCTGGTCTCGAACTCACAGAGATCCGCCTGCCTCTGCCTCCCGAGTGCTGGGATTAAAGGCGTGCGCCACCACCGCCCGGCTCATGCTATAAATTTTAAAGAAGTTCATGCTGGTGTAATTATGTCTGAAAATCTTAAGACCATATCTTTAGCTTGGTGACACAGACTATAATCCTAGCATCAGGGAGAGGACTGGGAATTCAACGTCATCTTCGGCTACATAAAGAGTTTGAGGCTAGACCCTGCTCCCCAAACCCCTTCATAAGAGATCTTTAGGCAGTCTGGCCTAATATGGCTGACTGTAATTCTAGCTCCTTGGGTGTCAGGAGTATAAACAAAGCCAGGCTTAGCCACAGAGTAAATTCAAGACCAACATAGACAACTTCATGACACCCTGTCTCGAAATTCAAAAAGCACAAAGGAGGCTCAGTGGTAGAGCACTTGCCTAACACACAGTCCCCAGAACCACAAGAACAGAAGAGGTTTATCTTCCTCTAGCTTTTCATCATCCCCAGTGGTGACACAACCTTTACCTGTGACAACATAAAGTGCCTCTACTCTCTTTTAATGACCTGAAGCACAAGAAATGCTGACCTGGTTTTATGCTTAGGCCTTTTGAGGCTGGGTGATTAAGGAGAGGAGTGAGCTAAGCTACTGCCCAGGGTCCATACTGCTACAGAGGGTCAACCCTTACTGCAGCAGTAAGCCCTGCTCAGACATTTTACCTTTTTGTTTTTCAAACAACAAGAAGAAAACTGTCAGTTTTCTTCTGTCATTTACTTGGTATTTTTCTGCACAAGTTCATTACTCTTGCCTCCTTCAATTCAGAAAAAATAACTAGTTAGGCTTACTATGCATCTTACTTATTTTCCTTTATAACATGTCACAAAAGGCCAGCCTAAAGATGCAAGATCACCACTTTCCTCCTAACAGAACAGCCTGTCCCCAGAGGATGGAGTTAAATAAACAGGCAGTTTTTAAGTACGGGATTCAGATTATTCTTATAGAAGCCAGTAGAGCCCTTCAAGGTGCTGAGCCACCAGAGAAGACTAAAAAACATTCCTCACGTGCTCTCCTAGAGACCTTGGTGTTGCCTCCCTTCTTCTCCCACTCTGTGCAAGACCTCGCCAGTCTTCTACTCTGAATGTTTGTATCTCAGACACCTTAAAGCAGAAACATTTTTGGTAAAACTGTAATACCTTGGAGAACATGGGAGGCAACAGAGAGAGGTGATAACTAGCAAATTACTTTTATGAAAAGTCTAATTTTCATTTAACCATTGATTTGGTGGATGCTAAGTTGTTTTTTTTTTTCACAAGTCAAACCCAGAAAAAAGTTTAGCATCCCAAGAAACCTTTATGAGATTTAATCCATTATTATAATTCTTAAGACCAAAGTGGAAATCTTACTGTAGGGTATATTAGTATGCACCTGTATTACCAGCCCTGGGGAGACAGACATGATTGGCCTGAGTTCCAGACCAGCCTAACTACTGTGAGTTCTAGTACAGCTTGGGCTACATAGTGAGACCTTGTCTCAAAACAACAAAACAAAACAAAAGAAACCTTTCTTTAAGGTAACTGGCCCCCAAGGATGCTGCTTTTTCTTTTTTTTTTCTCTCATACCTTAACTCTTTTCTCAAATCAGCACTGTGCTTGCTAGCACTGTGTCCCTAAGCAGAACAGTCCCGTCTCCCCTCGGAAGGAAGGCATCTCATGCTCAGAGACTCATCTGAGGGACATCAGCAAAAGGTGCCGCTCATTTAAGTAAAACATGACTGGCTTTTTCACCACTCCTAGCTACCCCTTTATGTCATAGGAAGCATCTATTCTGAGCTACACTGTATCAAAAACATCTTGCATTTTTAGGTTCTGGGGTTAAATTTTAAACCTGTATTCAGTTCACATCTAACTATGTTTCAAAAGCTGCACCAAATCTACTAGGCTTTTTTTTAATACTCTTTACTGCATGCTCTGTCTATATGCATGCGTTCGGATAATAAATATTAAATATGGGAGGGATGTATGGAATCCATAAAGTTAAAATGAAACTAAACCAAACATTTAAAAAAGTACATGATAGCAGGAGAAATGAAGAAGGGCAAAAATAATTTGAGGTAACAATAGTGGCCCAATACCACCAATCTGAAATATCTGTAAAAATTCAGTAAGTGTTTGGAGATTCAAGTAACAAACCATTTGCTCCAACATGGCCAGTCTTTCAGAGTCCCTGCTGAGTCTCAGTCCAGGAGCCGGCACTCACACAGCTCCTTATAGATCCTCTTCCGTACCCGAGGCATGTCTTCTTGAGAAAACTGGAAAGGCTGCTCTAGGGCGAGGCACTTGCAGTACTGCAAAAGAAAAGAAAAAAAAACGTGCTCTGTCCCGGAGACACCTAGATGGCATGTGTACAGTGCTCCACCCACTGCCCTGCGCGCGCGCACGCACGCACGCACACACACACACACACACACACACACACACACACACACCCTAAAGTTAGGTCTGAAGCTGCAGAGTAACTTGGATTTTGTGAAATCATACTGTTTTTGTTTGTTTGTTGTTTCTAAAGACAGGGTTTTTCTGTGTAACAGTCCTGGCTCTTATGGGACTGTTTGTAGACCAGCCTGATCTTGAACTCACAGAGATCTGCTTCCAAGTGCTGGAATTAAAGGCTTATGCCACTAAGTCCAGCTTGAGAATCATGGTATTTTAGAGCACTGACTTCCAATGAGAATCAGCTTTCCAAGCAAGTGGACAGCTAGGCATCCTTCCACTCTGCCCAAGTACAGTTTGCTGAGCCTGTATGCACTTGGACCTCACAAGAAAAGTAACTCGGGTTTCCTTATAAACCCCCAAAATTCATGAGGTGTGAGGTGTACAGTGGGGCTACCTCCCAAGGTCTATGTAAATCTCTGCGTTCACGTGTCATCTTATTCTCCCATAAATACATGTCCTCCTCTGACACAGCTTCCTAAAGGTTACATCCGCAATACAGCAACAAAGGGAGAGTGTTGTCTTCCCTAACACTGAACAGCAGGACCACCGTTTCTTCTCTCAAGACAAAACAAGCAGTTGGCATACTGTAAAGTAGTGTTTACCTGGAGCACAAAGACTCCACAGTCACTGTCATTTTTCTGTTGTGGAATACACTGAAGAGAAAAAGAAGATGATCATTAAAATAGACCAGGTGTCTGTCCACATAAGAAAACTGTTCCCGTGGGTAAATGGGAACACTACTCCCAGATAACTAATCTATACCTCTACTATTCAAATACCTGTAAAAGAGGCCACATGAAAAGACCTTTCAAGTGGCAACCACAATTTAAATGTGGGAAATGAGAAAAACAAATTTAAAAACCACTTTAAAGACCTAGCTATTAGTTGTGCTATCAGTTCAATGACAATGAATAAAAGTGGCCCTGAGGATCAGAGCATACGTTAGTGCCCAGTGCTCATCCTCTGTGCTTCCTAGCTGTGATGCAATGCAACCAGACATCCCCTGCCGTGATAGACTATACTCTCCACGGAGCCACAGTTAGACCCCCCCCTCTTTGTCAAGGATTTCATCACAACAATGAAAAAACAATTACCTAATAAAGTTCCTCTTTATAGCCTTAACTTTTTACCTCAGATTATACAATTCTGCTGGACTCTTTGAAGTAAATCATAAAGGCAAAGAATATGCTTCCAAAAAATTGGTTACTGCATCTAAGACAGGAATATGGAAGACTCTGGAAGGATGTAGCATACCTGGACGAGCTAGATGAATAAATCAGTAAATCAGACAATTTTTAAAAACTAAAATTCTACAAGTTCATTTCTTATGTGAACTAGTATGTAGGTTATTAGGAACAAAAAATAAAAATTTAAAGACTAGTATTTGGTTCAGTTAAAAGATGAACTAATCTTGATCTTTTGGGCTTAGGTTCAACATTTGTCAAAACTCTGCCTATAAAACCGGGCCAATAACCTAGACAGACCTGAGTTCAAGGACCTGCCTCTAACAATAGTTCCAATATCCAGTTTTCTTGTGTATGTAATAAAGATGCCTCTTAACCCTAAAGAACTGCCTGCCACACAGATTGTAAGGAACAAATGAGACCATTATAAGGAAACAGCTGGAGGGCTGTGTCTGCCTCAGGGCCTCCACCAATTAGAATACCACACGGTTACTAACTACATCAAGGATGACATGATTTATGATTCTCAGCAAGTACTGGGAAACTGAGCCTCACAATGATTAAGTACTAAGATTTTACTCTGATTGGCCTGGACTCTTGAGATCTCCCAGCAGGCTCCGCCCTTAAGCTACCGTCCCCTCACACAGGCTAGAGTCCCAGCTGTGTCAAACTTACCTTTGTAACAGCAGTCTGCCAACCCTGAAGAAATTCAGGTCTGTTTTTTTCTCTGGCTTCAGTCAGCAAATACTTTCTTATATTCTGGTTAAAAAGAAAGCACAACACACATGTTGTTCCATTAGCTGGTGAAAATATGGAAGCTGACCAATCAGAAAGGAAGGAAGAACAGCTGCAGTCTGTACAACAGCATGGCACTTGTTAGTTTCCAGCTGGAACTGTCCTTCAGGCTCCCAGTCACATCTGGACTGAAGTAGGCACTCAAGACTTGACCTCACTTTATGAGGTCAACTTGCTACATTTGAAACCTTGTCTTATATCTAAAGACAAGAGAAACATGGCAGAAAGCATTAATAGCTAAAGTTAAACAAAGAACATTCCGGCTCTCTTGTCTATTTCGCAGGCCTTTTCCCAACCCTTAACTCACTTGTAGAGATGCAGTTAACCATTTTCTCCAGGTCTACCACACGCCTGCTAACTTCTAGTTTTACTCACTCACTTAGTGGTTCTGAGGACTGAACCATGGGCCATGTGTATGGTGAGCCTGGACTCTTATCACTAAGCTATAACTCCAAATCTGACACAGATTTTGTAATATAATTAAATTTATCAAGCGGTTCCTTAGTGTTTTCTTCTTTTATGTAAGAAGGCCTTCCCTACTCCATGAATGAATGAATAAAACATTTTCTATATTTTATCCAAGATTTCATGTTTTGTTTTTTGTTTTTTTTTTTTTTTGCTTTTGAGATGGGGTTTCACTATGTGGCCCTAAGCTGGAACTTAACAAATCTACTTATCTGCCTCCCAAACCCAAGGATTAAAGACATGGACCACCGTGCCCAGCATGTTCATGTTTTCTATCTATAGTATTAATGCAATCCTCTGTATTTTTCCAAATAGCAAATTTTGCCAGCTCAACAATTTGTCTTTTCTCAATTTTACCATATACTAAATTCTACACACACACACACACACACACAGAGACACAATTATTGGTGGATACTTTAGAGTGGATGTTCCAATCAATCTATATTCCTCAGCTGATATAAGTAACATATTTTAAAACTTTGATAACATGCTTTGACATCTACCTGAGGAGTCTGCCTTCACTGTGCACATGAATTGTTAGACCATCACGCCTTTCACACGTTCGTTAGTGGGCTGGGTCTGTAGTTGAGTAAAGAGCTTGTCCAGCGTGCACAGCGCTCAGGTTCCTTTCCCAGCACCGTGTGAACCAGATGTGGGGACGCACACCCAACATCTTGGCACTTGAGTACTAAGAGCAGAACCAGGAGTTCAAAGATATCCTTGGCCACATAGCAAGTTGAAGGCCAGCCTTAGCTATATTAGACCTCCTCTCAACACCAAGCATGGTACTGTATATTTATAATCTCAGGACTTAGGAGGCTGATAGCTGGGCTGTCTGTAACTCCAGTTCCAGGGTACCCGACAACCTCATGCAAGCAAAACACCAATGCATATAAATTTTTTAAAAAATGCTGAATCCAGGCAGGTGGTGGTGGCTCACACCTTTAATCCCAGCACTCAGGAGACAGGCAGGCAGATCTTTTGCAGGCAGGCAATTTGGTTTACAGAATGAGTTCCAGGACAGCCAAGGCTAGACATAGAAACCGTGTATGGAAAAACAAAATAAATAATAAATAAAATGCTAAATCCAACTAGGACACGCTTCTCCAAAGGGGGCCTCAGAACTGACAGCTCGGTCACCTGTCCTGCCAGCTGTCCTCACACTGCGGAGCAGCGGCTGACGTCAGCTGTTCTGTCTAGAGCTATGATCTGTCATGGTCAAGCACAGATTAAAAATTAAAATAGGCAGAACAGTAACTTACCTCTACACAAAATTTAAAATGAATGCCTTGGGAATCGTAAAATGAAATAATTCGATTGGAGAGCGTCACAGTAATGAGAGACCAGTGGACTTCCAGATGGATAGGAATCAGCAGAAGGCTCTTTTTAAACAAATCCACCTGGTGAAGAGAAAGAGCCATCACCACAGAGCCAACGCCATCATCCATCTACTGACCTTTGACCTGCTAACAATCATAAAATGGGGAAGTGGTAAAGCAGAATGTGAATAGTGTCTCATCTTAAAGGCCATGTTTGTAATTACTAAATTAAAATGCTCAAAAGTAAGACAAATAGTAAAATATTATTTTACACTTAATGTACAAAAACTAGTTTGGTTAACTGTCTGCTATGACTTAACGTATTTATTATTACTATGAGGACGCACATGCATAATGCGTATCAGAGGAGAACTGTGTGCAGCTGGCTCTCTTCTTCCACCTGCACGTGGGTGCTGGCTTTTGTTTTTGAGCACTGCTAGGGAGCCGAGCGTACACTAGGGCTAGTATTAAATAGTACTAAAGACAACAAAGTTTAAAAAAGTAAAGATCATGCAACCTCAAGCAAATCTGTTTAAATTCAAAGATTGGTTCTTTTCCTTTTGCTTTATCTGTTTTACTTGCTCTTTTATGCCGATTTCTTAAGAGTGTAACATGTAGGAAGCAATAGTACCTACCTTATGCAGTTCTAAAGAATAAGAGAACAGGAATACACATACTAATGTGTTTCAGCACACTTGAACCTTGCAGTCTCGGCTCCAATGTTAAAATGGACAAAACTTGGGCTGGAGATGGCTCAGTGGTTACAAGTACCTATTGCTCTTCCAGAGGACCCAGGTTCAATTCCCAATACTCATATGGCAGCTCACAACTGTCTGTAACTTCAGTTTCAGAGGATCTGACAAACACTTCTTAAAACACTTCTTTTACAATCTATAAAAATTGCTATTCCACTCAAACTTCCAATGGATGGAGATGGTAAAGGCCTCTGCCCACAGCTGATGATCCGAGTTCAATCCAGAACCAACACTGTAGAAAGAGAACTATCTAATCTATATGGAAAGTAGAAAAAGACAAGATCTCCTGAGTAAATTGGGAGCATGGGAACCATGGGCTTAAGGGGAGGGGAGAGGAAAGGAGGGGAGCAATAAAATAAAAAAAAAAAAAACTGTCCTCTGGCTTCCATACGTGAGCCATGCCATGTGGGTACCCAGACACGCACACAATAAATTGATGTAATTAAAAATTCCAAAGGATAACAAAGTAGTAGGCAGTCCATAAACACCTATAAAAAGTGAGGTAGTGGAGCATCAGCACATCACATAATCCCAGAGTTGGGAGATGATAGCAAGACTGTGCAAAGTTACCCTCTGCTAGCGGGAGAGATCCTATCTACAAAACAAATAAACACAAAGTTGGGCACAGTGGCACGTGCCTAGAGTAGAATAACACACATTTCAGACCTGCCTACGTAACTACAAATTCCTAGCTCTAAGTAAAAGTTTGGGGCCATCACGATGGTGTAGGTCAAGGTGCCTGCTGTGCCTGATGACTAGTTCTGATCCTATAGGGGAGACCTGTAGCGCAAAGGTGTTCGCTGCCTTCCATGTGCTGTGCATGCGTCACTCCTTCCCTCGACTGGTTTTCTGTTTTACTGTTTCAGAGTCTCATACTGAGTCTGAAGCCATGCGTGGTCCTCGTGCATGAACTGTGAGCATCTTATCACTACGCTACCTCTCTGCTGCCACCTTTTATTTTTATTTTTCTTTGTTTTTTTAATATAAGTTTTTAAATTTTTTCTTTTAAAAGTGTTTTTGCACCAGAGCAGTGGTGGCACACACCTTCAATTCCAGCACTCGGGAGGCAGAGGCAGGTGAATCTCTGAGTTCAAGGCCAGCTTGGTCTACAAAGCTAGTTCCAGGGACAAACTTTTTGCATGATATTTTATTCTGGAGTGCCGTGGGGAGGTCCTAGGGACCAAATTCAGATAGGGTTGGTGGCAGGGACCTTTGCCTGCTGGGCCATTTTCCCGGCCCTTATTTTCAATTTGATTCATAATAAGAGAACAATGTCTCTACAACTTTCTAGTGGCCAAGTATATGATCTGTTCTTACAAATATCCCTTGGGTAGAAAAATAAAAAAATGAAGCTGGTTTGGATGGCAAGTTTATGGCCAGCTTGGGTACATACATACTGAATATCTACATGGGGAATAAAGGGGAGCCAGAAACCCCACAGCTAGGTCTTGTCTTTAAAAATAACCTTCGCCCGCCCCCGCCATTTTATTTTTTGTATTTTATTTTATTTTTTGTTCTGTTTTTTGAGACAGGGTCTCTCTGTGTAGCTCTATCCTGGAACTCACTACACAGACCAGACTGGCCTCAAACTCTGCCTGCCTCTTCCTCCCCAGTGCTGGATTTAAGATGTGCTCTACCATGCCTGGCTTCCCCCACATCTTAATATTTATATATATTGTGTGTGGACAATGCACATCACAGGTCACGTGTAATCAGAGAACCATTTCAAGAGTGAGTTCTCTCCTTCCACAATATGGGTCCCAAGGACTGACCCCAGGTTGTCAGGAGCCGTCTCACTGGTCCACACACTCTCTTGACGGGGTATACTGATCTATTAGTTATATGCAGTTCTACTGAATGTATTGAGTTTGTGAGCTTACTTATTATCTGCCACTAGCGATGTATGAGTATGTCTGAGTGTGTGTATGCAAGCATATGCATATGTATTAGCATGTGAGTGTAGGTGTGTGAGAGGGTCAGAAGGTAGATGCAGACAAGGCTGTCCTCCAGTTCTCAGCAATCCACATGCCTCTTATTCTGAGTGCTGGGAGTTGGGGGATTAAGGGCAATTTATTTTCAAACATTCATTTTCATACTGTTTTGCTAATTTCTTAGCATTTAGCAATGACTGAAATATTTTTTTAGTTATCCTAGTTTGAGAATTCCGAGAATAGAATAATTTATTTTCACTTAACAAAGTAATGATTACTTTTTGCAACTATTTCCTATGACCATGGCCAATGGTCTCTAAGCAATCATGACTATATAATGACCCTAGAGATGGTAGTGTTTAGGAGTCAAGTGTTTTATGTCTCACAAAAAAAAAAACATGTCCTGTGACATGAATTATCCACACATACACACACACACACACAAAAAAAAAACTTCTATGTGTTGAGTGTTTTGCCTGCTAAAGTGTACTACATCTATGCCTGGTGCTCACAGAGGAAAGAGAAGGTGCCAGACATTGAAACCAAACCTAGGTCCTCTGCAAGAGCAGCCAGGGCTCTGGACCACTCAGCCATTTCTCCATCCCCACTAAAAATAATCATAGTAAAATAAAAAGAAAACATTTAAGAATTAATGGCATGCCTTTAATTTCTGACTTTGTTAGAATTTTGTCAGTTTAAAATACGTTTACTGCCCAGTGGCGGCAGTGGCAAACGCCTTTAATCTCAGCACTTGGGAGGCAGAGACAGGCAGGACAGTTAGGGATACACAGAGAAACTCCATCTCGAAAACATGTGTATATACATATATATACACACACACCATATATACATATTTACTATAGGAAATAGTGACACAAATCCATAAGGTTTACCAATGACTTAAAATCCCATGAAGCTGAGGTATCAATTTATTTGAGAATTTAATTTTACTAAAATTAGCAATCTCATAAGCATCTTTTTACAAATCTTTCTTTTTCCAGATTTCTTTAAAATAAAGACCTAGTGATTGGATCATCAAAAAATTGAAATGAACATTTGGTAAGTTTCAATATATATCATGACAACTAGCATTTACTGTATATTTTACAATGTGTTTAGTGGTTTGCTAAATATAATCTCCTTTATTTTCCCAACAGAGTAAACCTGTAAACTCCTCTACAGAGGGCCTGACTTTCAGGATAGTTAAGCAAGTGTGCTCACATTACAGCCAGTTAAGTCACCAAACTGGAATATGAATTCTAGCTCTCTTAGATTTGTATACTTCAGACACTGTACTTGTTATAAAAATTATTTTCAGGTCTGGGGATATGGCTCACTTGGTAAAGTATTTGCCTCCAATCCACAAAGCCCTGGATTCGATCCCCGGCATACATAAAGGAGATGCTGTGCTCACACTGGGAATTGCAGCAGTCTGAGGCAGAGGCAGAGAACCGGGCATTCAGTTCAACCTCAGCTACGCAGGAATTCCAGGCCAGCTTGGAATGTCTAAATAAAGTAATAAATCTTATTTCCATCGACTTAAGAGTTATTCTTGGTTTTGTTTGTTGGATGGTTTGAGACACGATCTCATTGTATAGCCCTGGCTGGTGTGGAACTTGCTATTAAACTAGACTTGGCCCTGAACTCACAGAAATCCACCTGCCTCTATCTCCTGAGTGCTAGAATTAAAGGCACGTGTCACCTTGTCTGGCTTCTTTTTAAAATAACAACAAGAAAAAAAAGAGTTTCACATAGCTCCGACTAGCCTCAAACTTCTGGTCTTTCTACCTCCATATGGGCTTACAAGTTCAGCTAGGACTCACGTTCATTACTCCAATCCTCCTAGTCGGCTTAACATGTGAGAAGTACGCCGGGAATGGAGGCACACGTCTGCCTAGTACTCAGGAGGTCCAGGCAAAATCATCAGGAGTTTGAGGTCAGCTTTGGCTACAGATTGAGCATCAGAATAGCCTGAGCTACATGAGTCTGAGGCCTTTTGAAAAGACAAATGAAAAACAAAACTATTTCTATATTTATTATTGGAGTTTGAATTTACTGGTAACTGTCAAAATATCAAAAATCAACTCAAGAGGTTTCAAAAGTGTTTCCACTCAGGCGTCATGAAGAAAACCTGTAACCAGCACTGGGCGGCTGAACCAGGAAGATGACACGCTGAAGACCAGCTGAACTACATAAACCACGGCTAGGGTTGTAGCTCAGGGACAAGAAGAGTACTTCCCTGGCATATAGGAGGCGCTGGCTTCCAACCCTCGTCCAGCACCAATAAACACGTTCTGACAGCGTCACTGAAGGCACGTCAGCTATTTTAGCCTTTTATTCTAACGCTCAGCAGTGACTTCTCCACACCGGCCCAGCAGGCTAACAGTAATGCTGCAGTCATGAACACCCAGACTGCAGCTCCTTCCTTACAGCACATTCAGATCCACACTCAAGAGTCTTATTCGTCAAACATGAAGATAAAACACAGTAAACAGTCACATGAGGGTTCTACTAACACCATAATGTCATTCCAGCTCTGATCCTCCCCCAAGAATCGCTCATCTACTTCAAATTCAGTAAAGGAAACAATACCTTTTTAGTCCATCTCTTAACTCCATTATAGCCTTTGGTTACCAGCTGTCTGTGGAAAAAGCTGTTGAAGAAATGGACCTAGAACAGCAAACACAATCAACCAGGTTACATTAGGCCACGCCCAGATTCAACTTCACGAGAAAATAGAAATTTAAGAAATTTAAGAATTTGAATAAAAGATAAATGAAAGTTTTTTCTTTTTTGAACATAAGATTTCTCTGTGTAGCTCTGGCTCTCTTGGAACTCATCCTGTAGAGCAGGCTGGAACTCAGAGATCCGCCTGCCTCTGTCCCATCCTTGCCCCTTCTCTTCTCCCTCATTGCTGGGATTAAAGATGTGGGCCACCATACCCAGCCTTTTCTTTCTTTTTTTTTTATGACTAGTGTTTTTATTAAACATCTAGGCCTGGTCAGGTATGGATGCACGCCTTTAATCCTACACTCAGGAGGTACAGTAGATGGATCTCTGTGAGTTGGAGTCCAACCTGATCTTCATAGTGACATACAGGCCACACAAGGCTACATAGAGACCCAGTCTCAAAAACAAAAAGAGAAGAAAAATCAAGGCCTAGCTTAATTGGAAGAGTCCTTGCCTCAGAGGCACGCAAGGAATTTGATCTCTAGGACCACAAAAACTGGGTATGGCAGCACACACCTGTAATCTTAACATTTAGAAGGTAGAGACAGGACAATCAGAAGTTCAAAACCATCCTTAGCTATAGCAGAGTTTGAGGTCAGTCCAAGTCACATGAGATTCTCTCTCAAAAGTACAGAAATAAGGAAGGAAAGGAGGCAGGAAGAATGAAGGAAGGAAGGAGGAAGGTAGGTCAAGAGGAAGAAAATATATTACATAGTAAACAGAAGAGTCTATTCCAAATTTTTATTAACATTATTATTAGCATCCGTTAAATCCCAGCACTCGGGAGGCAGAGGCAGAAAGATCTCAATGAGTTCAAGGCCTATAGAGCGAGTTCCAGGATAGCCAGGGCTACACAGAGAGACCCTGTTCAAAATAAATAAATAAATAAATAAACAAGCAAAAGGAAATAATGATTACTTTAAACTCCAGCATGAAAATTATGAAATTACCCAATCTGAAGTGTGAGGATTTGGAGATTCCTCTCCAGTAACTATGAACACCTTCCTTTCCTTTCTCTTTTCCTTTCCTTTTTTTTGGGGGGGGTTTTATTTCTTTCTTTCTTCTTTCTTTCTTTCTTTCTTTCTTTCTTTCTTTCTTTCTTTCTTTTTCTCTTTCTTTTTCTTTTTGGTTTTTAGAGACAGGGTTCTCTGTGTAACAGCCTGGAACTGGATCTGTAGACCAGGCTGACCTCTAACTCACTCACAGAGATCCACCTGCTTCTGCCTCCAAGGGCTGGGATTAAAGGCGTGCACAATCATTTCTATCTACAAGATTACCTTGGCCAAATGAAAGAGCAGGTCTTCCATGCTAAGCTTAGCTCTCTGTTTTACAGTGGTTTCTGCTCATTTGGGGACGCTCACACTTATTACAGTTGTTGCCCTTCACTCGGTGCTAGAGACTGAACACAGGCTCTGTGTCTAGCACAGAAGAGCCCGATCACTGAGCTGGAGCTCTAGTCCCCGCTAACTTTAACTCTCTTTCTAGGATAGAACTGTCCACCCCCTGGGTGCTTGTGAATCTCAGGGTGTGGTCACCAGACCAGAATAATCACATCACCTGGGAATGTGAAAAATCAAAATTCTTAGGCCCACCTAAGACCTAGTAAAGCTGGAACTCCAGGGTAGGTCACAGCAGCCTGCTTTCAAATGCCTTCAGGTTAAATCTAAAGCAAATTCTTTTAATGCAACCTGGGCGTAGTGGCTCTTCTCTTTACTCCTAGCACTGGAGAAGATGACGCAGGAAGATCCCAAGTCCAACACTAATCTGGGGCACACAGTGAAAACTGTCTAAAAAAAAAAAAAGCTAAGAGGCATAGGAGGCAGAAGCAAGTGGAACTCTGAGTTTGAGGCAAGCCTGGTCTACATAGTGAGCTCTGTCTCAAAATAAGAAACAAAGAAAAAAGATTTGAGTGCATCAGGGTACATCTATAACCCCAGCATTTCAGCAGCGGCAGATAAAATGGCCTTAGGTTCAATGCCAATTGACCTATAATAGTGAGTTCCAGACCAGCCAAAGATTTAACAGCAAGACCCTGTCACAAAAATCCAAAACAAGTGCCAATATCATTCCCGCCAACATGATGAACGTTCCTAAGACCCACCAGACATTCTGCAAGAAATGTGGCAAGCACCAACCCCACGAAGTGACCCACAGTACAAGGGCAGGAAAAGCGGCGTTATGACAGGAAACAGAGGCTGTGGTGGGCAGACTAAGCTTATTTTCCACAAAAAGGCTAAAACTACAAAGAAGACTATGCTGAGACTGGAGTGTGCTGACTGCAGATCCAAGAGGATGCTGGCTAGTAAGAGATGCAAACAGTTTTAACTGGGGGGCAATAAGAAGAGAAAGAGCCAAGTGGCTCAGTTCTAAGCTGATCTTGTTATGAAGATGACAAAATCATGAACTTTAAGAGAAAAAAATCCAAAACAAAGAACCATTCTGCTGTTATTAGATTTTTTTAATAGATTAATTTATTAAGAACTATTTATATTATTTATTTATTTTGGGGGGCAGAATTTGTATATCTCTGGCTATGCTGGGACTCAGACAAGATCCCTCTGCCTCTGCCTCTGGTACTCAGAAGTCAAAAGAGGGCACCAGATCTCCTGAACCTGGAACTGTAGACAGTTGTAAGCCACTATGTGGGTGCTAGGAATTAAACCCAAGTTCCTTGGAAAAGAAAAGTGCACTTAACCATCTCTCTAGCCCCAAGACCAAGTTTTATTTAAAATCTATAACTCCTGTTGAAGATACCTTTGAAGAAGAAGAAGAAGAAGAAGAAGAAGAAGAAGAAGAAGAAGAAGAAGAAGAAGAAGAAGAAGAAGAAGAAGAAGAAGAAGAAGAAG
>NC_022010.1:41171872-41180205 GCF_000317375.1 Microtus ochrogaster
GTCGTCTCCATTTGGGTGAGTTTCTCTGTGCAATACCACAATAACTTTGTCCTGGAACTCACTCTGTAGACCAGGCTGGCCTCGAACTCACAGAGATCACCTGCCTCTGCCTCCCGAGTGCTGAGATTTAAGGCACGAGCTACCACCACCCGAAAGAACACTGATTTTTTTTCTTAAGAAAAAAATTTCTCAAAAAAAAGAGAAAAAAGAAAAAAAAGGGGGGGGGGGAACAGAGATAGAAAAAAGAAAAAAAAAGAGATAGAAAAAAGGAAAAAAATTTTTTCCTCGCTCTCTCTTTCTCCCTTCCACCCTCCCTCTCCTGAAACAAGGTCTTATGTAGTCCACAGTGGCCTCAAGTTTGCTATGAACCCAAGCATGATTTTGAACTTCTGACCCTCCTGCCTCTACCTCCCAAAGTGCTGGGATAAAAGGTGGTGTATAACTGCACCCAGGTTAAGCAAAAATGATGATCGAAAATATGGCAAAGTCTAAAATGCAGAGTCAAGATATAATCCAACCCATTTAATCTAAAGAATACAGATAATTACATACTGTTTAAAAGCCAAAAAAAAAAGGAACTTACTTTGTCTGGGACTGCATCCATTATCAGCTCACCATACATATTAATGACCTGTAAAATTGAAACCCACTGATTAGTCCTGTAAGTTCTGACCGTCCTGCGTTGATAGTAGTGAAGGTAGTAAAACCTGAGTCAGACCGTTTTTAAAGAAAAATGGAAAGCCAACCCAAAAGGTATGTTTTACTGGCCAACATCTTGTGCAAGTTTCTACCCTGAAAACTACAAGGCACTAACCTGGTCATTCAACCAATTCTGACCATCCAGGGTCGCCAGGTCATCCATGTCGAGCATGTGCTTATTGTAGAAGATGCGGAAGTTGCACTTTTGATGTCTGGCCCGGTAGTTTGTTATTTCTCTATTGATAAATGGTTTTCTAAAAGAGATTTTGAAAGAAAAGGTTAAATGCATTTTTCAACGTATAATTATTTCTTTTCTCTTAAGGGAAAAGTCATTTTTGGCAGTAACTACGGGCTTAACTTTTACATCACTGACATACCTATTAGAAAAGTCTTCATTAAAGACATCTTTTAATCTCCCAAGGACATCTTTTTCACTGAGTGGGACCAAACTTCCATACTTTTTCATAACCTCATCTAGGAATCCTTACATAAAGGAAAAAGAAAAACATGGGAAATTTTCAGCAAAGTTGTTCTCATAGCATGTAACACATCTATTAGAGCACACAACAAAAACACAGTAACACCATTTAAAACAAAAGGCTAGAGTTGGGCCCTTTGCCATTGCAACTCACAAAGAAATGCTCAAACTGCCACTTCACACTGGGTTTTCATGGTTTCAGCTGATCTTAACCCAAAGCTGTACCAACAGTTTGGGGAGTGGTTTTCTTTTTTTGAAGCCAGGGTCCATTCATACAGAACAGAGGTTGGGTCTAAACCTCATCAGCCTCCTTACATGCTATGGTCACAGGTGTGTGCCACCATGTCCAGCTCATACTGTATTTATAAACTCCTGACACTTAGAGGGCTTGTCAAGACTAAAGAGAGACATTTCCATAGTGTGATCTTGAAACCTGTGGTTCAGCTAGTGGAAAGGCTGAGCCAATGACTGACCACTGGAACACAGGGACAGCCAGGTGTGGCTTGAATAAGAATGACAGGCTACAGGAGGTGTGGCCTTGTTGGAGGAAGTGTGTCACTGGGGGTGGGTTTTGAGGTTTCAAATGCTCATGTCAAGCAGTGTCTCCCTGCCTACAGATCAGATGTACAACTTTCACCTATTTCTCCAGTACCGTGTCTGCCTGTGTGCTACCAAGCTCCCCATCATAACAGACTAAATCTCTAAAATATAAGTAAGCCCCTATTAAATGCTTTCTTTTATAAGTTACCTTGGCCATGGTCTCACTTTACAGCAATAGAACAGTGACTAAGACAACGGGGTAGCATAACAAGATGTTATCTCTTAGACAGGACAGGGAATGGAGGGAAGAGGATGAGAACAAACCATCTGGTTAAATATGCCTAGGGAACCCTAGTAGTTAATTTCTTTAAAAACACAAACAAAAAACAGAAATGGAAAAAAAAAACCTTTAAAATCGGTTAAGACCGTCATCCCTGTATTATTTCAATTCAGTCATTGTTAACACAACACAGAATCCGTCTCGGTGGCACATGCCTGCAATCCCATCATTGAGACAGCAACGGTAGGAGGACCATAGCAAGTCTGAGGGCAGCTCCATCCACACAGCAGAGCAAACCTACTACTCACAAGGCTTGAATAGCCCCGTGAGGGGAGGGAAGCTTGCCTGGGTAACTGAGCAACGCCTTTCCCTCTGTGGCCTAGGCCCTCCCAACTCAACCTCCAGCAGCAGCAGGGATATTACACCAGGCCAGGCTCTAGAGAGACCTGGTTTAAAACAGTGATTTTTAAAAAACAATTTTTATTATTTATTTAGCTGTGGTATAAAAGTTTTTCCAACAGAGCTACATCTACAACAATTTCAAAAGGGATTTCAGCCAGATTATAAGGCCGTCTGCCATCAACTGATGTATATATTAATTTAATGGTTTCAATCATGGCCACTGAGCAAAGTCTCCAGTAAAAAAAACCAACATTGCTTGTAAACAGCTAACAAAGAAGCTGAGGAAGGCTCAGGGGCTCACAAAGGGATGTGCTGGGAAGGAAGAGCCATGGCCTGCCAGGCTGACAGCTGATCTGGACTATGATGGGAAAACTGTAACCAACTCCTTCTGTGGCTCCAAACCATGGTTTCTGCTAGGCTGTCAATTCAAAATGGAAAGAACTCTGCTGCACAGAGAAAGATGAAGACCCTGTATTTCCTCCTGTTCAGCTCCCACCAGAGTGGCTCCCAACTTTCTGGGAACCCAACTCAGGGCCCCAGACATGCTGGACAAACCACAGAATGTACCTCAGCCCTTTACTCCTTATTTTTATTCCATTCGTTCATTCGCTGTGTGTGTGTGTCTGTACAGTAAGGCACACCTGCCCAAAGCACACAAACAGAGGTCAAAAGACAGCACGTGGGAGATGGTTCTCAGGTCATTAGGCCTGGCAGCAAGTGCCTTCACCTTTTACCCACTGAGCCATCTTCCCAGCCCAGCCCTAGGTTTTTTAAGTCATTACCTCTGATTCTTCACCCAAGTCTGTTGGAGGTTCTAAGAATAAAGCACACAACATTTTTAAATTTTTTGTTTTTATTATGTATAAGGGTGTTTTTTCTGCTTATGTCTGTGTACTAAATGTGTGCCTAATGCCTAAGGAGGCCAGAGCAGGGTGTCAGATCCCCTGGAACTGGAATTACAGATGGTTGTGAGCTGTCATTTTGGGTCTCTGCCTAAGCCAGGTCTGTTAATCATAGAGCTATTTCTCCAGCCCCAAGAGTATTTATGTCTGCTATATTCCCAGCCTTTGTATTTTAATAGCTATCTTGTTTCTACACAGGGGTCTTAGTCTACATGAAAGAATGGAGAAATCAGGAAACCTTAATATTTTGAAAGATTGCATCGAATAGGTAGAAAGAGAGTACAAACTCCACAAAGCTGTCCTCTGACCTTCACAGGGAATACTGAGGAAGAGTGGGTAGAGAGAATATAAGGGCCACAGGGTGGGAAGAAGAGCTGTGATATGCTGTCTTCTGGACATATGACCATTGCACCCATGAGCTCACGGCAGCTATGGTCACCAGCACAAGGTCAACCAACAAAATCAGTCAACATCCCAACAGCACTGTCCAATTAGGACTCAGTGGGGACGGATGGAAAGAGCAAGGAGGGAAAAGAGGGATGTGTTGGGGGTGCCAGGGAGAGAAAGTTGGGGTTGCATATGATCAAGTTACACTGTATAACACCAGGCGTGGTGGCACACATCTTTAATTTCAGCATTTGGGAGACAGAGTCTGGAGCAGATTCTTTTAAGAACTGTGTAATCTGGGCATGGTGGCTCTTGCCTTTTAATACCATTAATACCAGCACCAGAGAAGATGAGACAGGAGGATGCCAAGTCAATCTGGGATGCACAGTGAACACAGTCTCACAAAAAAAAAAAAAAAAAAAAAAAAAAAAAAAAAAAAAAGAAGAGGGAGGAGGCCAGCACTTGGAAGGCAGGTGGATCTCTGTGAGTTCAAGGACAGCCTGGTATACATAGCAAATTCCAGGACAGTCAGAGAGATACAGTAAAACCCCAACTAAAAGAAAAAGGAAAAAAAGATCCACTGTATACAGATATGGAACTGTCAAAGAAATAATAAATAATACTCTGTTAAGAAGAAAAAAGAAACAACAACAAAAACTTTAAAATTTGTCTAAACAACAAACAATGTTGTGGCACTAAAGAATGTTATATTCTGGGAGTGACAATCCTTGGCAATTACAATTAATTTGGCATCTTTATATCTAAACTGATATGGTGGTCCATGGAAGCAGAGATCATTGTATTCTGCTTGTTCCTATATTCATAGATACCAGAATTCTGGCTGGTATACAAGAGCTTCTCATATATTAATAAAAGAGAAACAATCCTAAGGAGAACTAGGTAAAGAAAAACTATGTACCAATCAAATGCAGCCAAACACACAGAAGTCATCAGGCTGGGTAGAGCTCAGTTGACAGAATGTCTGCCTCGCATGCACAAGGCCCTGCGTTCAATCCACAGCCCCATATAAATCATGTATGGTGATAACATACCTGTAATCCAGCACTTGAGAGCATCACGAATTCAGTCATCCTCGACTGCATGCAAGTTTGAGGCCAGACTGATTTTACCTAAGATTCTGTCTAAAAACAAAGACCTGATCTTATAAAATTCTCATCTGTAATCTGTATGACTGACTGGTAAAACTTAGGTTTAAAAGGTAATTTGGCCATTCTCTTTAAACTGTTTGAATATCAACATTCTTTTACCAGCAATTTCAATAGCAATTTAACTTACAGAAACAATTGTGTACAAAAGTTCATTGAACCCTCATAGCAAAATCAATCCAAGTGTCCATCAGCAAACCGAGAAGGGAGCTAAGCAACATCTCCATAAGGGAGCAGTGTAAAAGGCACCACGAACATCCAATGGCCTCCAGGGAAAGCCATGTGTGGGAGGGTGAACCAAGACTTCTGGGAAGGATAATGGAGGGCAACAAAGAACAGTGCATACCGGAGAGGCAGGCTGACAGCTGCTCATCATCCACGGGAGAAGCTTTCTGACTGCCCTTGCCACCCGCCATTTGGTTTTCTGCTTTGAGTTCACTGCACACCAAGGGGGCATCCAGGGGACTTTTACAGTAAGGGTGGTCCAGCAGTTTAGAACTAAGGATGTTCTGCTTGACAGACCCATCCTCCTCCATCTGGAAGTGCTCGTTCTGAGGAGGCTCTTCAGACACAGGCCCATCCACAGCACCCACAGATGCGTCTGCTCCGGACACCGGCAGTCTTACTCTGTTGTCACTGACAGCACTTGTCCCACTCTCCTGACCCAGAGTCGGAACTGCTCTTTCCGTTTCCGAAGGGAGCTTGTTACTAGGAGGATGTTCTGTTAAAGGGATCTCGTGAATTTGCTCTGTACACTCCCACTTAGAAGAGGGTGATTGGTCCCAGGCGTATGTGGTAGAGCCATTCTGTTGCTCAGGGAAGGCTTCATCTACGTTGCGCTCCTTGTCCAAGAAAGGGCTTTCTTTAGTGTGACCATCAGGCACATGCAAGTTCTTTCCCTTCACCCCGGCACTGCCATCCATGTCTGTAAGGTATGGCTGACACTGACAAGGTTCCTCAGGTTCTGGGGAAGGGACCGGGCTGCAACTGCCAGCCTCAGTGTTATCCCTACAGTTCTCTTGATGGTCCCCAGCAACCTTCTGTACCCAGCTCCTCTGGGCTTTTCTTAGCTTGCAAACTCTGTTTTTCGTTCTGAAGTGCTGGGATCTGAAAATCCTATACCGAAATCTAATCATGGATAATTTCTCATGCATCATAAGAGACACTTTGACTCTTCGATGTTGATTAAGTTGGAACTTTTTCGGAATCAAGGGTTTCCCATTCCTGTGGTGCTCTAGCCCTTGGTAGCAGCCATAACAGACACGCTTTCTATGTTTGTTCAAGACCACAATCTTGCTGCTCTCACCTGGACTTTGGCTCTCCCCATTGAACTTCATGGGAAAGTCTGAAGCCTGTGGGCCTGTCCTAGGTTTGTGACCACTGGCCTTACCTAAGACAGTATTTGTTGACAAGCTAGTGACTGCCGTCAGGAGCCTTTTCTCTCTGCAGTATCCATGGTCCAAGTTCTTTGCTGATGACAGTAACTTATCTGCTTGGAGTTTCAGGAAGCTCCTTGAGGAAGAAAGGAAGTGCTTGGCGTCCTTCCTGCTCACTTTGGCATACAAAGTGCTACCATTCTGAGCAGCCACTCCAGACCTGGCCTTTGCACAAAGTGGCACATCCTGAATCCATGACTTCTGGATGTGAGGACCCTTCTTACTACACTGGAAATGCCTCAGCTGTTGACCCCAAACAACCGGCCTTCCCAGCTTAGCTTTCAGAAAGCACAAGTTTTGAGGAAAATAGAACTTCTTAAAGCTTCCAAACCCAGTATTCCATTTCTCAGAAAAGGCTAAGTGAATTCCTTTTTTCCATAGAATTTTCTTCTGTTTTTTCATTTTTCTGATGCATAATGAGAATTGATGTACCTAAACAGAAAAAAATGTAAAGTTAGATTTCACTGTAAATATGCCATAAAGACATATCACAGCTAAGATCAGAAAAAATGAAAAAGAACATATGCATTCCAATTTATTCTATCAGTCATAAAGAAATCCTACCTGACTGAAGGTCCCACTGCAAGGAGAAAAGGAAAGAAAAAAGACGTGAACATTTAACAAGCCCTATTTTCTTTACACCTGCCTCTGATGAGGACATTTCAAGAACTGTCAGGGTACGGTCACACATGCCTTTAACACCAGCACTGGGGAAGCTGTGGCCAGGTGGACCTCAATCTCGAACTATAGACCAGTCTCTTCTACATAGTGAGTACTAGGTCAATCAGGGCTGTATAGTGAGTGACACCTTTAACAAAAAATCCACTGGTCAGTGGTGGTACACACCTTTAATACCAACACTTGGGAGGCAGAAGCAGGCGAATCTCAGCAAGTTCGAGACCAGCTGGTCTACATAAAAAGTTCCAGGACAGCCAGGGCTACACAGAGAAACTCTGTTTCGAAAAAACAAAACAAAACAAAAACAAACAAACAAAAAAAAAACTTGCCAGGCAGTAGTTAGTGATACATGCCTTTAATTCCAACACTCAGGAGGCAAAGGCAGACAGATCTCTGAGTTAGAGGCCAGCCTGGTCGACAGAGCTAGTTCCAGGACAGCCAGGACTACACAAAGAAACCCTGTCTCAAAAAACAAAGCAAAAACCAAAACTTCTCAGTATATACCAGTTTTTGTGATTTATTTTTATTTTATGTGCTTGAGTATGTGGCTGCACGTATGTAGGTGCACCACTCACATGCCTACTGCCTGAGGAGGTCAGAACAGGATGTTGGACCCCCTGGAACTGTGATTATGGATGGCTGTAAGCTACCATGTGGGTGCCTAGAATCGAACCTGGGTCCTCTGCAAAAGCAACAGGTGTTTTTAACTGCTGAGTCGTCTCTTCAGCCCGCTGCATCAGTTTTTTTTTTTTTTGAACGAGCAGTTTCTATTTATTGATTCTTTTAAAAGCTAGCCAACAACCCCTCTGGGAGGCTGGCAGGCCACCCAGGTAAAGTCTTCTGGGAGGGTCTTGTTCCTGCCACTCAGGAGGGGGTTGAGTTAGCTGCTCCTCCCGGCAGCAGGGAGGAAGCCCTGGGCTGGGAGAGACTGGGTGGAGGCAGGAAGGGGGCCATCAGTTTCTAATAGAACATACAAGGCAAAGAATCAGAAGAGAATTTCTGAGTTTTTAGTACTGGAGCCACCTTGCTAGGCACAGAGTTTGTTTCTCATTAGCTAAGTGACTTGAAGCATGTCATTCAGATTCTGTGTTCTCAATGGCAGAGTGAAAGACAGTACGGGAGAAGCACCAAATACCACTTCAGACAGATTCACATCAGCTTATTTATAATTTGCCAACAGGAAAACAACTTTTGCCGGCAATTTTTTTATATTTATTTATTTATTATGTATACAATATTCTATCTATATGCCTGAAGGCCAGAAGAGGGTGCCAGACCTCTTTACAGATGGTTGTGAGCCACCATGTGGTTGCTGGGAATTGAACTCAGGACCTTTGGAAGAGCAGGTAATGCACTTAACCACTG
>NC_022010.1:41180765-41191635 GCF_000317375.1 Microtus ochrogaster
CACACACACACACACACACACACACACACACACACACACACACACAGAATGCCAGGAACAGCTGACAGAGGTGAGCAGTGAGCAGGATGAATGAAAACCAGACACAACACTACAACAGTCAGTGCCAGCCTAGCCTGCAGAGGGCCTCTGTTTAATGAACAAGACACTGGGGCTGGAAACAGAGCACTTGCCCAGCCTGCACAAAGCCCTGGATTCAATCCTCAGAACCACATAGAACCATTAGTCATGAAGACGCACATGCATAATCAACTCTAACCCTCAGGAAATGAGGTAGAAAGATCAGCTCAAGGTCTGTGGGAGAAAGGTCATCAATTTTACGCAGCTATGCACCCTGAAAGCTACAACCTACCAGGCAAGATGTGCCTGGAGCAACAAGCAACAGTGGCACAAAGGTTATGAGGACACCAACCAATTCCAGCGAGATCTGAGGCTTGCCCCCACAGAAAGGTATTCACGCCTGGCACTATAAACCTGGTCAAAACCCCAGGGCTGGGCAGGTGACAAGCCCTACAAGTAGTAGAGCTCTGACGAAAGGATATGGGATCACAATGCCTTCTGGGTATTTATGTCTATACCCACAGATGGTGCTGCTCTGTATGGAGTCAGCAGTAGTTAATACAGACTCATAGCTGAGCAAAGCGGTATAAACATGTGACTCGAATGCTCGGCTCTAAAAGGGACATCGGTAGCATATATACCCTGCGAGGCTCAGGGAACAAGGAAGAAGGGACAAGAATGAAGAGCGCAAGATAAAATGCTGTGGACCGCTGTTGTGTGGGTGTGACCAGGCTGCTGTGCCCAGGAACTCACGGCAGCGATGGCTGTCTACTGAGGACCTGAACAAGACTGGGCCCAGCAACATTCCATCATGGAGGGCTCACCTACCCTTCCCTGAGGAGCTCTAGACAATCAAAGGTTACTGGGGGAGGGGAATCATATTCTTCAGTAGAGTAGCCACTGGCTAAGTTATTTTTTCTCAAGTAATAACCCGTCACCCATGCTCCTGCAAGCAACAACTAAATGTAGTGGGACACCAGAAAAAGAGAGAGTGGTTGCACACCTTTAATCCCAGCACTCAGGAGGGAGAGGCGGGTGGATCTGTGAGTTCAAGGTCAGCCTGCTCTGCTGAGCTAGTTCCAGGACGGCCAGGGCTACAAAGAGAAACCCTTCCTCTTATATTTTTGGTTGTGAGCCTAGCCTCTAACGGCTAAGCTATCTCTTCAGCCCAAGAAACCCTTTCTCCAAAGTCAAAAAGAGGAGAGAGAGATGAAGTAGGAGGTGGGCTTGGAGGCAAGAAAGGGTTCTATGAGGGGAGATAATAGAATGAGAGATGAATACAGTCAAAGTATACTGTATTTATGTATATAAAACTGTGAAACAAGTAAATAAAGGAAGAGGAGGGAAGGGTCCAGGTCATCCTCAGCCACACGAGTTCTAAGTCAGCCTGGGGTATATAGCCTGTCTCAAAAAACGAAAAAGAAAAGCCAAACACATGATTTTAGAAGTTAATGATATCTCGTATCACTAAAAGTTCTGTAGACACTAGCCACCGTAAGAGTGGAAGAAATGACACATGATACACTATGAACCAGAAACCAACAGATAACGTGGAATGCAAGTTTGCTAACAATGTAGTAAGAAAAGGTTCCCATCTTCTCCACTCCCCCACACACATTACCCGTCCCCCTCTTGTGTGATTTTTTGAGACAAGGTTTTCTCTGTAGCCCTGGCTGTCCTGTAACTAGCTCTGTAAACAGGTTGGTCTCAAACTCAGATCCGCCTGCCTCTGCTGGCCCTAGTGCTGGGATTAAAGATGTGCGCATCAACTGCCAAGCCTCAATGTTACCTTTCTATACATCACTTTCCTGTGAGGACAACACATATGAGGGCTAAATATATGTTTACCTTGGTCTCTTCTCCAAAGCCCAATGATATATTCAACACTGGACTGGGAAGGGGCAAGATCTTTCTAAATTACTCAGGCTGGCCTTGAATTAGCAAGCCTACTGTCTCTGCTTCACAGATGCTGGAATTATATGTGTGCACCACTATGCACAGCTAAAGATTTTGTGCATGTGTGTTTGGGTGGTTTTTCCTCTGTGCAACAACCCTGGCTGTCCTGGAATTCGCCCTATAGAATAGGCTAGCCTGGAACTCAAAGAGATTCACCTGCCCCAAGTGCTGGAATTAAAGGCATGTGCCGCCACCACCTCCCGGCTGGAAATTAGATTTTAAAAAGGCAAAACCCCACTAGGTACGCATATCCTCCGATAATCCTAGCAGCCAGGGGACTGAGGCATGGCTCACAAGTTAAAGGCCAGTTTTGGTGATTTACAATGAGACCCTGTCAAAAATAACATGTGCATGATGAGTGAGTAAAAGCCCCACAGACAAAGATAATGAAAGAAGATCAATAAAACTTATAAAAGAAACAGTCACACTAGGTGGTATACACTTTTAATCTCAGCAGAGACTAGAGGGTCTCCAAGTTCAAATCTTTAATGAGTTCAAGGCCAGCCTGGTCTACGTAACAAGTTCCAGGTCAGTTAAGGCCACACAGCAAAACCTTGTTTCAAAAAACAAAAAGCAGATGAATGAGTAACACACTCAGCAGGTCAGAAAGGGCAATACCATGAAGTAAGCTACATGACCTCAGAAAGGTCCCAAATTAGAGGAAACAAATACCTATGAAGGTTAGGAATGTGGACAGCTGAAAAAGGAAGGTCCCAGGAAGTCTGGAGAGGAAGTTCCACCCCAGATCCTCCCTCCTGCCCTGAGAGAGAAGCTGTTCCCTTTCTTGGCGAAGATAAATCAGGAAAGCACAGTGCAGAGCAAGCTGAGAGGAATGAGTTCACGCTGTGGACTTGCCCTCCTCACCAACACTTTATAAGGATACACTGTCAATGAGACAATTTCTATCAGGACAAGAGAGGTCATTTAAAGATTGTAGATATTTAATGCTCCCCTAGAAGGCCAAACAATTATTCTCCAGTGTATTCTGACATCAAAGAAATGCACTGTCCCTTTCGTCCCTAAGAATAGAAATTTAACCTTCAAAAAGGGTAAAATAGGGCTGGAGAGATTGCTCAGCAATTAAGAGAACTGGCTGTTCTCCTAGAGGGCCCAAGTATAATTCCCAGCACCCACACGGCAGCTCACAACTGTCTGTAATGCCAAGATCTGACACCCTCACACAGACAACCATGCACACCAATACACATAAAATAAAAATAAATAATGTTTTTTTTTTAAAAAAATGGTAAAACAGATATTCTGTAAGGCCAGTTTGAAGGAGAATGGTACAGTCAGTAAGAAGCACTCTTTTTCAACTCATCCTCTAAGACTGTGGCAATCACTGGTTCATCCTCCAGAAAAGTTGGTTAGTTTGTAAGAAAATCCATAAGTCAACACACAGATATTCCTCCACGTCAGAGCCCCAGTTAGCCCACTTCATTGACTTTTCAGAATGTGATATGACGTTTCTTCTAATAAAGACCAACCATGCATTTCCATCAACTAACACACTAACAAACACAAAGTGATGGCCACCACAAAGATTAAGAGCCTGGAAAATACAATCAATGAAAAATTCTATAAAAAGCTGGGTGGTGCCTTTAATCCCAGCACTCAGGAGGCAGAAGCAGGCAGATCTCTGTGTTCAAGGCCAGCCTGGTCTACAGAGTGAGTTCCAGGACAACCAGAACTACAGAGAAACCCTGTCTCTAAAAAACTATATATATGCTGCTGCTTCTGGAAAACACTAACTGGTGGATGACACCAGTGCAGCAGGAGGGCCCGGAGGACCCAGGGGCCCAGGATTAGGAGGCCGTGGTGGCTCCCGGAGGATTCGGCCACGGTAGTGGTCTCTCGTGGTTGTGGTCGCGGGACTGGCAGAGGTAAAGCTGAAGGAGTGGATTTCCTTCAACAAGCTGGGCCGCCTGGTTAAGGACATGAAAATCAAGTAGAGAAGATTTACCTGTTCTCCCTGCCCATTAAGGAATCCGAGATTACTGATTTTTTTTCCTGGGAGCTTCCCTAAAGGATGAGGTTCTATAGATCATGCCCGTGCAGAAGCAGACTAGGGCAGGCCAGAGGACCAGGATCAAGGCTTTCATCGCTATTGGGGACTACAGTGGTCATGTAGGTCTCGGTGTTAAGTGCTTCAAGGAAGTAGCCACTGCCGTCCGAGGGGCCATCATCTTGGCCCAAGCTTTCCATTGTCCCTGTGCAGAGAGGCTACTAGGGGAACAAGATTGGCAAACCCCACACTGTTCTGTGCAAAGTGACAGGCCACTGTGGCTCTGTGTTGGTGCGTCTCATCCCTGCCCTAGAGGCAGTGGCATAGTCTCTGCTCCTGTGCCCAAGAAGCTACTGATAATGGCTGGCATTGATGACTGCTACACATCAGCCAGGGGCTGCACTGCCACCCTGGGAAACTTTGCTAAGGCCACCTTTGATGCCATCTCTAAGACCTACAGCTACCTGACCCCCAACCTCTGGAAAGAGACTGTGTCTCCTTACCAGGAATTCACTGACCATCTTGTGAAAACCCACACCAGAGTCTCTGTTCAGAGGACCCAGGCTCCAGCCGTGGCTGTCACATAAGGGTTTTTATACAAGAAAAACAAAAGTGAATTAAGTCTGTTAAAAGAAAAAACTATATATACATACAAAAAAAAATCTTAAAGTCATGACATATAAAGTGCTAATATTGCTACTACATAAAGAACTCTTAAATTAAGAAATAAAAGACAAAAAGCTTGATAACCTAATGAGAAAAAATATATAAGGAGGCAGTTCATAAATAAAATTTTCTAAATAGCCCTTAAACATAGAAAAACAGTAAGACAGTCTCCTTCTGGAGATCTCGAGTTACTTTCTTGACAGCTGGGCATATCTCTAGCCAAAAGATACTTTGTTTCCAAGGTACTACTCTGTAGCCAAGACCTACCTCAAATATGCAATCCTCCTGCTTCTGCCACCTGACTAAAAAAGGCATTTTCAAACTTTGCTGATTGAATTCCAAACTGACGTAATCATTTTGGAAGAGAATTTGGTTAAGATTTCATAAATTCCACAGAAGTATTTATCCTTTGATCTGGCAACCTTACTTTAAAAAGCAACTTGAACAGAAAACACACCTAGGACGATGACAAGGCAAAGACAATGTTGCAACATTGTCTATAAAAGCAAATATTCCACCACTACCCACAGCAAGAACATGGTTGAATAAACTAGTTTATCTACAGGTTGAATGAAGCTTCAATGGGGCAAGGATTCCTTCAGCAACCAGCATGCAGTGATTTACAGGATCCATCCTTAGATGAAGAAGGCAAAGTTCAGATGAGTTCCAAAGGAGGAAGGGGCAAAAAATGATGAGGGAAGGGCTGTTTCTCTGTATGTCTTTTTCTGCCTTGTGAATACCCAGCAGGCGGCTCCACCACTGTGTTGTATCTCTTAGCCCCTGTATTTCAAATGATTAATACAACTACACCACAAAAGGAGAAAATTAACAGACAACTTTAGAAAACAGTATTTGGACAACATGCTCGAGTGCTAAAGAAAGACAAAGTGTGCCGGGCGGTAGTGGCGCACGCCTTTAATCCCAGCACTCGGGAGGCAGAGGCAGGCGGATCTCTGTGAGTTCGAGACCAGCCTGGTCTACAGGAACTATTTCTAGGACAGGCTCCAAAGCCACAGAGAAACCCTGTCTCGAAAAACATAAAAAAAAAAAAAGAAAGACAAAGTGTGCATACAGATATTGCACAGTGCACAGCAAATCTGTCTTTTCATACAAGTAGGAGTCAATTCTGATATTATTGGTATCCTGAGGTTGAGCAAATAAATAAAATATGCTGTGGATAATTAAAGCTGGACTTTCCACCACTAGAGAAACAATGAAGCATGAAATGATGAGAGAAAAACTGGAGGTACCACTATGAGCTCAGAGTTTAATGCAGATACAGATATGGCAATATACATACACAGATAAATATTTCTTGACTGTCAATGAAGCAACACAATCCCAGTAAAAAGTAAGCACCCTAACAACAAGACCTTGGTTTCAAAAGGAACAGTAGGCCGGGCGGTGGTGGCGCACGCCTTTAATCCCAGCACTCGGGAGGCAGAGGCAGGCGGATCTCTGTGAGTTCGAGACCAGCCTGGTCTACAGAGCTAGTTCCAGGACAGGCTCCAAAGCCACAGAGAAACCCTGTCTCGAAAAAACCAAAAAAAAAAAAAAAACCCCCCCCCAAAAAAAAAAGGAACGGTAGCACAGTGACTCAAACTTGAAATTCCAGCCCTCTGGAGGCTGAGACAGGAGCACAAGGAAATCAACGCCATCAATGGTCACACAGTCCAGTGGGAGGCCAGCCTGAACCTATGAACCTGAAATGTCACTGTGGTGCCAGAACATATACATAAATACTCTGTGAGTGAGAGACAGAGAGACACACAGAGAGAGGTTTCACTATGTAGTCTTAGCTGGCCTGAAACCTGCTATGAAGACCATGCTGACCTCGAATTCACAGAGATTAGCTTGCTTCTGCCTCTGGAGTGCTGGGATTAAAGGCGTGTATCACTATGCCCTGTATAATTTTAAAGGGTAACAAAATAGGTAGAAGAGACATCTTCTTTATACATAATTTCAAATAAAAAAATACAGAATGAGCAGGATGCGGTGATGCACACCTTTAATCCCAGCACTGGGGTGTAGAGCCAGGTGGATCTCTGAGTTTGAGGCCAGCCTGGTCTACAAAGTAAGTTCCAGGACAGTTAGGACTATTACACAGAGAAACCTTGCCCCCAAAAAACAAACACAAAAACAGGATGAATGGGAAAAATAGAAAAGAATAAGATCTGCTAAGAACTGACTGCCCACGCCCCAGGTGTAGCTACACCTCCTACAGTCCAAGTACTCAGAAGGCTGAGGCAGATGGGTCACAAGTAGCCAGACTCTCAGATCTCAGAAAAAAAGAAAAAGAAAAAAGGCGGAGTGGGAGCTGGGGGTGTAGAGGCTGGGAGATGCCTCGGTGGGAAAAATGCTTGCCACCTGTTGGGGACTGCAGACCCTCAGACCGTGAATTTTCTATGACCCCTTGCCTGCCAGAGTAAACAACTTGTTTTCCCGGGCTTGCAGCTGCTCTGAGCACGAGACCCTCATGAGTTCCTGATGGTAGGGGAGTGGTTTCTGATGGGCTTGCAGCTGAAAAATCCTGAGAGCTAGGGTGTGCCCATTAGTCAAAGACAGCCCTATATAAGCTGCCCAGGAACACAATAAAATTAGCATTCATGTTTCAAGGATGGCCTGTGTCTGTCTGTCTGTCTGTCTGTCTGTGTTTGTGTGTGTGTGTGTATGTTTCAATCTCCAGCCCCTTGCTGGAGGTGCCACACTACCTGATTTTGGGTCCCCAGGACCCACATAAAAACTGAGCACAACACATTCCTATAATCCCAGAACTGGATAGTAGCAGAAGACAGATCCCTAGAGCTTGATGGTCAACCAGCCAGCCAAATGGGCAGTTCACATTCAATAAGAGATTCTGTCTCAATACATAGAGTGCAGAACGGTCCAGGAAGAGACCCCAAACAAGTTAGCGCAGCCACACCCCACTTGACTAGAAACTAGAAAGCAATGGAGAAATGCCTTCAAGGCTTCAAAGTTCTGACAGAAAATTATTTAACAAGAGAATTTTAGGCCCGCCTAAAAACTAATGACTGAAAAGGGAAAAAGGTTTTCAGACAGGTGATTTATCAAAGTATATACCTCCCATATACCTTTCTCAAAGAGTCCACAAGATAAGAAGTACCAGGACAAAATCAGGGAGTAAACCAAAAAGACATGGGAACCAGGCTCAGTGCTTGCCTAGCATGTGTGATGCTTTGGGTTCATTCAAATAATAACGATAATAATAGTAAAATTAAAGGTGGGAGAGAAAGGCAAAGGTTACTATGAAAACCGAAATGGAAAGGCAGGGTGGATGGCTCAGTGGTGAAGAGTACGTGTTCTACCCCCAGCACTCACACAGTGCCTCACAATCACCCATAACACTAGTTCCAGGGGATCCAACGCCTTCTTCTGCTCCCCATAGGCGCCAAACAAGATGTGGTGCAGACATACAGGCAAAATATGCATGTACGCTTTTTTAATATAAAAGATGGGGGAGGCAACAGAGAAAGAGCAAGCTGGGCGATGGTGGCGCACGCCTTTAATCCCAGCACTCAGGAGGCAGAGGGAGGCGGATTTCTGTGAGTTCGAGGCCAGCCTTGTCTACAAGAGCTAGTTCCAGGACAGGCTCCAAAGCAACACAGAGAAACCCTGTCTCGGAAAAAAAAAAATTAATAAAAAAAGAGAGAGAAAAGATGTATTTTCTTTGGGAGATGATAACTGAGATGGGGATAACTGTAAATTCAAGGCCAGCATAATCTACACAGCAAACTGCCTTCCAGCCTGAGCCACATATGGTATGTTTTAGGAGCAGAGTATCGGGAATCCGAGATATAGGAGCAAAGGACTCCTAAATAGGACGAAACATAAATGAGGCATCTCCCAGGTCTTCTCTCAAAGCCCAGACCACAAATGCTATCTCCAAATGGGAGAAACTGATGACTTATCCTTATACCAATGCTACATCGATAAGCACAAGCATCTGAGTGACTAGCTTTCTTGGATGCTGCACACTCAAAGCACAGATTGCAGCTAAGTTCCAACCACACAAGATCCTGGTATCTCTCCTGGCACCCTTCTCGATACTAAGCTTATTCTGGACAAAAGGCAAAAAGCATAATCAGGAATGTACCATGTGCCCGGAATATTCTTAAATGGCGTTTTAACCAGAGCCTCAAAAAATGTCATTCAATTATTCCAACTAATTTGTACAGGTATAAGAACATGCCTACGTTCTGGCGGTGAGTTAAAAACAATATCAAATAGCAGACTAGCGCTTCAATTCAGCTTCTCCGGACTCTTAAGTACAAACTCCCATGACCTTTCAGCATCTCACTTTCCCCAAGAGAATGGCCTCACAGTGGAAATCGGGGTTAATACTGCCCAGCCCAGATAGAATAAAAAAGTAGCCTCCCACCAACCTAAAGCCCAAGAGTGCCATGCATAAGCGTGGTGGGAAGGAACCAAAGCAAGCAGCAAGCAGAGCTGTCGGATAAACTCAAACCCCTCGACTTCCGTAAGGCAGGAGCTGGGAGCCTGACAGCGATCTACAGGCAAAACGTCCCCTGGCTTCGGAAGGAGCGGCCCGGGGAGCGGGTTTTCTAGCTGTCTGATCTCAAGGCTCTGGCTACAGAGGAAGAAGGGCCGCGGTCCCCGGAGACCAGCGCCCACTAGGCGGCCTGCGATGCGGCCGTGGGGAAGTGTGCGGGCCTCGGGCGGCGCTGAGCTGGCGTGGGGAAGGGCTGGTCAGCAGCGCCGCGGACGCCGGGGCTGCCCCGCTCTCGCTTACCTAGGTGCTTGGCTCCCGGCACCTAACCCGCTGCCTGGACGAACGCTGCGGCCACCGGGACCGCTGCCTCGCCCACGCCCACACCCGGAGAAGCCCGACCAGCCACCGGGACTCCGGCCTGCTCGCGGCCGGTGGGGCTGCCGAGCTTCCTGCCAGCCGCTGCGCGATACCGGCGCCCGCTTTTCGCGTCACCTCCTCCTCCCTTGCCCTTCCGCCAGGAGCTCCGCCCACGCCCTGTGAGAAGGGCGTGGCCAGAGACGCCTGCTTTTAGAAACGCTGGTGTGCTTCTGCTCCAGGCGTGGGTCGGCAACGGAGGATCTGGAGGAACTGCAATCTCGTGTTGGCCCAGGTCCCTTAAGGCAGGTTTCCGACTTCCGGCCATCAGCTCCCTTCAAGCTTTTGCCGTCAGAAAGGCTAAAACAAATCTGGTGGTGGTGGCGCGTGCCTTTAATCCCAGCACTTGGGAAGCAAAGGCAAGCGGATCTTAGTTCGAGGCCACCCTGCTCTACAAAGTGAATTCCAGGACAGCCGGGACTGTTACAAAAAGAAACCCTAACTCGAAAAAAAACAAAAAAAGAAAAGAAAAAAGAAAGGCTAAAACAGACCACAGCCGATGTACGATCCACTGAGCCCTCGCACTCTCGCTCTGCAGGGGCGCAGGCTTTCCCACTCTGCTTTCCCTGTTGATCTTTAGCCCCTAGTAATGTAACTTACTTCTTTAACATCTCCCCCGGAGGGCAGGGCCTCCAGTTCGATGGTAATTGGCCTACCAGAACTCAGAAAGTTTACAATAAAATTTCTCTTTCTTGTGGGTGCGTCAGCAATCACCCAATGTACTATTTCTTTAAAGAGAGTCTCAGTGTGCAGCACTGACTAGCTTTGGACTCAGACCCTCCGGCCTCAGCCTCGTAAGCGCTATGATGGATGGATTACCGGTGTTCACCACCTTATGCAATGGTCGCGGAAATCCTTCTAGAATAAGCACTCCAATACTAATGAGAGAGGAAGAGGGGGAGGTGTCCCGGAAAACCTAAACTGGGACTGCTTCGGAAAGGTTCCGATCCAGGGGCCAGACTGTATATTCGCTTTATATCTAAAACCAGGGGGCAGGCACGCAAGCCAGATGTTACCTAAGAGTACGTACAGGGCAGTCAGCAGGATGCTAAGAGCAACAACCCACTGTTTCAGCAGGTCATTATGTTTCAGGTAGCAAGGGAAGTCGTGCTAGACAAATAAGTAGGTACAAACAGTAAATCACCAAATAAATCAACAAATCAGTATCTAATAATTGGTCTTTTTACCTTATTCTACTTCAAAACTTTTCATTTTGAAATCGAGTGGGGTAACACATAACTGTAGTCAGAGGTCTGAGGTAGAAGGATTGTCGTGTGGCC
>NC_022010.1:41192661-41198269 GCF_000317375.1 Microtus ochrogaster
ACAGGAACCAAAAGCTACGGAGAAACCCTGTCTCGAAAATTCAAAAAAAAAAAAAAAAAGACCCTGACTAGTACACTGGATCATAAGGTAGGAACCATCTATTGGTTTCCTACAAGAAGCTCAACACGCCACACACACACACATATACACACACACACACACACACACACACACACACACACACAAAACAGACACTGTGAGGGCAGAAGGGTGGGAAAAGATGTTCCCAGTAAACTGGATCGATAAGACAAGCAGATGTCACTGTCCTAATACCTGGAAATACAGAGTTCAAAGCAAAAAGTAGCGAGCCGGGGAAAGAAGGTCACTTTATACTGTTTATGGGAACAACTCAATATGAAGACTGTTGTTTCTGGTGGTGGGTTCGTGTGGGTCCGAGGAAAGAAGAAACAGGTCCTCTAGGATGCTTTGCCGTTTTTCCAGCTGCAGGGGAGTAGCCTTTGGTAAACTGACTGACTCTAGCTTTGCAAAGGGCCTTTTGAGGGGGGTGGCTGGAGACAGAGTTTTTGTTTTTTGCTTTGGTTTTTCTTAGTGTATCTCTGGCTGTCCTAGAACTCACTCTGTAGACCAGGCTGGCTTTGAACTGACAAAAATCCACCGGCCTCTGCCTCGCTGACTGTTGGGATTAAAGGGGTGTGCCACCACTGCCAGGTGCAAAGGTCTTTTTTATTGTTATATAATTTACGCCTTTAGCAAGTAAATTTCCCGTATGCCAAAACCTCAGAACATCTCTGTTTGCTAAGTCCTCCAGTAAACCAAATATCCTTCAAAGAGACAAAGCCAATACAAATTCCAAAACCACAGGACAACTCAGTTTGCCTCGTCTTCCTGCAACCAAGTTTTGCATAGGCTTTGAACTTTAGGAAACTCTCAGATAAGATTTACATACTTCAAACAGAAGGTACCAGACACACAAGGGAGCGGTCACAAAAGGCAGATGAAAGCAAGGTGCTAACATACCAGAGTCCAACCAGCTGCAGCATTCTGCAGGAACTGCCCTAACAGAGGACATTAATATTCAAAGAAAACCTGTACCGAATCTTAGAAAACAAGTATTACTAGATCTAAAGTCACAGGTAAAGCCCAGCACAGTAGTAGGGGGTTCCTTCAATATGCTGCTGTCACCAAATGACAGAAAAAAAGGGAGAAACATCAGGATTGAATGACACCATAGATCAAATGGTATCAGACATCTACAGAATATCCTATCTAAACACATACATTTTCTCAGCAGCCCAAGGAATTTCCGTTAAAATAGTTCATGTATTAGGACATAGTGGACTTTTTTTGCTTTGCTTTGTTCTTGTTTTTTGAGACAGGATTTCTCTGTGTAGCTTTAGAGCCTGGTCTGAAACCCACTCTGTAGACCAGGCTGGCCTCAAACTCACAGAGATCCTCCTGCCTCTTGCCCTCCCAAGTGCTAGGATTAAAGTGTGTACCACCATGGCCTTGCTGACTTGGTGGATCTTAACGAATCTAGGAAAGCTGAAATGATCAAAATGGAATAAAACTACACATCAACCAGAAGAGAAATGCCAGCACACAGAATAACTCCCACAGAATAGACAAGCACGTGATTGAACAACAAACATGTCCTTGATGAAATGATGGAGACTTAAATCCCAGAATCCAACAGAATCTGAACTGTTCAGGGAGTTCTAATTGACTACACTAGATAATCAGATACATTTCTTTTGAGATTTATTTATTTATCTACTTTATATGAGTGCTCTCTCTGCATGTACACCTACACACCAGAAGAGGGAATCAAACCCCACTAGAGATGGTTGTGAGCCACCATGTGGTTGCTGGAAATTGAACTCAGGACCTCTAGAAAAACAGCCAGTGCTTAACCTCTGAGCCATCTCTCCAACCTGAAATCTCCAATAACTTAATGATACACCTAAAGCCCTGGAAAAAGGAAAACAAATGAAACCCCCCAAACAATAGATCAGTGCAGAACAGCAGATGTGGCAGGCACACCCCCTTAATCCCAGGACACCAGGAAAGATCTAGCTCCACAGTAAAGAGTGCCTCCTGCTTTTCATCAGACCTGAGTTCAATTCCCAGTACCCACATTAGGCAGCTCACAACCACCTGCAACCCAAGTACCAAGGGATCTGATGCCCTCTTCTGCCCTCCCAGGATACTCACATCCGTAAGGTACACACACACACACACACACACACACACACACACACACATTTTAAAAAGTAAAAATAAATCTCAAAAAAAAAAATTTCCCCCTTTGGTTTTTTGTTTTTAGAGACAGTTTCTCTGTGTAACAGCACTAGCTGTCCTGAAACTCACTTTGTAGACCAGGCTGGCCTCGAACTCACAGAGATCCACCTGTGTCTGCCTCTTGAGTGCTGAGATTAAAGACATGCACCATCACCGCCTGGCTTCCCCTTTGGTTTTTGGGACAGGTTTCTCCATGTGGCCCTGGCTGACCTGGAACTCACTCTGTAGACCAGGCTGGGCTTGATCTCATTCACAGAGATCTGCCTCCCTCAAAAGTGTCTGCCACCACCACCCAGCTCAAAAACAGTCTTTAAAAAGAAGATTAGTCAGCACTCGGGAGGCAGAGGCAGGCGGATCTCTGTGAGTTCCAGGACAGGCTCCAAAGCCACAGAGAAACCCTGTCTCGAAAAACCAAAAAAAAAAAAAAAAAAAAAGGTTAAGAGGAAGTCAGTTCCAAGAGTCTTTAAGCGCTAAGACTAGAGCAGCCCTGTGATCCTGAGTGTGTCTGGACATGCAGGCTATTGTTTAGATATATAGATATTAATGAAGAGGCCTAACAACATTGTGCAGCCATAACAGGCTGTAGACTAACAATACTGGGACTAGGCCTCACCCTTACAATAACCAGGAGAAACCACCGACTGTACCCTGTGGGGGACCAATCAGAATTGAGACAAACAAGTACTAGATGCTCCGGAACAGTAAGGCCAGCTTTCCTAACGTATATAGGTTGCCAATTTCCTTGCCGCAAAGCCTGTACCAATCCCTGTTTGACAAGACTCCTGCTGCCCCACTCCTGCCCAATCAGAAAGAAGCTCAGCCCCCATCTAAATCCGAATTCCCCTACCCTCCCATCCTTTACTCCTTAAAAACCCTGCCATAGCTGAGCCCAAGCTCTCTGATCCAACCGCTGTGTCTGAGCAGAGGGAGAGCCCACGCTCGGCTCGAGCCTGCAATAAAGGCTCCCTGCTTTTGTGTACAAACTCAGACTGCTGGGGGACTCTGGTGTGGCGCCTGCACCACGACAGTTTGCGAGTTGGGCAAGAGGCTGGAGATTGAAACACACACACATACAAACACACACACACCCGGGGGGGCGGGGGGGGGAGAGGAGAGAGAGGGGAGAGAGAGACAGATAGACAGAGACAGAGAGAGAGAGAGAGAGAGAGAGAGAGAGAGAGAGAGAGAGAGAGAGAGAGAGAGAGACGGATTATCCTTGAAACAAGAATACCCATTTTACTGTGTTCCAGGGCAGCTTATATAGGGCTCTCCTTGACTAATGGGCACGCCCTAGCTCCCAAGATTTTTCATCAGCAAGCCCACCAGAAACCACTCCCCTGCCATCAGGAACTCATGAGGGTCTCTGCAAGCCCAGGAAAACAAGTTGTTTATTCTGGCAGGCAGGGGGTCATAGGAAATTCAGGTTCTGAGGGTCCTCGGTCCCCAACATCTGGGGGCTCATGGCATGAGAATAACAATCACTTTGTGTCTCTCAGTAGAACTAAGAGGAGACTAAGGCCAGGTTATGAGAGGATTCTAAAAACATGGTGAACGGTTTAGAGGGGGTCTAGAGTCTTTAGTGCTGTAGTAGTTGGAAAGGCCCCTTTGACCCTGGGGAATGGGGAGGATTAGGTTAGGAGGGTCCAGAAGTTCTGTGAGCACCCTAAGTAGCTTGGGAATGAAGTTTGGCTAAGACGTCAAAGTTAGGAATCCAGATCAGATACAAGATCGTTTGATAAGCTGGGAATGGAGGGAAGGTACTGTTTAGGTTGGTTGGTGTGTTTGGAAAGGGTATATCCTGGATTACAACTATGCAGTATTCAGATATGTCAGGGGAAGAGGGAGTCAGGGGAGGCCAAGGTTAGTTTTGTAGGGGATGCTATCCAGACCTTAGGAGGGAACACTAAGTATCCCAGGTCGGCCAGAAAATTCAGGACAGTAGGGGTGTGTTGTAGAGACAGTTCAAGGAAGAGGTTCTCTACGTGTTGGAGGAGAGTGCTGGGAACAGAGTTGAGGTTTTGCAGGTTGCCAGCAAGAGCCTGGTCAAAGAAAAGAGGGCTACAGGGAAATCTTCGGGAAGGATTGTCCAGGACATTTGGACATCAGGGTTTGGTCAAATCAATGTGAAAAGGTCTTGACCCGGAACTGGGAAGTGAGAAGTGAAAGGAGGAATGAGGGATGGAGAGGAGAAAGATCGGCAGGCTACCGGGTGAATAGGAATTGCCACTCGGTTAAGCAGATCTTCAGCTAAGGGGAGGAAGCTGTCTGACTTCCTCGGGAGAGCTGTGTAGAGGCTCTGCAGGCAGGCCATGAAGTGTGGACTTTCAGGAGTCTGATACTTACAGGTTAAATCCACTGAGTCCATAGGGAGTAAGCGGACAGAGACTTGACAAAGAAATGTGGAGGGGTCCTGTGGTTTGATTACCATAGAGGTACGGTGGATAGTGACAGTGGTGTGTGTGTGTGTGTGTGTGTGCGTGTGCGTGTGCGTGTGTGTGTGTGTGTGTGTGTGTGTGGTGTTCCAGACCTAATATAGGGTAAGAGAGCTGTGCAGGTGTCCAGAAGGGCAGAAAATCTGAACAGCAGAGGAGGAGGGAAGGAAGTTGTTCTGTGGTCACTGAAAGATAATATGCATATGGAACTTTTCCAGAATGTTCCATCCCTGGAGAGGGTCAGACAACTGGGAAAGGGGATGCCGCAAACAGATGCTGTTTCATCTGGGACAAGGAAACCTCAGCTGAGAAAATGCTTCTATCAGACTGCCCTGCCGACAAGTCTGTGCACCATGTGCCTGATTCTTAGTAATTTATGTGAAGTCCAAGCCCAGGCTGGACGGTGGTATCCCTGGGCAAGTGCACCTGGCTTGTTTTAATAAACAAGCTTGGCCAGGCGGTGGTGGCCCATCCCTTTAATCCCAGCACCCAGGACACAGAGGTGGGCGGATCTTCCTGAGTTCAAGGCCAGACTGGTCTACAGAGTGAGTTCTAGAACAGCCAAGGATACACAGAAAAACACTGTCTCAAAAAAAAAAAAAAAAAAAAAGGATATTTTGTTGCAATAGAGCCTGTTAGGCCCAGGGTGAAGAAACCTGTGAGGCGCCAAAGGAGAGTCCCTAAGCATACTAGCAGGAATTTGGTCTGCTGAGGAGGGGTTAGAAAGAAAATTTTTCCCGGCAGGAAGTAGGACTAAAAGGAAGGCCATCTCACAAGTTAGCCACTCTGCTCAGTGAGATGCCCCTGGAGAAGAGAGGGCTGCGTCCCCTGGTCTCCATGAGCAGCAGAGTCAGGGGCAAGTGAGATGCCCCTGGAGAAGAGAGGGCTACGTCCCCTGGTCTCCATGAGCAGCAGAG
>NC_022010.1:41198369-41199038 GCF_000317375.1 Microtus ochrogaster
TGCGTCCCCTGGTCTCCATGAGCAGCAGGGTCAGGGGCAAGTGAGATGCCCCTGGAGAAGAGAGGGCTGCGTCCCCTGGTCTCCATGAGCAGCAGAGTCAGGGGCAAGTTCCGTTGACACCAAGTGAAGGTTTCAACATTCACACTTTTAGCTGAATTTAGGTTTCAGTTCTCTGAAAGGGGCAAACAGGTCTTTCTCCCAACAAAGGGTCATTTATCAAGAAATTACATTCAGGGACAAGGCAGAAAACAGTAGCAAGGCCTGAGTCAGCCCCACAACTCAAGGACAGTTGCTGCAACCGGCCTAAAACTTACCCAAGTATGTCCAAAGATAAAACCTCAGCCAATTAAAAGTATACTAATGTGCCGGGCAGTGGTGGCGCATGGCTTTAATCCCAGCACTCGGGAGGCATAGGCAGGTGGATCTCTGTGAGTTCGAGGTTAGCCTGGTCTATAAGAGCTAGGCCCAGGACAGGCTCCAAAGCTACAGAGAAACCCTGTCTCGAAAAACCAACCAAACAAACAAAAGGAGTATACTAATGTAACTGCTGCTTGCTTCTCCAGTTATGTTGGAGATGACCTTTTAAAAGGGGCCTGTGGCTGGGCGATGGTGGCACACGCCTTTAATCCCAGCACTCGGGAGGCAGAGGCAGGCGGATCTCTGTGAGTT
>NC_022010.1:41199443-41200929 GCF_000317375.1 Microtus ochrogaster
TTTTTTTTTTTTTTTTTTTTTTTTTTTTTTTTTGGCCCATGGTTGGTTGTTGCTAGGAGTATCCAGGGAAACAAGACTAGCAGCAGATTGAAGAATGTGAGGTAAAAGACAAACTTCCCCCCTGGGCAGTTATGGGGAAGAATCTAGACAAACGAGTTACTTTAGTTTTGGGAACTGTCATTGTTTAACCAAAGTGGAGACACTTTACAAAATGGTATTGTCATGATTAACACTCATGCATTTACACACAGACAGACAGACAGACAGACAGACAGACAGACAGACAGACAGAGACAGAGAGATGGAGGAAGGGAGAAGAGAGGGAGAGAGAGGAGAAAGAGAGTTTAAATTTTCTTTGTCAATGACTTTTCAGCCATTTTGTCACCGAGGGCAGGATCCAGAAACAGACATTTACAAGCTTTTGCCGTACAGCATCGGTTACTCACTTGTGCCAAAAAAACTAAAAGTTGAAGCAAAGTTTGCCGTCTTCTGCCTTCATTTTGGCCTGCACTCTGGAGGGAGGCATAGTGGTAAGTTTCTTCTGGAATCTTGAATTCCATGAGGAACAAAACCTTACAGAACAGAAACCTCCACCCTGAGGGGAAGACAGTGGTTCTCAACCTTCCTAAGGCTGCCACCTTTAACACAGTTCCTCATTTTGTGGGGACCCACAGCCATGAAATTTTCATTCCTATTTCATAACTGTAATTTTGCTACTGTTATGAATTGTGATGTAAATACCTGTGTTTTCTGATGGTCTTAGGTGACTGCTATGAGACAGTGATCTTGTATCCTATAAAGATTTGTCACTTGTATTGGTTTAATAAAATGCTGATCGGTCAGTAGCCAGGCAGGAAGTATAGGTGGGGCAAGCAGACTAGGAGAATTCTGGGAAGAGGAAAGTCTCAGACTGCAGTTGCCACCCAGACACAGAGGAAGCAAGATGAGAATGCCTCACTGAGAAAAAGTACCAAGCCATGTGCCTAAACATAGATAAGAATTATGGGTTAATTTAAGCTGTAAGAACTAGTTAATAATAAGCTTGAGCAATAGGCCAAACATTTTATAATAATGTAAACTTCTGTGTGTTTCTTTGGGACAGGACGGCTGCAGGACCAGGCAGGACAGAAACTTCCCTTTACAGGTGACCCCTGTGAAAGGGTCATTTGACCCCGCCCCCAAAAGGGGTCATGGCCCATAGGTTGAGAACCACTGATCTATGCGGTTAGTACTGCCCCTTCTCAAATTGACAAGTAACTTAACAATATATCAGAGCACCCTGCAGGCAGGACTGGACCTGACAATAACTCTGGAATGGCCTGGACTCCGTCTTAACCAAGATTGTTTAATTATGCATACCACTTGCTGTGTATTAAAACCTAGTCCTCGGGGCTGGAGAGATGGCTCAGTGGTTAAGAGCACTGCCTGCTCTTCCAAAGGTCCTGAGTTCAATTCCCAGCAACCACATGGTGGCTCACAACCATCT
>NC_022010.1:41201699-41205754 GCF_000317375.1 Microtus ochrogaster
GGAGAGATGGCTCAGAGGTTAAGAGCATTGCCTGCTCTTCCAAAGGTCCTGAGTTCAATTCCCAGCAACCACATGGTGGCTCACAACCATCTATAATGGGGTCTGGTGCCTTCTTCTGGCCTGCAGGCATGCACACAGAATATTGTATACATAATAAGTAAATAAATATTTAAAAAAAAAGAAAGAAAGAAAACATCATGTGCACACTTGCAATCCCAGAACCACTTGGGAGCTAGATGGAAGCAAAAAGATCCGGAGTTTAGGTCTAGCCTAGGTTACACAGGACAAAAAGATCCGGAGTTTAGGTCTAGCCTAGGTTACACAGGACAAAAAGTTCTGGAGTTTAGGTCTAGCCTAGGTTACACAGGACACTTCTAAAAAAGGAAAGAACAAGAACAAGAGTAACGCAATGAGATTATTGGAGTGATCTGCAGGAATACGGGTGAGGGGTTAATTGCAGGAGCAGAAATGACTCAAAGACAGCTGCATCGCCAGAGCCCACCCCAGCAGGAATGATAGCTCACGAGAGCTGGAAACCTGGAGCACACTGCTCAGCCTGCAGGCAGCTGGATAGGTTGGAGAGTCTCTCTTCACATCCTCACTGCTGATAGAAGCTTGCTGAGGGTGGGACCTAACTTGGTTCATTGAGTTAGACTGGGGTGATATACTTACTCCAGTCTGTCCGTGGTTGTGGCGATATTTTGTTTGTGATCTAACAAATAAAGTTTGCCTGAAGATCAGAGTACAGAGTTAGCCATTAGTCAGCCATAGAAGCCAGTCAGTGGTGGCACAGGCCTTTAATCCAAGCTCTCGGGGATACAGAGGCAGATGGAGCTACATGAGACTGATCCAGACTAAAGAGACACAGAGCTGGGCAGTGGTGACTCACACCTTTAATCCCAGCCCTTGGGAGTCACACATCTTTAATCCCAGCACTAGGGAGGTGGAGACAGAGGGGACATGGCTGGGCAGAGAGAGGAGTCTGAGGTGGGAGGAGACAGGAGCTTGCACATTCAGTCTGAGGACTTGTAGAGACAGGATACCCCATTTGGTCTGTGAATTTCGTAGAGATAAGTGGCTATGTTTCTCTGATCTCTCTGCTTTCTCCCTCTAATATCTAACTCTGGATATTTATTAAGACCAATTAGAATTCATGCTACACATGGTTATCTGTCTGGAGGGAGTATATGTCTGTTCACATCTCCCTGGGAATATTGCCACACAACACATGTGTGTGCACAGACATACACACACTGTCCTGGTTAGCACTTTTAACTTGACCCTGCCCACAGTCATTGAGAAAGAGAAACCCCAATGATCAGATTCAGCTGTGGGTGTGTCGGTGGGGGTTGTCTGAACTGCTGCCTGCCGAAGGAAGACACAACACACTCCGGGTGGCACCATCCCTTAGCAAGCGATGCTGGGCTCTATGAGAGAGCTAGCCGAGCTTGAGCCATGAGCAAGCCAGCAGTGCTACCGATAGTTTCTGCTGTGCTTCTCTGCTTCTGAGTTACATGGTCAGTGGCTATGCTGCATGGAAGACATGAACCGCCAGCTGCTTTGAGTTCTTTGAGTTCTTGCCCTAGCTCCCTTCAGTTAGTGACTGTAACCTGGAAGTCTAACATGAAATAAATCCTCCATCTGGAGAGATAGCCCAGAGGTTAAGAGCACTTTCAAAGGTCCTGAGTTCAATTCCAGCAACCATATGGTGGTTCACAACCATCTGTAATGAGATCTGGTGCCCTCTTCTGGCCTGCAAGCATACATGCAGACAGAGCACTATATACATAATAAATACATCTTTTAAAAAAATTAAAAAAAAGAAATAAACCCAGTTCCCTTCTGTGAGCCGCTTTTGGTCAGAGTGTTTTACCATAGCGACAGAAAGGGAACAGGAACACACACACACACACACACACACACACACACACACACACGTAGTTTGTTTGCTTGTTTGTGAGCCGGGGTTTCACTATGTGGCTCTGGTTGTCCTGTAGCCCAGGCTGACCTTGAACTCAGAGAGAAGCCTCTGCTTCTGCTGAAATTCTGGAATTAAAGATGTGTGCCACTATACCTGGAAATGCACATAATTTTTAAATTGTTGTTGTTGTTTCGAGACAGAGTTTCTCTGTGTAGCCCTAGCTGTCCTGGAACTCTGTAGACCACACTGACACAGAACCCGGAAATCTGCCTGCCTCTGCCTCCAGAGTGCTGGGATTAAAGCACGTGCCACCACTGCCTGGCTAATTTTTTTAAAAATTAGAAGAAAGGTCCTGGTTTGGGGTTCAAGAGGAACACTGAAGTGGTGGGTAATCTTTTTGCAGGAGATATTTATTAGAAGAGTTACTTTCTAAGTTGTTGTTTATTTATTTAGGGAGGGATGCATTCCAGAGCATGTGTGGGTGTGGTGGTCAGAGACAGCTTCTGGGAGTCAGCTCTCTTCCTCCTGGGTCTTAGGAACTGAACTCAGGGAATCAGGCTTGACAGGGAAAGCCTTTATCTGCTGAGCCATCTCATCTGTCTGTGTCTTCTAAGGGCACATTCGCACCTCCCATTTTAGAAAGGAATCTACACTTACACACTGTAGGTAACTTAGCACGGACACACTCCGGTGGCTTGTCTGTTCTGACTGAACCTGGATTGTAAGTCTCTCAGCGGCTGTGCGAGCATGCAAACTCTATGGCACGGACCATCCTGAGGGGGAGGATACAGGAGATTAGGAGAGACACCAACATCAGGAATCTCAGCGACAAGGCTGACTACTGGGTCAGAGGGTCAGGGTGCAACTTTGGAATGACTGCCTGCCTTTGTGCCCATCCGTATAAAACTCATACCAAGTTTTGGTTTGTTTTGTTTTTGAGGCACAGCCTCATACAGCCCAGGTAGCCTCATACACCTTGAACTCCTGATCCTTCTGTCTCCGCCTCCCAAGTTCTGGGATTCTATACAGGTGCACACCACCACACCCAGCTTATTCGGTAGTTGCTAATGAACCAATCCGGAGCCTTGTGTAGACCTAATGAACCAATCCAGAGCCTTGTGTAGCCCGTGAGAGCACTCCACCCACTGAGGAGTCAGGGAGTGCTCTAAAGATGTTACTGCGTCACCTTCTCAAACTGCCAGCTCTCTGATGAGGAACAACTCAAGGATTCAGTTCCTGTCTCGCTCATTGTGGTGACAGGCAACGCAAATCCTGATACCAAGGTTTACAGTTACATGAGGCCATTTTTAGAGGTAACAGAATCCAGTCCTCTGTTTCCTTCTCTGCCTCAGCTGAACTTTCTGACTGTATAGGCAGAGTATTAAGAAGACTGAGAAGCTGGCCAAGGAACAGGCTGGGTTCATGCTTTGGTATATTGACTTGTAGATGTGTCACAGAATCTAGGCTTGACACTTTCACTTTCTCCCCTCTCTGTCTCTCTCTCTGTCTCTCATTCTTTTCTCTCTGAGCTAAGATTCCCTTGTATCCCAGGCTGGTCTCAATCTATGTAGCCAAGTGTCTTCGTTAGGGTTTCTATTGCTGTGATGAAACACTATGACCAAAAGCAAGTTGGGGAGAAAAGGGTTTATTTGGCTTACACTTCCACATCACTGTTCATCATCCAAGAAAGTCACGTCAGGAACTTAAACAGAGCAGAAACCTGAAGGAGTTGATGCAGAGGCCTGATGTGGGATTCTCCTCTGGATGCTGTGAATATGTTTTATTACCATTTGTTCATAAAGAAGCTGCTTCAGCCTATGGCAGGGCAGAATAGAACTAGGTGGGAAAACTAAACCAAATGAGGAGAAAAAGAAGGCAGAGTCAGAGAGATGCCATGTGGCTGCTGAAGACAGATGCCAGAACCTTAGTGGTAGGCCACAGCCTCGTGGTGATACATAGATGAACAGAAATGGGTTAATTTAAGATAAAAAGTTACTTAATAAAAAGCCTGAACTAATAGGCCAAACAGTGTTGCAAATAATATAGTTTCTGTGTGAGAGGCCATGGATACATGTTGCTCCTCGTGACTTGCTCAGCCTGCTTTCTTTTTTTTTTTTTTTTTGGTGTTTCGAGA
>NC_022010.1:41206271-41207819 GCF_000317375.1 Microtus ochrogaster
CAGGGTTTCTCTGTGGTTTTGGAGCTTGTCCTGGAGCTAGCTCTTGTAGACCAGGCTGGTCTCGAACTCACAGACATCCGCCTGCCTCTGCCTCCTGAGTGCTGGGATTAAAGGCGTGCGCCACCACCGCCCGGCTAGAGGGATTTTTCTTAATTGAGGTTCCTTCCTGTTGACGGAGGTTTCTGTCCTGCCCTTTCCGACAGTCATTAAGTCCCAAAGAATCACACACAGGTCTACATTAGTTGTAAACTAATTGGCCTAGTATCTCAGACTTTTTATTAACTCTTATAACTTACATTAGCCCATTATTCCTGTCTATGTTAGCCATTGGCGAGGCAGTCACATCTTGCTTCCTCTGTGTCTGGGTCACAACTGCAGACTGCAGAATCCTCTTCCCAGAATTCTCCTTGCTCCGCCTCTACTTCCTGCGTGGTTGCCCCCCCCCCATACTTCTTGCCTGGCTACCAGCCAATCAGCATTTTATTAAACAAGTACACTAAACAAATGTTTACAGGTAAAACCATTGTCCCACAGCACCTTCCTCTCAGACGACTTTTGCTTGGGTTAAATTGACATAAAATTAGGCAGCACATCAAGGATGACCCTGGATGATCCCTCTGCCTTCTGCCTGTATTCTCTAAGTTACAGGATTACAGGCAGAGCCATTACCACATCCCATGTAGGAGGTCCTAGGAAGCAAGCTCAAGATCTCACGCCTGCTAGGAACGCTTCCCAGTTGAGCTGCATCCTTCTTTTTTCTTTCTCTCTGATTTTCTTTCCTTTTGGTTTTTAAGTCTTTTATTATCCTCAGCTTTTTAACATTTATTTATTCCTGTGGGCAGGCGGGTGTATATGTGGTGTGATGCATGTGTGGAGGGCAGGGGACAGTGGCCAGAACTGCTCCTCTCCTGGCCCTGCCCCTTGCTGCCTACTGAATAGGACAGGCTAGCTGGGGTGGCGCTGGAAGGCTCACCCTGGTGCTGAAGGTGGGGGAGAGCTGGGGGCTGGGGCTGACCCAGGCCCACCCCAACATCCACCCCATCTATGATCTGCTGGAGCACAAGAAGAGGCTGGTACTGAAGATCCAAAGCTGCAGGACTTCCATGCCAGAACACCAGGGTATCCAAGAGGAGTTCCAGTGAGGACACTGTTCTGATGGTGTAGCAGAAACCGGAGGCCTTGAACCAGACCAGTGACTCAGAGCAGTGACCACTTGCAAATGAAGATGGGCTAAAGGGTAAACTGCGTCACACTGTGTGACTCACTGTGTCACACACTGCCTCCTCAACGAGATCTTTCTTTACTTTTTTATTTTATCTTGTGGGGGAGTTGCAAGGGCAGAGAGCGAATACGAAGGGACAGGGAGATGAGTAGGATCCAGATGCAGGATGTGAAATCCACAGAGAACCAATAAGTAGATTAGAATAAAGATTGGAATAAAATAAACAGATAAAAATAAAACAGTAAGGGACTGGAGAGATGGCTCAGTGGTTAAGAGCATTGCCTTGTCTTCCAAAGGTCCTGAGTTCAATTCCCAGCAACCACATG
>NC_022010.1:41208419-41209678 GCF_000317375.1 Microtus ochrogaster
CAAGTGGATCTCTGTGAGTTCGAGGTCAGCCTGGTCTACAGAGCGAGTTCCAGGACAGGCTCCAAAGCTACAGAGATACCCGGTCTCAAAAAAAAAAAAAAAAAAAATTCAACCAACCAACCAACAACAACAACAAGAAAAATGAAGAATTTATGTTGTTTAAGGAAAAAATTTGTTCTCTCCTTCTACCATGTGGGTCCCAAGGATAAAACTCAGGTCAGGCTGGGCAGCAACTGCCTTACCTGCTGAGTCACAGGCCCTACACCCTTTGTTGAGATAGGATCTCATGTGGCCTGAGCTGGCCTCAAATTCATGGTGTAGCTGAGCTTGGTCTCAAATTCCCAATCCTCCTCTCTCGGCCACAAGCCCGGGATTACAGGTGTGCACTGCTACCTCTGGTTTAATACTTGATTTTATTATAACCCGGAAGCAAGGCTGTGCACTTCACAGAACCTTTTAGTGCAGGAATCCAAGCATGCCTGTCTTGGTGGCACAGGCCTGTGTTTCCAGCCACTCCTAAGGCTGAGGCAGCAAGATCACAAGTGCTGGGCTGCTCTAGGCTACGGTGACTGGAGGCTGGCTTAGACTGTACCAAGACTGTCTCTAAATAAAAAGTGGCGGGGGGGGGGAGGTGCTGGGAATATAGATGAGGGGCAGAGTACTCGCCTAGCATGTGTACACTCACCCACAGGTTCACCCCCACAGTAATGGGCATGGATCTAGGAAACCTAAGCATGAACAGACTGAGTGCCAATCATCAACCTCTTCCCCCTCCCTTCAGAGTCTCCTGTCTCAAAGCGGCCGTGAGGGCCACGACATGACACTGGGTAAAAGGGTTTGTTGATTAAGCCTGAAGACCTCAGCTCAGTCTCCAGAATTCACATGGTGGGAGGTGTGAACCCATTCCTGCAAATTACAGCAAGTTGATGTCCATATTTACACTGTGAGATGGGAACAAACAAACACACAGACAGATAGACACACACACACACACACACACACACACACACACGAGTAAATAAACATAATTTTGAAAAAAATGTGGCCGGGTGGTAGTGGCGTACACCTTTAATCCCAGCACTCTTGGGAGGCAGAGTCAGGTGAATCTCTGTGAGTTCAAGGCCAGCTTGGTCTACAGAGTAAGTTCCAGGACAGCCAGGGCTATGCAGAGAAGCCCTGTCTTGAAAAACAAGATAGATAGATAGATAGATAGATAGATAGATAGATAGATAGATAGATAGATAGATAGATAGATAGAT
>NC_022010.1:41209778-41212239 GCF_000317375.1 Microtus ochrogaster
TAGATAGATAGATAGATAGATAGATAGATAGATAGATAGATAGATAGATAGATAGATAGAAAAATCAGCTATGGTACTCTGCAATTCTGAACAGGGCCAGTATTTACACTCTTTGTTTATGCCTTTCTCTGTTGGAGAAGTTTCCTCAGATTGAAAACATTCCATCCTGCAGCGAAGCTCCTTAGACAAGAAGGTAAACAATGCAAACACAGCTTCAGGAAGTCCCTGTAACTGACTCTGTCTGGAAGAGGTTTAGACCAACTGAGGCACCCAGAAAGACCACTCTCCAATCTGTTGCATTGCCTGCAGGCTGTGCAGAGTGCCCCAGATTCCCTGCTTCTGTGAGCTGTCACTTGTGTAGTGGTGGGTTTTGGTGCTGCAGCTGCTTTGAAGAATTTCTGTCCTTGTAAGTAACACATCTCTCATATTCCTGTAAATAACTTCAACAAAACTTGTGATTCAGGGCTGGAGAGACGGCTCAGCTGTTAAGAACCCTGGCTGCTCTTCAGAGGACCTGAGTTCAGTTCCCAGCACCCACCTGGCAGCTAACAACCGTCTGTGACTCCAGTTCTAGGGGATCCGACACCCTCACACAGATACATATGCAGACAAAATACCAATGAACATAAATAAAATCAAGTCATTTAAAAAAAGGAACTCGTTGGTTCACCAAGTTAGACTTAATGGGATCCGTACTTTGGTCTATCATGGACTCCAAAATCTGAGGTGAGTAGAAGGGCTGTGGCTCCCAGGGATGAGTCTGTCATACAACATCCTCCGTCCCACAAGACAGACCCACAACAGAGTGTGCATGTTCACCATGGATTAATGTAATACACTAAAGCTATCAGGAAGAAACAGCTAGGCCCAGGTTGGTAAAGCATTTGACTAACACTCAAAGGTCTGACCCCCCCCCCTACTGCCTAACCTGGGCCTTGCTGCACGTGCCTGTGATCCCTTCTTTGGAAGGTAGAAGCAGGAGGACCAAAGGATCAAAGGTCATCCTCAGCTACACAGTAACTTTCAGGTCAGCCTGGGATACATGAGCCCCTGTCTTAGAACTGAACAAAAAGGGGAGCGTGTTGTGGGGCAGGTTATGTCGTTTACTAGGTAAAGTGCTTGACTAGCGTGCACAACACCCTGGCCTCCAGCATTGTACACGTGGCATGGTAGCACGTGCCTCCAATCCCAACCCCTGGGAGGTGGAAGTAGGAAGATCAGCTATTCACGTTCATCTTTAGCTACGTACCAGGACAGCCTGGGCTAGAGACACTGTAAAAACAAAAACCCTGGCCTGGTGGCACATGCCTTGGGCCCCGGCACTCTGGAGGCAGAGGCAGGTGGATCTCTGTCAGTTTGAGATCAGTGTGGTCTAGATAGCAAGCTCCAGGCCGTTCTACATACAGAGACCCTGTCTCAAATTAAAAAACGAACAGAAAACATTGGAGGGGGAAAAAACTGGCTAGATTAGTATGGGTAACTTTTATGGCTTCTAGGATCTTCTATGTCTTCCAGGAAATATGTCCAACTTCAAGCCAGTATTTCACGCTGAATTGTTGTTTGCAGGGCTAAGGATCAAATCCAGGGCCCTGAGGCACCCCCCATGTACCACCATGCTACATGGCCAGCCCCCAATTGTACCATACTATCTTTTCTTTTCAATAAGCACAATTTAAACTTTCCTATCCACAAGCAGTTCCCAGTACAAATTAAACCAACAAATTCTTCATATTTTCTCTATAAAGTGTTATATACTTCAATTCTGTCTATCTATCTATCTATCTATCTATCTATCTATCTATCTATCTATCTATCTGCATGGGTATTTTGCCTGCATGTGTGTTTGTGCACAGCATGCATTTGTGGTGCCTGTGGAGGTCAGAAGATGTCATCAGGTCCTCTGGAACTGGAGTTACAGACAGTTCTGAGCTGCCGTTGTGGGTGCTGGGTATTGAACCCTGGTCCTCTAAAAAGAACAGTCAGCATTATTTTTTTTAAATCTTTTTTTTAATTTATTTATTATGTATACAGTATTTTCAGTACTCTGCCTGCAGGCATGCCTGTAGGCCAGAAGAGGGCACCAGACTTCATTACAGATGGTTGTGAGCCATCATGTGGTTGCTGGGAATTGAACTCGGGACCTTTGGAAGAGCAGGCAGTGCTCTTAACCGCTGAGCCATCTCTCCAGCCCCAGTCAGCACTATTAACTGCTGAGTCAACTCTCCAGCCCAGTGTTACAAATTTTTTGGTTACTTATTTTTATTTTTATTTTTTTTAAATTAATTCATTTATTTATTATGTATACAATATTCTGCCTGTGCGTATCCCTGCAGGCCAGAAGAGGGCACCAGACCCCATTATAGATGGTTGTGAGCTACCATGTGGTTGCTGGGAATTGAACTCAGGACCTTTGGAAGAGCAGGCAATGCTCTTAACCTCTGAGCCATCTCTCCAGCCCCTG
>NC_022010.1:41213169-41216740 GCF_000317375.1 Microtus ochrogaster
GAGTGCTGGGATTGAGTATACCACCACATGTACACGAGTGCTGGGATTGAGTATACCACCACATGTACACGAGTGCTCTTTCTTCCATGTCCCTGGGACTGAGGCCAGCACCTCGCACATAGGCACATGTTTTAGTGAGCAGTGTTTTCACCCCCACCCTTTTGCTTCTCCCCCTTTCTAAGGTAGGATTTCACTTTGTTTTTCGAGATAGGGTTTCTCTGTGTAGCTTTGGAGCCTGTCCTGAAACTCGCTCTGAAGACCTGGCTGGCCTCGAATTCTCAAAGCTGCCTCCAGAGTGCTGGGGTTAAAGGCGTGCCATCACCACCCAGCTGCACTTTTGTTTTTAAATATAGGAAGAGGAAATGTTGCAACTGAAGAAATTGAGGGGCCAGCAAGATGGCTCGGTGTATGAAGGAGCTTGTCGCTGAGGCGAAATTGAGCTTAATCCCCACAGTCACATGAGAATGGACTCCCCAAAGTTGTCCTGTGATCTCCACATGATGAGAGGAGGGAATGGACTCCCCAACATTGTCCTGTGATCCCCACATGCATGCTGTGGCACACGCATGACCATAAATATAAAAGCAAACAAAAAATTGAGAAAGACTGCAGGGAGGGGTTTATGCCTATAATCCCAGCACTCAGGACTCTGAAACAGGAGGATTGCTGAGAGTTTGAGGTCAGTGTAGCTACAGTGAGACTGTGTCTCAAAAAAAATCAAACAGAGGCTGGGCCTAATGACAGACACCTTTATCCCAGTACTCCAGAGCAGAAACAGGTAGACCTCTTGAATTCAAGGTCGGCTTAGTCTAGTTCCAGGGTAGTCAGAACTACATAGAGAGGCCCTGTCTCTTTTTGACGGCCTTACTCTACTGACAGTGCATTTTGTTGTTGCTTTGACAGGGTCTCACTGTGTAGCCCGTCTGGACTGGGGCTCACTGTGTAGACTAGGCTGGCCTTGGACTCACAGAGCATCTGTCTACCTCTGCTTCCAAAATGCTGGGATTAAAGGTGTGTGTGTGTGTGTGTGTGTGTGTGTGTGTGTGTGTGTGTGTGTGTGTGTGTGTGTGTGCGCTACCCTACCAGCTGGTAATGCATTTTTAAATTTAGGTTTTATTTAGAGAGAGAAGTGGGAAGGAGAGAAGCGTGGGTGGGGAAACGGGTACATGTGTGCCATGGTGAACGTGGGAATTACATGCCAGCTTTCTCGGGAGTCACTTCTCTCTGCTGTAGACTCAGGTCTTCCGGCTTGCGTGGTGGCCATGTGTGCTCTCTACTGCTGTGATAAACACGACAGCCAAAAGCAAGCTGGGGAAGAAAGGGTTTCTTTCACTTCACAGTTTATAATCCATCCTGCAGAGGTCAGAGTGAAGTAGAGGCCATGGATGCATGCTATTACTGGCTTGCTCCCACAGCTTTCTCAGTTTGCTTTAGACAACACAGGACCATCTGCCCAGGAGTGGCACTGCCCCAGTAGGCTGGGCCCCTCTCCCATCAACCGGTAATCCAGAAAATGCCCCAGTCTCGCCTACAGGCTAATCTGATGGAGGAATTTTCTCAGCTGCAGTTCCCTTTTTCCAGATGGCTCTAACAACTTGATAAAAAACAAAGCAGCATACCTGGCGCTTTTTTAATTCACTGAGCTATATATCCTGCTGACAGAGCAATGCATTTTTTTTTTAATTGCTTAGAACTGACCTTGGATTCTTAGTCTCTAAGCCACCTCTCCAGCTCCAGCAATGCACTAACACCATAGGTCTTAGTGAGCACTTAGGTGCTGCGTCTGTGTCACATGGAATCCTAAACAATCCTCAAAAGCAAAACCTAAACAAGTCCACGACAGAGCCGGTATCCAATGTAAACGCATTGGGTTTATTGATTACAAGTTAGCACAATTCAACACACCACTGCAGCGGGTGGGGGGAACGGCCCTAAGGCTTTAGGGTAAGGAGATGTTAAAGGGAACACTGCAAGCACGGTGGCACAAGCCTTGGCGTTTGGGGATTGGATAAAAGTATATAACTTTTGAGCTGGGCAGTGGTTGTGCACGTCTTTAATCCCAGCACTCAGGAGGCAGAGGCAGGTGGATCTCTGTGCGTTCGAGGCCAGCCTGGTCTACAAGAGTTAGTTCCAGGACAGGCACCAAATCTACAGAGAAGCCTGTCTTTTTTTTTGGTTTTTCGAGACAGGGTTTCTCTGTGGTTTTGGAGCCTGTCCTGGAACTAGCTCTTGTAGACCAGGCTGGTCTCGAACTCACAGAGATCCGCCTGCCTCTGCCTCCCAAGTGCTGGGATTAAAGGCGTGCGCCACCACCGCCCGGCGAGAAGCCTGTCTTGAAAAACCAATATATTCTTTTGAATATGTTAGTTGGGGTATAGGGGAATTTTAAAACAGTGGCTAATCGGATGCCTACAAGGGTATTCACAGCAAGTAGATGTAAACAGATGTGACCCTGATGGGGTCACTCTGACCAGGGCTGGCACAGCTTCTTGGGAATGTTTATGACTTTGCTAGGCTGCATTCAACCCAACCCCCACATTAGGTCCTGTCTTTTTTTTTTTTTTTTTGGTTTTTTTCGAGACAGGGTTTCTCTGTGGCTTTGGAGCCTGTTTTTTTTTTTTTTTTTAAAAAAAGATTTATTTATTATGTATACAGTGTTCTGTCTGCATGTATGCCACCAGAGCAGAAGAGGGCAGCAGATCTCATTATAGGTGGCTATAAGCCACCATGTGGTTGCTGGGAATTGAACTCAGGACCTCTGGAAAAGCAGGCAATGCTTTTCATAACCTCTGAGCCATCTCTCCAGCCCCTAGGTCCTGTCTAAAATGAAGTTCTTTCTCAAAATGGAGTTTGTTCTGCTCCTTCATAGGCACAAATATAATTCTAACATTCTGGAGCTAGAGGACGAGGCTCTTAAGTTGAAGGCAACATAATGAGATCCTGTCTCAAAAGCAAATCTAAGGGTGAAGATATTAAGTGTGCATGCATGGCATTCTCCCCATGCGGGTTTTTAGAAGACAGCAAAGCAAGAAACATCTCACCTGCCATGGAACATAACAGGCAAAGTGACAGTAGGTGATGTCACAGACAGTTTTGGGAAACAGGTTAAGCAGCCCTAATCTGAAATGCAAAATGGCCCAAATCCAAAACTCTTTTTGGAGTACTGATGTGGTACCACAAACCCTCACATTTGGATCTCATGTTACATGTCACAGACACAGGTGTACTAAAAATATTATATAAAATTCCCTTCAGACTATGTGTGTAAGGTATACATGAAATGTAAGATGTCTGAACTGGGCCTGGAGAGAGGGAGGGAGAGGTAGAGGGCAAGAAAGGAAAAGGAGAGAGATAAAGGAGGGCCATGAGATTATTTTATTTATTTTTAAAACTGGGTCTATGCATCCTTCGCTAGGCTAGAATTTACAGAGATCTGAGTGCTGGGATTAAAGGCATAAGCCACCATCCCTGGCATGCACAGCTTTTTAAAGTTTTTAATGACGAGATGAGTAATTTCTCCAGTCTAGCTTTTTCTCTCCCTCTCTTCTTCCTTTTTTTTTTTTTTTTTTTT
>NC_022010.1:41216840-41227593 GCF_000317375.1 Microtus ochrogaster
TGGAACTAGCTCTTGTAGACCAGGCTGGTCTTGAACTCACAGAGATCCGCCTGCCTCTGCCTCCCGAGTGCAGGGATTAAAGGCGTGCGCCACCACTGCCCGGCTCTTTTTTTTTTTTTTTAATTTTGTGCATGTTTTGTGCATGCTGGTTAGTCATGTATGGCTTCACTCTCAGGACTTGGGTGGCAGAGGCAGGTGGAGTATCTACTGAGTTCCAGGGCAGCCAGGGCTGTCTACCACGTGTTGTGTAGCTGAGTAGCTGTAAATATGGGCACATACTTCACAGTGAGCAGGTGGAGGTCGGAGGGATAGCATCAGGTGCTGGTCCTCAACTTCGGCCTTGAGACAGTCTCTCTTTCTAAAGTAAACAAAATCTTCTTGACAGGCAGTGGTGGTGCACATCTTTAGCCCCAGCACTCGGGAGGCAGAGGCTGGTGATCTCTAAATTTGAGGATAGCCTGGTCTACGGTTCAGGACAGCTAGAGCTACACAGAGAAACCCTGTCTCCAAAAAACAAAACCAACCAAACCAAACTAAACAAACAAAAAACAAAAAAAATCCAAAACAACAACAACAACAACAACAACAACAAAAAACTTTACTTGAGATAGGGTCTCCTTTTCTGCTGTGTACACCAGACCAGTGAGCCCCAATAGCTTCTCGGGATTATCCTGTCTCTATCTCCCACCTGCCCATGGCATGCTGGGATTACATGCTCCTGCTTCCACATCCAGCTCCCCCACCACAGGGTTTCTCTGTGTAGTCCTAGCTGTCCTGGAACTCACAGAGATCCGCCTGCCTCTGCCTCCTGAGTGCTGCTGGGATTAAAGCTGTGCACCACCACCACCTGGCTGGCTACACATACAGCTTTTATGTGGGTTCTGGGTATCTGAACTCAAGTCATGCTCCCAATAAGCACTTTAACCCATGGGCCCATCACTCCCGCCCAGCAAAAACTTTTCTCTCTCCTCCTTTTTTTTTTTTTTTTTTTTTTTTGAGTTAGTCAGTCTTGGTGGAGGCTGTTAATTCGTTCCTGGCTGCTCAGATCTGAAATAATTACACAGAACTGTATTAATTAAAACACTGCTTGGCCAATCACTACCAAGTCAGCTATGCCCAATGTAATAGAAGTCATTCAGAAAGACGACGAAGAGCTGGTAAGGGGCCAGGGATTTGGCTCAATAGCAAATGCACTGATGCTCAAGTCTGTCCACAGTGGCAGGGAGAGAACTGACTCCTTCACATGCACACAACAAACAAGAGCTGTGAAACTTAACTAGGAAGTCAATGGCGATGCTGGCAAGTGTGGTTTTGCTGGGATCAGAGGGGAACTGTCAGAGACATCAAAGACAAGTACAGAATAAATCATAGAAGTAGTTGGTATCAACCACTGAGGCACTTTTTAGCTGTTCTTAGGCAAAGGTTTTGAGACCTGCAAAAAAGTTAGAAGCCAGGGATGAGAATCTGGCCCTGGCTACTTGGGAAGCTGAGGTAAGGGCGCTGCTTAATTCTATGAGCTTATGCCCCGTCTGGGGAGCACAGAGAAGACCTTGCTGCAAAACAAACAAACAAACAAACAAACCAAACAAAAACAAACTGGGACTAGAGACATGAGAGTTATGAGGTGTGTGTGATAGGACCAAAGACATTGTACATATTGAAAAAAATACAATGAAATCCATTATGTATAATACATGCTAACAAACTTCAAAGTGAAAAACATGCACATAAAGTTATACCATGTTAAGATCATGCATTAATTCATCTAAGTTCCTCCTCCCCAAAATGGGTGCATTAGAACAGAACCAAACCCAATAGTTTAATAAATATTTCACAAGCCATGCCTTGGACCCCAGTCTAAAACAATACACATTTTGTGCTTTCTTCATAGTGGACTTTCAGGTGTCACACCAAGTTATGCACTCCACCATTACAAACAACATGACTTAAGTAATGTACTTTAGTGTTTTGGTTTTTTTATTGAACTATACATTTTTTTTCCACTCCCCTCTCTTCTACCTTCTTCCTGCCCCCATGCTACACTTCAGTCAGGTAAACATTAGTTTCTCAGATGCCCAGGCACATCAGAATGGCAGTGGGCTATGTGTCCACATATGCACTAGGAGGCCAGAGGCTGACGTCAGGTGTCAACTCTTCACCATGTATTTTGAGGTAGTGTCTTGTCACTTAGGGGATTGGCTGGCTGGCTGCCAGTGAGCCCTAGGGACCTGCCCATCTCTACAGGTCTTCAGTGCTGGAATTTATGTGTGAGGCACCACACCCAGCTCTTTACTTGGTTTCTAGAAACCCAACTCCAATCTCATGCTTGTTTGGCAAGCACTTTGCTGACTGAACTCCTAGCCCAGCTAGGAGTATTTTTAAGTTTATTCTGAATCAGATTTAGGATAAAGGATTGTGTTTTCTGTCCAACCATAGTTTATTGTATGTTCATGACTGTTTTGCTTGCATGAATGTATGTGTACCATGCCTGGTGGCCAGGGAGGTCAGGAGAAGGCATCTGATCCCCTGCAATTGGACTTACAGATGGTTTTGAGAATGCTCTGCAAGACTAAGCACCCTTCACTCCCAAGCCATCTCTCCAGTCCCCTACTCAGGCTCTCTAAGGACCCCTCTTAATTTGGAGCTCTGGAATAGAGTTAAGATAGCGCTAACTGTGGTGGCACAGCCTGTAATCCCAGCTCCTACAAGGCTGAGCAGATCAGGAGTTCAAGACAAACCTTGGCCAGCGTGGGAGACATTGAGTCCAAACAAATATGGTACCATGACACCATGAACTGGTCTAAAACAGTCATCATTAAAAACACTAGCATAATGGGTGGGGATGCAGTTCAGCTGGTGGAATCCTTGTTAACGTATGTGAAACCCAGCATCTGAGTGCTTATACTTCGTGAGATTGAATATGGTGGATAGGTCTGTAATCTCAGCACTTGGAACAAGAGGCAGGAGAAGTTTGTTACCCTAGGTTGCATAACAAGTTTGATGACAGCCTGGGCTATGTGACAGTCTGTTCCTTCCCCTTCAAAATCTTAGTATTTTCTTTGAAAACCTTTCTTGAGACAGGGATTCTCTGTGCACCCCTGGATGTCCTGGAACTCACTCTGTAGACCAGGCTGGCCTCAAACTCAGAGATCTGCCTGCCTTTAACTCCCTAGAGCTGGATTTAAAGGCATGCGCCCCCACGCCTGGCAGAAAATCTATTAAGACTTTTAAATATTTATTCTTTGATGTTATTCTGACAAAAAGTGGAAATTTAAGAAAAGAAAAAATGGACATGAAAATTTATTTCTAGCTCTCAAAGAACAAAATTATTCAGTCATGAAATACAGCAGTTAAGAGCAAAGAACAGTTATGTGGGATTAAATTAAAAATAGAAGGCAATATGAAATTTGAAGACAAAACAGAAATAAGTTACTTTTTACTCAACTCAATTTCCACCTATCAAAAGAGAAAAACAATAAATAAATAAAAAAGTGACTACTTTCCAACCAAAAATTTTGAGGACCAATTATTTGCTTTGCTTTTTGATACAGAATGAACATGTTTGACAAGGTTACTGTGTATTTTCTTCTGCTCTTTGGGTAATATAGAATACAGCAAATGAGAAAGACTTGAGTTCTTTCAAGGAGCAGGCCAGTGCTTGACTCTGCTCCCGAATGCCACATCATCTAACCCAGCATCTTTGCCAGAGCGGTCAGCGAATGTACAGCATGTTTGGATTTTCCTTACACATGCTACACTACAGAAAAACCACTAAACTATCTATCACAGGCACAAGGGTGGCCAGGAAGACCAATCTGTTTTGTATAGTGCTATGAAATTCTGTTAGAAAAACCAAAAAGAAGCGTTTAATTGGATTTTAGCAATAATTTTTAAATTATGCAGTAATGTCAAATAGCAGCCTAGATTCTTTGTTTTTATTGGAACTAGGGATCAGCTCGGAGCTTTGTGTGTGCTAGGCAAGTGATTCATCACTGAGCTACAGCTCCAGTCCCATTAACTACAGTCTGAAGCTACATTAGAAACAGTGTAAGTGCAGGACAGGGTGGTACATACCTTTAATCCTATTACTTGGAAGGTAGAGGCAGGGGAATCTCTCTGAGTGAGATCAGCCTCATCTACCTATGTTCTAACCTAGCCAGGCCTATACAGAGAGACCCTATATAAAAAAAGAAAAGAACAATTACATTTGCCCATGTGATGGTGTGTGTGTATGTGTGTGTATGTGTGCGCACATACACATTCAGAGGTCAGATAACAACTTGCAGGAGTCAGTACTCTCAAATCCTAGTGGCTAGGCTTGGCAGAAAATGGCCTTAGCGGCTGCTGGCAACCCCATAACACTTTGACAGTTTACTGACTACAGATCTCAGTACACTTCAAACATTTTCATATTCAAAACCAGATGACCAAGGTCTGATAAGGTGTAAACATGTTCTGGTAAGAACACAGTGTATACACATGAACCCATGAGAAATACTTCTAGGCAGCTTAAAGTTGCCTGTCAAAGGCAAAGCCTGTTTAGGACTGGTGGTCACTAGAGACATTTCAAGCAGCTAAATATTTTATGTTGAATGGAAGAAGGCTCCTACTTTGTTCCAGGAACTCAATACATGACGGCAAAGCTGTGCCAGTCACGGTGTGGAACGCTGCAGTTACTTTTTACTATTCTAGGTAGGATAAAGTGTTCTGTAAAAGCAGCAAAAGGAACAAGAGAGACAGATACATTTGGGCCTACCACAAAGTAAGACAATAAATAAGGAAGGGACAGTTCCTAACAACACTAGAGGACTACTAAAGTAGGTTCAATGAGGTTTCCTACTCTAAGAGATGACAAAAGAGAGGGATACAGAGGCAATTATTAAAAAAATATGAATCTCAAGTCATACAATTGTCTTTTAACAGGATCTCAACATTTTAATTTAAAATTAACTAATAAATCACAATTCTATATTGCTTTAAAGATTATTTTGTTTAAAAATGACACATCTCAAAATTAACCATTACTATTAAACTATTACAGGTTAGTCTGTCCAGGTCAGGAGAGAATAAACAACAGTGCAGCTCCCTTAACCTCGGAGTCATGTGTGAATGACAAAGTCCGTCGCCAGCAATGGACATCCAAGTAACCATCCAAGAAATTGTAAATACAAACCCCAAACTGCTTCTGTTGAGGGAAAAGCCCTTGTGGAGTCACAGCGTACGGCGGGGGCATTGGCATGTGTCCCCTGTGGTCTCTAAGACAGGATGGAGTGCCTTCTTGAGCAGTCATGGGACAGATGACCAGTTCCATCATCTCGCTGGCTTTCTACTTTGTCGGCAGCATCACCATTATCATCTACCCAGACAACCGTTTACAAACAATGCTCACATCTGCAACTCAAGAGACACTGCAGCTTCCCAGCAGAAATATACAGTTGTTTCTGTAATTTAGTGACAGCTGTAGAAGGCCAAATGCAGTCCAGAGAGAAAGGCAATCACAAGGACAACAGGACATTAAGTGCTCTAGTGTGGAGTTTCACTGAAGACCTTTCTGCTATGAAGACCCCAGAGACCTCTTCTTATCCTCGTATCTGAATGGGCACAACAGGAAATGAAACTCTGACCCCTTCCCCAAGTGTCCCAAAGAGCACACCTATTTACTCATGATTCGTACTGTGCAGAATGGCAAGCATGTGTCAAGTTCTTTTGAAAGGGAATGGCAGGGACAGGTGCCTGAACCAACCACAGAACTTCCTCTTCTGTGGCCCCAGGAACGCAGAATAGACAATTTCCTCCTCCACAGGCAAAACAACAAAGCAATAAGGAGAAGCAGAGAGAAAAGACAGAAAGGGGAGGGCAGGCTAAGAGCTAACGCTACAGGTCACAGACCTCTCATTAAATCTTTAGAATAACAAGTATCACTATCAATATGCACATTGCAGTCTCTTTCTCCAGTTTTTTACATGAATATTCACTTGGAAAAACAAAAACTAAACTACCCCAACACCATGTACTCTGCTATTTTATCGCTCGCAGTAAAACATAATGGGTTGGGAGCACTGTAAACCAGATGAATCTTTACAGTTTACTGCCATGAGCTTCATCTCTACAACAATGCCATCTCATTTCTACAACTAGCCTAGAATACCAAGGTTCAAATCTCTCTTGCTTTCTGCTACTCCCAAATATTTTTCCTTTTAAAGAGAAAAACAGTTCTTAAGTTTTAAATTCTGAAAATTCAATGGTTATTACTTGCCCGGGTGTATGCGAAATAAGGGTTGATTTGAACAAAACCCGATACCTAAAATCGCAACACATACAGACACTCATTTCCAAGGGAACAAAAGGGAAGGGACCGGCACCAAAGGCATGCAGTCCAAGCGGAAGAACAAATCACTTTGGTTCCTAAAGCCAAATCTGAGGAGAAACAGGCAGAAAAGACAAAAATGGTAAGAACATACAGTCAGTGGAGTCTTTCTCTGTATCAATGATTTAGTTATAAATATAGATTATTAGTCCTTTCTATACATGTAACAAATGTAAAACTCATTACCATGAAACTTCTAAAGTTGACTCTTTCACATTTGTTAAAAAAGGTAAAAATCACAAACTTTCCCCTTCAGTTTAAGCTCTAGACTGAAATACATGTACAACGCTGGTCCTAACTTCTATAAAAAGTCACAACATGTCAAGCTCTTTGGCCAATATAAAGAGCTACATAATTTCTGTCACACTTGCCTTCAATTTAGGCAACAACTCCAGAGGATCAGATCGGAGGAAGGGAAGGCTACAAAGGGGAGGTGAGACCAGCAGATTAAGAAATACTCAGAAAAACTCGAATCTGACATTCAAGTATGGAAGTATCCCAAAGGAGACAATAGACAGGATCTATTGCAGTGGCAGACACCACACAGTACGTGCACGGCAAGCGCTGTCTGCTGAAATGGAAGGCTAGCGAGGCAGTCCACAATTCCTTTTGGACCCTAAAGCAGGGGCTCATCTGGAAGTCATAATTCTCTTACTGTAATTTTTTTCTTGGTCATCTTTAGAAAATAGAAGTTGGCTTGTTTTTCTCCTTGTGATGCAGACTGTCTCTTTACATCTCTCAGAGTAACAATTTCATGTTTTAAAAAACTTCTTTTAGAAAATGGATAAAAGAATACAAGGCCTCAGTGATGGCGTTAGCGGTTACTCTTCATGGCTTCTTTAGCTGCCAGGATCAGTGGCGTCAAGCTAGATAATGGTTTGGCCAGTTTCAGGAACGGATGCTGCCAAACGGAGGGGAGAAAGAAAATATAGAAATGTTATACATTTAGAAACTGAAGCCCCGCCAGGCGGTGGTGGCGCACGCCTTTAATCCCAGCACTCGGGAGGCAGAGGCAGGCGGATCTCTGTGAGTTCGAGACCAGCCTGGTCTACAAGAGCTAGTTCCAGGACAGGCTCCAAAACCACACCACAGAGAAACCCTGACTCGAAAAACCAAAAAAAAAGAAACTGAAGCCCCAAATTACCTATGGATCACTGTTTATTAAACAAAACATGTACTTTGATTCCTAAAATTCTCACAGTCAGGACATCACTTTTACAGCTCCAAGGAGAGCTGGTTTGTGTGTGTGGCATGAGCTTGTACGCTGTTTTCATATTTGTGTGTAAGTGTGGAGGCCAGAAGTCAATGTCAGGAGGCCTTCTCTATCACTTTTCCTTGTGTCTTTCACTGACCCTGGTGTCCACTGATTGGCTAAACTGGCCAACAGCCTCCAAGGATCTGTCTGTTTCCCCAATACTAGAGTGTATAAACACATATATGTGTACAGATACCATATATATACATATATAGACATGCAGTGCATAGACACACATAGTTCATAAACATATATAATGTATAGGCATCATACAAAGTATATAGACATGTATAGTGTATAGACATATGTGTTGTACAGATACATGTAGTGTATAGCCATATAGCATACATATATATTGTACAGACTTCAGTGTATATATAGTATATAGACGAATGTATAGACATATAGCATATAGACACATAGTGCATAGACATCACATATAGTATCTAGACTGATACAGTACAATATAATGTACAGACATACACAGCACAGATATATAATGTATAGACACTATAGTGCCTAGACATGTCATGTATAAATAGCATATACAGTATATAGATGACATACATAGTGTATAGACACCTATAATGTATAGATATATAGTGTACAGACATACACAGCTACACCTGGCTTCTTGGATGTGTACTAGAGATCAAAACTCATGCTTGGATTTTATAAGAGACATCTCCCCAGCCCTGGCTTTGGTTTTTGAGCTGTAACTTATCCTGGCTTCAAACTCACAGCAATCTTTGCCTACTAAGAAGTTACTCTGGGGCTGGAGAGATGGCTCAGTGGTTAAGAGCATTGCCTGCTCTTCCAAAGGTCCTGAGTTCAATTCCCAACAACCACATGGTGGCTCACAACCATCTTTAAAGAGGTCTGGTGCCCTCTTCTGGCCTGCAGACATGCACACAGACAGAATATTGTATACATAATAAATAAATAAATATTTTTTTTTAAAAAAAGAAGTTACTCTGTTTCTTTCTTCTCTTTTCAGCTTTTAAAGACAAGGTGTCTCTTGTGAAGCCCTGGCTGTCCTCTAACTCAAGAGATCCTCTGAGTACTGGGATTAAAGGTGTGAACTATAATGCCTGGGCTCTTTCCCCCCCTTTCTTTAATTACATTTATTTAGTGTGAGACTCTGTGTGTGTGAGACTCGTGTGTGTGTGTGTGTGTGTGTGTGTGTGTGTGTGTCTAGAGATTGAACCTTTCAGGCTTGGTGTAAAGCACTTTCACTCAGTAAGCTACTTTACCAACCCCCAGTACATTTTCCTAATTGCATAACATCTAAAGATTTAAGGGGCCAGGAGTATACTCAGAAGACAGAGTGCCTGCCTTCCATGCAGAGAGTCCTGGCCAGGTTCAATCCCTAGCTGCACAAGCAGATGGTGGTTCATCTCTGTGATTTCAGTACTTGGTAGGCAAGATCAGTCTCCATCTTCAACAACATTGGCGAGCTGTAGGCCAGGCTGGGCCACACAGAAATGAATGAATAAAGAAATAAAATAGTTCTATAGAGTTAAGACCCATAAATATACTCGTAACAGCACTGAACAGGTCCAAGATTTGATTAATTACAGAAACTTACTATGATTAAAAATTATGCAACTAAAAATTGTTTTTTTAAAGGAGAAAGAGATGATTCAGCAGGTAAAGGCACTTGCCGGCAAGTCTGACGACCTCTACCCCATCCCTGAGACCTACTTGCTGGAAGGAAAGAACCGACTCTTGCTAGTTTTTTCTGACCTCCATAATGTCTGTTCACATACACAAATGCACACACACGTTTTGTTTTTCGAGACAGAGTTTCTCTGCATAGCCCTGGCTATCCAAGACCTCATTCTGTAGATCAGGATGGCCTCAAACTCAGAGATCCGTCTGACTCTGCCTCCCAAGTCCTGGGAGTAAAGGTGTGTGCCACTACTGCCTGGCCACCACAATTAAGTTTTTTTTTTTTTTTTTTTTTTAAATTATTGCTAGACACGAAAGCCTAAAGTAAAGCAACTGCCGGGCATGTGGCAAGTGAAAAGGGAAGCATCAGCACTAGAAAGTTCATCCTCCAAAAGTTACCTTCACCAAATTTACCTGTAACAGTTCTTTGGCTGAACCCCTTTTCTCCACATCCATCTCCAAACACCGGTTTAAGAAATCCCGAAATATTGGAGAAAGTTTTTCTGGATTCTGAAGTTCAGGAGTTCCATTTGTTGCTATCAGGTACAAAGCCTAAAAAATAAAACATTTTGGCATATTAAAGCCACTCACAAAATGATAGTACATAGAGTTTCATACTCTGGCCTCTGCCATCCTGTGCTCCCCAATGGCAAGCTGCCTTCTTTCCCACAACTCAGGAACCAGAGGCTGATCTGAGACCTTCACCACCTACCTCCTAACTCATGCTCTGATGGTGCACGGGTCTTTGTTTCAACACCCAGGGACTCCAGGCAACTCCTTCCTCCTCCTTCTCTATAGCTCTTTACAGGGCGATCTCTCACGTGACTCCTGTCCTAACCTGTGGTGATTTCAGCAGCCACCGAGAAGCATGTTGCAGTCCTCATCTTTTCCCCTCTGACGCTTCCTTAGATGTGTGCTATGGGCACACCTTCCACGACTACTGACTGCAGAAATTTACTCTGCAGTTTTTTTGTTTTTTTTTTTCTAGACAGGGTTTGTCTATAACAGTCCTGGCTGTCCTGGAACTTACTGAGATCTACCTGTCTCTGCCTCCTAAGTGTTGGGATTGAAAGTATGTGCCACCACCACCTGGCTACAGCTCATCTTTTTCACTCTTAGTACCCCAATGCCAGTGACTCTGTGACAACACCAAGTCCCAGGTCTCTCTGATCTTCCCAGTGTTCATCATGTCCTGTTGTGTGGGGATAGAACTCAGGGCCTCATGCTTGAAAAGCACTTTGCTGTCAAGGCCAGCCTGGTCTAAAGTTGAGGACAGCTAGGGTTGTTACACAGAGAAACCACTTTTTAAAAATATTTATTTATTTATTATGCATACAATGTTCTGTCTGTGTGTATGCCTGTAGACCAGAAGAGGGTGCCAGACCTCATTACAGATGGTTGTGAGCCACCATGTGGTTGCTGGGAATTGAACTCAGGACCTTTGGAAGAGCAGGCAATGC